>NC_061095.1:16899182-17051682 GCF_015104395.2 Macrobrachium nipponense | reverse complement strand
AGATTTTTCAGCTGATTTCAAAAGATTTTTTGACCGATTTCAAAAGATTTTTTGTCGATTTCAAAAGATTTTTCGACAGATTTCAACAGATTTTTTCGGCCGATTTCAACAGATTTTTTCGGCCGATTTCAACAGATTTTTTGGCCGATTTCCAAAGATTTTTTTCGGCCGATTTCAAACGATTATTTTGGCCTATTTCAAAAGAATTTTCGACCGATTTCAAAAGATTTTTCGACCGATTTCAACCTATTTTTTCGGCCGATTTCAAAAGATTTTTCGACCGATTTCAACCGATTTTTCGGCTGATTTAAAACTTTTATCGCCATCCGCCTTCGACAGCAAACTGCATTAAAATGACGCTCGGGGATTTTAGTGCAAATGAAAAAAAACTGGCTGCCTTTTAGCCGCTTTCGATTTAGGTAATATTTACCTGTCTTTTTTTACCTTTATTTTTTTCTAAATTCCACATCTGGCTGTGATGGTCGCTTTGATTTGCGAATCAAGTTTTTTTTTTTTTTTATTTTTTGTATTTTTTATTTTTTTTTTTTTTTTGTGGGGGGGAGTGTTCCGTCGCATGGCCCATTAGCGGTGCTTCCGCTGAAATTATCGGTGACGTAAAAAAAAGGAGGGTGGTTCAGGGTATGGCTCCAGGGGTGATTCAGAAGATGTTACTAAGGGCAATGTTTTTTTTATAGTTTTTTTTCTAATTTAAGTGTTGAAAAGGCTTTGTTTATCTCATCCGTTTCGCTTTTGTCATTTTTCATATTGGCCCGTATTTGCCTGTTTGCTTATTTTGTCAAATAGCCATCTTGTGGTCGCTATGTGTGTATGTGTATGTACATCACTATTTACAATAACACATTTGAATATACAATTATGAAAATGTGTACGCTTGTATGGGATGTGTATGTATGTATTTTGTATCCACATGTATGTCTGTAGCTTTACATGTGTAGGATATATATAATATATTATATATAGGATATATACTATATATATATATATAATATATATATATATATTGATATATATAATATATATAATATATAGATATCATATATATATATCCCATACCATACGCGTAAAGCTACATACATGTGAATACTAAATACATACATACACACTCCATACAAGCATACATGTCTTCATAATTGTATATTCAAATGAGGTGTGTGTGTGTGTGTGTGTGTGTTTATGTAATTGCAATAGCCACAATGCATTCTTAACTCCGTGAATTCTCCACACATTTTGGATACGCATGTCACTACGAAGCCTTAGATCCGTGTGCAAGAAATATGAAGTAAATATACTGATATATCCTGTCGCAGAGCATAAGCAAGTGAATGGAACAATAGAGATATTGGTTCAGCGTTAACAATAACAGCTGCAAATCATTATGGCTTAAGAGATATTCGCGACTGAAAAGAATGTAGAAAATGCCAGGAATCATTGTATTGCCATTATTACCAAGAAATGACATTTGCAATAGCAATTTTTATGAGAAAGGTGAGGATGTGTTAATGTTGCAAGGTTTTATTGAATAGTGGAACCAACCTATTTATTTTGACCATTCAAGCGTTAAGGTATTGTTATTACTAGATATAATAAGACATGTCATGTCTGCAGGGTATCCTATTGTTACAGTTCATGATATTGGGGCAACCAAATATTACACAGCGGAAAGAATTATTGGTACTGATTCTCGTGTAAAAACCATTTCATACAAGAGCCCTAGCACCGAGATTTAAATATATATATTTTGAATGGTGTTTCCCTCTAGGAAAAAGTGATAAGGAATAATTTGATTGAATCAAGATTTTATTTTAAATAGTGGAGATTCTGTATCTGACACAAGCATTCTAGCAAGCTATAGGCAGGTGCTTCAAGATATCTAATAAGTGAGGTAACTGGAAATATACGTATACCTCTATTTTATGAATGGGCCTCAGTGTCATCATGATGAAGTAGGTTTTAATATTAAAGTTAGACCTAGATCGTTATTTATGGGGAAAGATGTTAAAATGATCCGTAGAAAAACAGACACCAATGCTAAACGTAATAATCGCGAAAGAATCGATAAGGCCGTATCAGTTTTCTGTCCTTATAACATGTATCAAACTATGGTACTAAAGTATGGTAGGTAGTACGAACAAAAATATTGATGCTTCGATGTTGTTTAGAGTTCTTTTCTCTATACAGACGTTAAGTTGCTCACCATTTTGCCACTGAATCATTTATATATAGCTGATTGATACTTCTAGAATTAGTTTCCTTTTTAAAGTAGAATCTCGTATACAACATTCTGCTTTCCTATGGTCGCTATGGTCTCTCGGCCTAGACCTAACTCTAAGGCAAAGGGTGCTTATGTATAAGTCAAAAAGAATCTTTCCAAATCTGTTTATTACCTAAACGTTGAAAGCATTGCTTGCTGTACAGTACACAAGCATCACGCCCACTACAGGAGCTTCTGAGCCATTGATAATAGCGTGTGTGGGTGGCGGCGGTGGAGTTTGGAGGAGGTAGGATCCATATACGAATTTAAAATCAGTCGTGCAGACCAGTATCCCCAAAGTTCTTGTTCGTAATCCAATATTCTGCACAAAATATACCGTAATTCGTTGATGCCAAATATCTTACAGGTTTTTATACAGATATTCTTACAGAATAAAAAACAAAAAACTCAGATTGACATGGCTACACTGTTTGGAAGCTTCCTTGCCATCGCGTGTCTGGCAACAGTGACGTTAGTAAACAATCCAAAATGGCGAAGGAGTCGAAGGCGATGCCGAAGGAGGCGCAAGTTATGACTGCTATCCTCAAGGATATGGGCATAACGGACTACGAACCGGGCGTGATTAATCAGATGCTCGAGTTTACGTACCGTAAGTACCAAAAATCGACCAACTACTGCCGTGATTTTTTAAAAAATGGCCATTTTAACCCGCCCTCTTGGGTTGCTTTGGTCAGCCCACCTCGGCTACTCTAGGTAATACCGGTACCGCGCTGATTAAATGAATCATCAATATTATTGATAAGGTCGTAGGCCTAAATTCAGCTTCTTAATAATATTGGCAAGGTCTTAGGCCTAAGATCAGGCAAGAAATACGCTCAGGATAGGCCTAGGGTAAAACATCAAAGCAGGCCACGCAGGCCAGCTACCATCAGTGCAAGCCACCCTCCGAAAAAGTACATTATAACGCGTCCTGACACCCGAGATGGCATCAGTCGCGACTTGTTGTTGGTGAGAAACGGAGCTAAAGACCTCTACTCTCCTTTCGAAGTAAGTATTTTCCCCAAAGTAGAAATTAGGAAATTAAGGCCAAATTTTAAGATTTAAACAGATTAAACAGAGGGTACTGAAAAATGGCGCCCACGGCAGTGGAAATCTCACCAAAACGCTTTAGAAATTTTTACTTACAACTAAAAATGTTTCGAAGATTGACGCCATCTCGATGTTTACGGAGTAGCTTGTGTCAATAAACTAACCATTTCCTGTGATAAATCCGCACACCACTTGTACCCACAGACGCTGGAGCACTTTTAATCACAACAATCGAAACACGATTTCTCATCAACAACAAGCCAGGCGTAAACAGCTGTTGGGGTAGAAGATGACGAGAAGCGTTCTCTTGGTAATAATAGTAGTATAAAACATCAATATTTACATATATGATGATTAATTTGAAAATATTCGTTATTGAAAAAGTAACTCGCCTCTGACTCAAATTTAAGTAATTATTTTTCTGAATTAGAACGTTCTTTCAAGTTCTGTATTATGACGTCACGACATCTTGACTTTCGTACCTATTGTAAATAATTGCTATACTCAACTGTCATTGCAGAACAGTTTACCAGTTATTCGTGCAGATTGTTATCAGCTATACATGTAATTGTTATAATCGTAATGCGCATATATATCTTTATTATTTACTTTTTGGATATATGAAGATGTTTTACTGCTGGATTATCGCCCGTAGTGTGACGCAATCGTTTTCGGTCCATGGGCCTCTGTCTGTTTTCGCACCATAAGAAATTATGGGGCCGAATTTGCAATGACCAGAAAGTCGTTAAAAGAGGAAAGTTAGCATTGAGGGGCATATGTTTTGACTGAGAAAAATACAAATTTATTCAATAGCTAGCTTGTAAAAAATACTTGGTTATAAAAACTTGATTGACAACTAAGCAGCATGTCTACTATGGGTTTCAGAGACAGTGCAAGCCACGTTTTGGGCAATACCTATTTCTGTAACGAACACTCGTAACAGAACGAGATTTGCTATAGTGCATTACACCCAGTGCCGTAATTTATAAGGGTAATCGTGAATCACTAATCGTAAAGAATACGACACTGTCTGTACCAAGAGACAAAAACTCCATTATGCAGAAATGGATACGAACACGCGTATAAAGCTCCACCTACCCTCTCCCCCCCACCCCCCCACCCCCCCCCCCCCCCCCTCCACCGCCATCCCTTTTCTCTTCGTTCCTCCGCCTTCCTTTCTCTCTCTCTCTGTTGCCATTCGGTATGTGTTGACCCTCCAAACTGGGTATAAGACTACACACAAAAACGTTGAAATTGGTGAAATTAGGCTATGTATTGGAAGTTATATATACATAAATATTAAAGCAATTTTATCATTATTGCATTACTATGACAACTAGAATTCATGGAAACAGTTTATAATAATGGAACGGCGTATGTGTGAAGCCTCCACTAATGTGGCAACGATGATTTTGCCATTCTTAGCATGCAAACATTAAAGCATGCAAACATTAAAGGTTACATTTATTTCTGGCATACGATTATTTAAGAAATTCAAATACTAATAAAGACTGAAATCAATGAAAAGTGCTAGCAAAAACAAAAAAGCAAAAAAAAAAAAAAACGTAGTCGTTCCTCTATCACTTTTCCGTATTCGTTCCTCTATGGTTTTCGGCAGCCAGATGTACGAAAACGTTTAGAAACATTTGATTTTATCTACGTTAGAAATATCTGTAATTTTTCGGGGTAATTGGTTGCTAAAAAGGGATAATATACATGAATTAAATCAAAATTTTTAAATAACAATGTAAATTTAAACTAAATAACGAGTTAAAGTAAACAGTTTAGGGAATAAAACTTTGCAGTTTCGTCGTCTGTCGTCCGTCTGCTGTTTGTAATTGTGTTTGGCGCGCGCGCTTAGAAACCAGGAACAGCAACGGGTTTAAAGTGCAATGTGGAGTGAACTGAGACCAAAATGTGTATAATAACAATCAAATAAGCACTGTGGAGTTTCAGTTGTGATGGCAGTAAGGATAAAAACCGAACCGATTACAAGGTAAGAATGAATTCAGTTCCAACCATAACCCCGGGAATAACAAGTTTCATACTTTCACTAATATAGGCAACAAAATGTTGTTTTATTGTGCTGATTACAACTGCAATCTTGAGTAAGATCAATAAACGTTACATACATACGCTAACATTGTTCAAATGAGTGCTGGGAAGGCTGGGGAAAGATGGTGTCCGTCACTGATGAGAACCGTCCATGAAAAACGTAGCCGCCATATTGGATTTCAAAACTGCCTTGAAAACATATTTTACGAAGAGCTCACATGCTTATTTTAGTTCGTATGGGGCTTTCATATATCACAATATGTTGACGAAACTTCAGTCTTTTAAATGGTATGCTTAGAGTTGCAATTGTATTCATGTTTCACCAATTAAATATCGAGTGAATAAGACCCGTCCACCGTGATGAGGGTTGGCCTGAACTGATGTTTTCCCCCTAATGGTGCTGATACTGGCCGTGATATTAAGGAACGAATTTATCCTACTTGTATGCTTACGTTATGGTAGACATTACCTATTGTCCTTTAACGTATGGTTCGCTAACTTTAAAGTATTTTTGATTAATAGTCAAGCTCTGACTACCCTAGGCCTCCTGTGCCCTAGTTTAAATTAGACTTTAGGCTAGGTCTACACAACTTGTGTTGGTAGATCTAGGGTATAGGGTAGAATATCACAGCAGGCCAAGCAGGCCACCTACAATCAAACGCCCCTAGCCACCCTCCGAAAAAAGTTACATTATAACGCGTCCTGACACGGAGTGGGCATCAGTCGCGACTTTTTGTTGTTGGTGAAAAACGGAGCTAAAGACCTCTACTCTCCTTTCGAAGTAAGTATTTTCTCCAAAGTTAGAAAATTAAGGCCAAATTTTAAGATTTAAACAGAGGGTACTGAAAAGAGGTGGCCTACTGCAGTGGAAAATCTCACCAAAACGCTTTAGAAATTTTTACTTACAACTAAAAAATAAATGTTTCGAAGATTGACGCTATCTTGATGTTTACGGAGAGTCGCTTGTGTCAACAAACTTCCCATTTCATGTGCTAAATCTGCACACCACTTGTACCCATAGACGCTGGGGCACTTTCATCACAACAATCGTAAACCCACCTCTTACCAGCACTTATTCGTACTTATTTCAAGGGGACTACGGCATTCTTTGCGGCGTTTTGCGCTCTTCAATTGTTTATCAGTGTTGTCAATTGGTATGTGTTTACCCTCCAAACTAGGTATAAGACTTACACAAAACCGGGGAAATAAGTGAATTTAGCGTATATATCTATTTGTAGTATATATACATATTAGAGCAATTTTATCATTACTGCATTACTATGACAACTAGAATCATCGAAACAGTTTGTAAATGCATCGGCGTATGTGTGACGCTCCACTAGATTGGCAACGATGAGCCATTTTTTTCCTCACGTCGTCTGCTCGTAAGTATACATCCGAAACATTTGTAATTTTGGGGGGTTAATTTGGTTGCAAAAAAGGGATAATGGACATGAATTAAATAAACATTTTGAAGTAGAGTTAAACTAAATATTGAGTAAAGTAAACAATTAAGGGAATAAAGCTTTGCATCTCATAATCAGTGTTGTCGTCTGCTGCTCGTAACTTTGTTTACGGAGTGAGTGCTTAGGAAACACGAACAGCAATGTGGTTCGAGTGCACTGTGGAGTGAATAATGAGACCAAAACCGATGTATAATTACAATCAAAATAAGCACTGTGGAGTTTCAGTTGTGATGGCAGTAAGGATAAAAACCACTGATTACAAGGTAAGAATGAATTCAGTTCCAACCATAACCCGGGAATAACAAGTTTCATACTTTCACTAATATAGGCAACAAAATGTTGTTTTATTGTGCTGATTACAACTGCAATCTTGAGTAAGATCAATAAACGTTACATACATACGCTAACATTGTTCAAATGAGTGCTGGGAAGGCTGGGGAAAGATGGTGGCCGTCACTGATGAGAACCGTCCATGCAAAACGTAGCCGCCATATTGGATTTCAAAACTGCCTTGAAAACATATTTTACGAAGAGCTCACATGCTTATTTTAATTCGTATGGGGCTTTCATATATCACAATATGTTGACGAAACTTCAGTCTTTAAATGGTATGCTTAGATTGCAATTGTATTCAATGTTTCACCAATTAAATATCGAGTGAATAAGACCCGTCCACCGTGATGAGGGTTGGCCTGTCGTGATATTCTACCCTACCTACTAATTATCCGTGGCGGCCTAGACTGGCAGTTGCGGCTTTTCTATGCAGTTTTACCTACTGAACAAGAATTTTAAGCAATATTTATTCTGACAACTGTAATTAACCCGCCAGGGGCCAGTACTAAACACTGCGAAATACTACATTGGACGCCCCAATCCCTAGTGGATGTCGTATCCGTGGTTACGTTCCTTGCAGTCCGTGCGGACTGCTTCTGTAGAAATACCCTTGTGTTTTTTAATGAAGGCTAGGCTAATACCCTTATTGGGTAAAACTTTACTTTAGGGTAATCGATAGATCTAAGCCTGTATCGAGTAAACAACCAAGTGGACTAGCTGCGGCCACCTTTACCGGGTTTAGACCCAACTTCGGTATAAGTACTTTAACCCGTCCTAAGAGTATTGTCTGCTACATAATTGGCGGACGAATACAAACAAGATGTTGCCCATAGGTATGTTTTGGCGCACTTTTTGAAAACATGCAGTAATAGATTAAAGGAAAGCCTATAAAATTGGTAAAGGGGACCTTGTTGGGAACTGGGGTTTCTGGGTGGGGAGAACACATGATCTAGGGCAAATGAAATGGAAATCGTATTTTCAGGCGCAAATTTCCATAAAACGGTAAGGGGAGACCTAGCCTATTGGAAAACCGGGGTTTTTGGGTGGGGGAAAACAAAGAAGACGACAATTAACACTAGGAAATACACGAAACGGCTGTGTGGCTGACCCCCTACTCTACATTCATTTGGCGTGCAGCCTGGCTAACTAAACTGTCCTCCTACTCTACATTCGTAGTTCGAACATATGGACTATTAGCCTAACTGGACGTTTGGGCAGGAGATGCACAGCCTAGGTAACTAAACTGTCCCTCTACTCTACATTTGTTGTTCGAACATTAGGGCTGTTAAGCTAAATGGATGTTCGGGCATGAGATGCGCGGCCTAGGTAACTAAACTGTCCCCCTACTGTACATTCATGGTTCAAACATATGAGCTGTTAGCCTAAGTGGACGTTCGGGTATGATTGTGACCTAACTAAGCAAAATGTCCTGACACCGGAGATGGGCACCAGTTACGAGTCTCATGTCTCGAGGTGTTGCTCCCACCACCTATGACTTGTGACTGGTGCCCATCTCCGGTGTCAGGACGTGTTAAGTTACTTTTTCTTGAAGTGGGTCCGAACATGGTTAAGGTGGCCGCAGCTAGTCCACTCGGTTGTTTACTCAATTGGGTAAAACTTTACTTTAGTCGACCAGGACAGGCCTCATACATAAATGGTCATAACCTCTCCTATAAATGTAAGATCCTATCCTTAAACAGGTCTTACCTACCTAACCTAACTTAGGGTGACGTGCCCTGACCTGGCCGGGGCCAAGGGGGTAGTAACCTGTCCTGGTCGGCAAATGGTGGGAATCGGGCCTCGCATCTAAAGTAAAGTTTTAACTTTTTTTTTTTTTTTTTTTTTTTTTTTGGTTTGAGGTAAATTGTGCAAATTTACAGAGGAGAGCCCCCATTTGTTGCTGTGCTTAGGCCTACATCTATGTGTCTTCTACCAGCCCGTTAGGACTGAATGTGAAAACGTCAGTAAAAGTATATAGCCTATATTTCTTAAGTTATTCTAGGCCTGTGTTGGTATATTTCCCATATATCACCTGTACTACATTATATCTCAAGCTAACTAGGGCATATCCTGGTATATTTCTCATATTTTATCACCAGTACTGCATTATTTACAAATTGGTTAAAAATTTGTCATTTTTCAGTTAAAGATCATATTAATAAATGGTGTATCCATACAGAGCTCATCTGTAGAATAACCTTCTTTTTTATGATTCATTGTGTAGATGAATTTAAGACATTTGCCATTTTGGTGCAAATGCTGGTGAAACTGAAGACGACTACCACGCCCCTCGTGGTTCGGTGAGGACCAGTTTATGAGCAAAATGGGTGCCATGGTTAGCACCAGCCCCTTGGGGATTAGTAGTAATTTAAAAACACAAGCAAAAAGATGGCAAATGTATCAAGATGGCTTCTATTCCAAAGGGAAACTGGGGTTTCTGGTTGAGAACAACACAAAGTGAAACACAGGGATAAATGTCATTCCACCTTTACTAATATTTCCTAATTTAACATGTTTGGGCCCTTGCTTGGTTAGGGGACCCCCACTTCCCTAATATGACCTAGGTAGACAGGTCCTTGGAACCTGTATAGATGGAGGGGTCATGTTCTGGACTAGGCTACTGTGCTACTGTGGTAGGCATGTCAGAGCGAATATGACCTAACCAGACCTATCTTTACTTAACCTTATCTTGGATGCTATGCCGATACCAAAGAATGTTGGTGTTAGGTTTCTCACACCTATAGTGACCTGTCGGCTAACCTGGCCTAGATGGTACATGTACAATCATTATTTTGCAGTTGTAATTCAGTATGAAATAGTATTTGATTTAAGATTTTCTGTTCTTTTTATGTGCTAAGATTAGCTGTAGTCACGATACAGTTGTATTACTGTATTGCATTTTCAGGTAAAGAAAATATTTGATGAAAGTAGAAAAGGTTTGGAATAAGAACTTTTGAGTAGATTTCCTGATCATTTATTTTATTTAAATGTTTATAGATGTATTATGTGTATTATAGTTTTTCTCATTTTTTTATTTGTTACAGGTTATGTGTCCCAGATATTGGATGATGCTAGAGTGTATGCAAATTACGCGAAGAAAACAAAGACTATAGAAATGGACGATGTAAAATTGGCAGTTCTCTTACAAATGGAAAAGTCTTTTACATCTCCACCACCTCGTGATGTGAGTCAATAAATATGGTTTTTTGTCTCGATAATTTGATCTTACAAAAATACAAACCTTTATATTGTACTTTATTATACCTTCAACAAAAGCTGGTTCAATATTTGAAGGTTATTAACAAATTGGTTAACTTGCAGTAAATTAATAAGGGGAATGGGGAATCCCCTAATCGCTCAGCAAACTGCTCCCACATTTCCTTCAACTGTCTTTTGCTTCTCTCATTGTGGCTGTTAGAAATTGTGATGTGTATAATATGCAATATCAGAGTTAAATTTGAATGAAAATTTTATTTTAAATATTTAGTCCTGTGTTGTTTTTAACTTTTGTTTTTCCTTCCAGCTGTTGCTCGAGTTGGCAAGAACTAGAAACTCAAATCCACTGCCACCAATCAAAGCCAATCAACATGGGATTCGGTTACCCCCAGATCGGTATTGTCTGTCTGCCTGTAATTATAGGGTGAAACTATCTAAAAAGGTAATCATAATCTTTGACATTATGGTTTGAATTATCCAGATTTATTTAAACATTGGTGTCTTTTTCTTTGAGTTTTTAAAGTACTAGTAGCAGTTTACTGTGTTGTAAGCAAGTATCAAAGGAGACTGTTTAAGCCTTCTGTGTTATTATTCTCAACAAAGGTTTGAAATAGCAGTAATTAGTAAAAAATATTTATTGAATCCATTCCATAAGTCTTAAAGCTTCTCCCATTGCAAACATTATACTGTATTTTTTTTTAGTTTACTAACATGCCCTTATTTTCCAGAAACTGGGCATGCCCAATAGCCTAGGTGGGGGCAATGCCCGCATTAGCCTTGGAGGTGCTGGTCCTGGAATGAAAATTGCAGCGACGCCAATCAAACCCACCATATCCATGGTGGCTACTAAAACTGGCAATACACAAGCAGTAACTTTAGTACAAAAACCAGCCACAGGGATTGCCTCTGGCCCAACTCAGAAAATTGTCAGTGTCAACAGGCCCATCTTCAAGGTTACTCCTGGTCCTCCTGGTAAGTGTTCGCTTTCCAATCCTTTTGTCTTACTAGTGATGTTTTTATTTCCTAATTTTGTACATGAACTTCCCTGACAGATATATACTTAGCTATAGTCTCCGACGTTCCCGACAGAATTTCAAATCTCGCGGCACACGCGACAGGTAGGTCAGGTGGTCTACCTTACCCGCCGCTGGGTGGCGGATGTACGAACCACTCCCGTAAGCTTGTCAGATTTTTCTCTGTCGCGGGAACGATAACAACTGTTGTCGGTTCCTCTCGATAGTTTTTCGATTCTCGCTTGCCTGGAGTTAATTTGGACTTCTTTTGGTGACGTATTCGCTTTGTTTGGCTTGGCATACGCTGATTGTGGACCGGTTTGGTTTTGAGTTTGATTTTCTTTAACGATGTCTGATCTAGAATCGGTAGTTAAAACTTCGGTGTTGTTTAGGGTTTGCGTGAATGAAGGATGTAAGGTGAGGTTGCCGAAAGCTTCGGTAGACCCCCACACTGGTTTGCATGAAATGCAGGGGGAATGATTGTGCGTTTGCTAACCCTTGTAGTGAATGTAAGGGATTGAATGAAGAAGAATATAAGGCTCTCTCTTCTTATGTTAGGAAGTTGGAACGTGATAGAGTGCGTAAGGCTTCCTCTAGAAGTTCTAGCAGATCTAGAATGACGTGAGTTGGATGTGGATCCTAATAGTACTAACGTAGAATTAGAACCTTCTTCCCAAGAAATTGCAGCCCCGCTCCCCGCACGAAGCCGGGAGATTCGCCTTCGGAGGCGGCAGCTCTGAAAGCCAAGAATCGTTCTGTGGATCAGAAGATTCGTCAGTTGGAAGGTAAGGAGAGTGTTAGTGATCAGTGCAGTGTCCCCAGTGTTGTGGAGGGTGCGTCTGACCGGCTCCTTAGTGCCTCTAGGCCTAGACCTCTTCCAGACTCACCAGTTCCAGTGGAGTAGGAAAAGTCGAAAGCCGCAGGCAGGCTAGGGAAGAGCCCCCACCGGTCCAGGCGTCCCCTCGGTCAGATCCTGAAGTACGCTCCCAGGCTGCCTCGGATCGCTACAAGAGGAGGCTCCTACGCCAATGCTTCTCCTCTTCGTCGTCTCCCTCTCCGAAGAGAGGTTGGAACTCCCCGGGGATGCGTCGCGCCCGTTGAAGAGGGCTTGGAAGGCTACCCTGCAGTCCTTTGGCTTCTAGTCCAGGAGGTTTTCCCGGAAGAATCGTCGGTGGAGGCGAAGAAACACAAGAATCCTGTGATCGTTCTTCTTCTCGCCGCTCCGCGCGCTCGGCGCCTGCTTCCGAGGAAGAATTAGAAGATTCTCCTACGAGAGTACTCGCGGGACTCAAGCTCAGATCACGGCGCTAGCAGACTCTCTAGCAGTTAGATCACGTAGGAAGAAGGACGTTTCTCTTCCGATCAAGAGATCTAGGCGCCGCTCTTCAGTAGGATCGTTCTCCTTCATATGGGGAGGTTTCGTATGAAGGTGGGGGCTCCGCGTGAGCGCCCTCGCTCGAACGGGAGCGTCCTCACTCGCGTGAGCGCCCTCGCTCGCCTGGCTCTCTTTCAATTTTAACAAGGCGCCAAACATCGGTAGGACGCTCTATGGAGAAAGAAGTTTTTTCTCCAGATTGGATTCCCGCTTCGGTAAGCGCACTGCACTGCTCATCACGCGATTCTTCACAACTCCCTCGCGTGAGCTTCTCCTCAGCAGCCTCAAGATTATAGAAGGCGCCCTTATACAAGTAGGCGTTCTTCTTCCAGATGTCACTCTCCTCGAGTATCGGATCGTGACTTCTCTCTGACAGGGCATCTAGAGTCTGGTAGGAGTCGTGTGCATGATAGACGGCCTACTGTTAGCCGCTCCCCGCAAAGGTAGGCGCCAAGAGCCTACTGCACATAGCTTCCTCCTAGTAGGCGCTCTGTCTCTTTTTAAGGCTTGTCATACTCCTGATTATTCCTCCTAAGGGCAGACAACAAGAGTCTTTCAAGCGCCCTTCTCCGTGTAGGCGCTCTCTGCCCGCTTCTAGGCGCACTTTCTCCTGGACCGTTTGTCTCTGGTTAGGCACCAGGAATCCGGAAGCGCCCGTTCTCCAAGTAGGCGCTCGTTAGTTTTGAAGCGCCCTTCTCCTGAATGTTACCCTCTTGTTAGACGTCAAGAGTCTCGCAAGCAGCCTTCTCCTAGTAGGCGCATTTCGCCTTCCAGTCGAACTTCCGTTGATCGTACCGCAACTGGACAGGTATGGAGAGCCGCGCAAGCGCTCTGCTCTCGATAGGCGCTCTTCTCCTGGCAGCCGCTCGCCCCCGGACTAGGTGCATAGAGTATAGTAGGCGCTCGCCTCCTCGTAACGCCCGCCCTGCGGATGTTTCCGAGATTCTCGGTTTTAGTAGGAGCCCTACCTCTCCTTCGGCTGAGATTCCGTATACCTCGAAAGAGGGAGTCTCATCGTATACTTCCAGATCTTCTCATCGTTCTCCAGTGGATGTGAACTCTTCTAAGAGAGGGCGTTCTCCAACCTCTCGCTCAAAACTCCTGCTAGGATCCCTTCGTCACCTAAGGATCTTCCGCGCTCAACCGCCTACGAAGACGTCCTAGAAGGTTCGGATGAGGAACCGAACACTTCTGCTGCTGTCTCTTCTTACAAGAAGCTTACAGAGCTACTTTTACAAGTTTTTTGGGGATTCCCTTAACGCCTACGGCTCCTCCTTCTCCTCACTCACTTTTTTCAACGGCGAAGACAGCGAAGATTCTTCTTGTGTGAGGATGAAGCCAACTCTTTCTATGAAGAAGGCACTGAGGAGTTTTGGTTCCTGGATGGCTTCCAAAGAAGAAGCGGGGAAAACGATGTTCGCTTTTCCTCCTTCGAAGTTATCAGGACGCGCTGGTTTCTGGTACGAAACAGGAGAGCCCTTAGGATTGGGTTCTACCGTCTTCGGCTGATTCGGATTTTTTTCGGCACTGGTAGTTTCGACAAGGAGAACTGCCCTTCCAACTCTGCTAAGACGACTTGGGCAAAATGAACGAATTGGATCATTTGCTCAAAGGTATGTTAGAGTGCTAGAAGTATTTAACTTCCTTGATTGGTCGTTGGGAGTCCTAGCCAAGAAAAATTGAAGTGCCAGAGTCAATTTCACCAGATGATCTTATGTGTGTTTTTTTGTCTTGTATGGACAAGTCAGTAAGAGACGGAGCGAGTGCAAATCGCTCCCTTTATGGGGCCGGCATCGTGAAGAAGAGGTCGGTTTGTTTTACTGTTCCTTCTTAACGAAGTCGGTCTCCCATGCTCAGAGGTCTTCTTTGCTGTTTGCTCCTCTGTCTACTCAGTTGTTCCCGAAACATCGAGTGCAGGACATTTCGAGGTCACTTTCGGCCAAAGCCACCCAGGACCTTTGGCACAGTCGGCAAGAAAACCTCGCCCTTCCTTTCCTACCAAGGCTAAGAAGGAAAAGGCAAGTGTTCGAGAACCCTTTCGAGGGGCATCTTCATCAAGAACCTCTACGTTTAGAGGTCGTAGACCTTCAAGAAGGGGTAAGACTTTCGCCAAGTCTGTTAAAGCCCCCAAATAACTTGCAAGTCCTTCAAACAACGGTGGGCGCCAGACTCTTAGAGTTTGCAGAAGTCTGGGCCCAAAAATGGGGGCGGATCCTTGGACCCTTTCTATTTGAGGAGAGGTTACCTCATCCCTTTCGTCGAAAGACCTCCCTTGACGACCATCCCAAGGGAACTGACGGCCAGGTACAGAGACCCCATCATGAATCAAGCTCTCCATCTAGCAGTAGATCAGATGCTGGAGAAGGGGGCATATCGAACTAGTGACAGACCATCATTCATCGGGCTTCTACAACCGCCTTTTCCTAGTTCCGAAGTCCTCAGGGGGTGGGATGGAGACCGGTGTTGGATGTAAGCGCCCTGAACTTCTTCGTAGAAAAGAAGAAGTTCACGATGGAAATGCCTTCATCAGTGCTGGCAGCGCTTCGTCCAGGGGGGACTGGATGGTTTCCTTCCGGATTTTTCAGGACGCTTACTTCACGTACCGATCCATCCTTCCTCGAGGAAGTTTCTCAGATTCATGATGGGGGGGAAAATTTTTCAGTCAGGGCTCTGTGTTTCGGCCTCTCGACGCCGCCCCCTCAAGTGTTCACGGGGGATTTTGAGGAATGTGGCTCAATGGCTTCATTTGAATGGGGTGAGGATATCCATGTACCTCGACGATTGGCTAATAAGGGCCAATTCAGAAGATCGTTGTTTGAAGGACTTACAAGTAACTTTAGAATTGACGAAGGCTTTGGGACTTCTCGTCAATTTCAAGAAGTCATCACTAATTCCCGAGCAAGAGTGTGTGTATCTCGGGATACAGATGAACTCTCTGAGTTTTCGGGCTTTTCCCTCGCAGGAAAGGATAGCCCGAGGATTCGAGAGAGTAACAACCTTCTTAGGGAAAGAAGTATGCACAGTGAGGGAGTGGATGAGTCTGCTGGGGACACTCTCCTCTCTGGAGCAATTCGTTTTCCCTAGGAAGGTTGCACCTGAGACCGCTCCAATTCTTTCTTCATCGGAATTGGAGTCGTCGTTCTCAGGATTTGACGTTCTCCCTGTCGTTATCCCAGGACATCAAGAAACATCTCTTATGGTTGGACAGATCCCAACCTCTTTGCGAAGGGACTGTCTCTTCAATCACAGACCCCCAACCTGGTGTTGTTCTCCGACGCGTCGGACATGGGGTGGGGTGCAAACTCTGGGAACCAACGAAGTGTCAGGTACCTGGTGGGGGACCAGGTAGCCTGGCACATCAACAGAAAGGAGTTGATGGCTGTGTGGTTGGCTCTGAAGGCTTTCGAGCCCAAAAGTCAGAAGATCGGTAGTGCAGGTCAACGCGGACAACACTACAGCTCTGGCATACATCAGAAACAGGGGGGGGACGCATTCCTTCTCCCTGTACGAGACAGCAAGAGACCTTCTTCTGTGTGGGCAGAAGAAAGAGGAATCAATTTCTTTCTCACCAGGTTCGTGCAGGGAGAAAGGAATGTAAGAGCAGATCTCCTCAGCAGGAAAGATCAGGTCCTTCCCACAGAGTGGAACCCTTCATTCTGGATGTATGCCAGAGCCTGTGGAAGTTATGGGGCAGGCCACACATAGACCTCTTTGCCACGTCAAAGAACAAGAGGCTGGATCCTTACTGCTCTCCGATATCGGATCCAGAGCAGTAGCAATAGATGCTCTTCTTCTAGACTGGAACGGACTCGACGTCTACGCGTTTCCCCCCTTCAAGATCCTGGGGCTAACTATCAAGAAGTTCGTAGAGTCCGATTCAACGAGAATGACCTTAATCGCTCCCTTTTGGCCGGCCCAAGAATGGTTCACAGAGGTACTGGAATGGTTGGTGGACCTTCCAAGATCGCTCCCGCTAAGGAGCGATCTAACTCAGACAACCCCACTTCGACAGGTACCACAAAAATCTCCTCGCTCTCAGTCTGACTGGTTTCAGACTGTCCAAAGTTTGGTCAGGAGCGAAAGGCTTTTCAGCAGCAGCTGCTAAACGCAATCGCAAGAGCGAGGAGGACCTTCCACCACCCTTGCGTGTATACCAGTCAAAGTGTGGGATGTCTTCAGACGTTGGTGCAAGAGGAAGAACATTTCCTCTTCCAGTACCTCTGTGACCCAAATTGCGGATTTCCTTATTTTCCTCAAAGAAGAATGTCATCTGGTTGTGTCAACTATTAAGGGATACCGCAGTATGTTGGCGGCGGTATTTCGGCATAGAGGCTTAAATATATCCGATGATAAGGACCTGCATGATCTTATTAGATCATTTGAAACCATTAAGCGTCCTCTATGTAGTACCGAACTGGAATCTAGACGTAGTCCTACAATTCCTTGGATCGTCTAGATTCGAACCTCCTGGCTTAGCCTCTTTCAAGGACTTGACGAAGAACGGCTATAGACTTCCTTTTGGCCCTAGCTACAGCTAAAAAGAGTGAGTGAGCTCCAAGCTATTGAGTGGCAATGTAGGGTTTAAGGAAGATTCTATGGTATGTTCGTTTCTTCCCTTCCAAGTTTCCTTGCAAAGAATGAAAACCCATCACGCCCTTTGGCCCAGGAGCTTTGAAGTTCGTAGTTTATCTTTTCTAGTAGGGGGAAGAGCCTGAAAGAACTCTTTGCCCTATGAGAATTATGAAGTATTTCCTTAAGAGGAAGGAACAACTTAAGGCTAATCAAGATGTACTTTGGTGCTCCGTAAAGGACCCCACTCGGCCCATGTCGAAGAATGCTCTTTCCTTTTTTTCTGAGAAGCCTTATTATTACAGAGGCACATGTTGCCATGTAAGGAAGATCAGTTTAGACTACTGAAAGTGAAAGCTCACGAAGGTGAGAGCCATCGCAACTTCGCTTGCATTCAGAAAAAATATGTCTGTGCGGAACTTGATGGAGGCGACTTTTTGGAGATGCCAATCGGTTTTCCGCAAACCACTACCTACGTGATGTAAAAAATCACATATGATAAATGCTTCGCCTTGGGTCCTTTCGTATCGGCGGATTCGGTGCTGGGGCAGCAGGGAGCTGAAACTTATCCTGTGTAAATTTTTTATATGTTACCCTATATTTTATATTGTTGTTTTTTGGTTGTCTGAAAGAGGTTGCAGGAGGCACCTCTTTTTGTCGTAATATTAACCCTTTGTATTTTGGTTAGGTGGTCTGGTGGGTTTTGGCTCCTTGCAGAGGTAGTGGTAAGGATCTGTAGGTAAGCGGACAAGGTCCCTCTAACAGCATCCGACTTGGATTCTACCACAATAGGGGATCACATATCCCAGTGGTAGATCCGAGAGTCTTTCAGCATCAGGTCACGTCCTAGCTGTAGCTCTCCAGGCAATGCAGACTCAGAGATAGTATCTATGAAGTCTTCATCCTGAAAAGGTGAGAATCAAGGTTTTTATATCCTACAACATTAGTTGTTTCCCGTCTTACCTGTATTATTGAGCTGTCTCTTACCCTCCACCAAGGGTGCCAATCAGCTAAGTATATATCTGTCAGGGAAGTTCATGTACAAAAATGATATTGTTAAACTACAATAAAGTTTTGTACATACTTACCTGGCAGATATATACGATTAATGGCCCACCCAGCCTCCCCTCAGGAGACAGGTGGAAGAGAAAAATCTGACAAGCTTACGGGAGTGGTTCGTACATCCGCCACCCAGCGGCGGGTAAGGTAGACCACTGACCTACCTGTCGCGTGTGCCGCGAGATTTGGAAATTCTGTCGGGAACGTCGGAGACTATAGCTAAGTATATATCTGCCAGGTAAGTATGTACAAAACTTTATTGTAGTTTAACAATATCATTTTTTCTATTGATATCCAATTCTGGCCCAGGGCCAAAATGTTGTTATACTGTATTTAGGGGTTTAACCAAGCTACTGAGCATGTTTATTTAGTTCTCTCTGGGCTGGGTGGCCCAGCTAAAAAGAACAAGAAAAAGGAAAAGAAAAGTTGATGGGTTGGCTTAGCAATGAAGGAAATGATAGATCTGCCTCCTCTTGAGGAAGCACACGGAAAGAATGCAAAAGATTAGTATTAGGGGGAAGTAAAATGTTACCGAACTGCATAATCTGGAAATGACAGATTTCCAGAGAATAACTGTGAGAGGGGTTGGCCTGATGGGTGTTAGAAGACTGTAAGAGTGGTGAATGAAGCAGTATTTGTAGCCAAGATAGCAAGAAGTCAAGAAAAGAACATGATTGACAGTTTCAATGAGAGATGGAACATTTGTCGGACAAATTGACCTAAATTCAGATTGAGTCGTATACATCATTTAATGCACCCATGATCCTTTTAACACCATTGAGGTAAAATATGTACCAAATCAAATTCAGCTTTCATAGACTTACCAGCATGTCAAATGATTAAGTATGCATTATTCCAACCAAACATGTTAATTGTACAGAGCCCTCATTTGCAATTCGAGCGACCAAGACTCTCAACTTCAGATGTGTTAAAGGCAAGTGAAAATTCTTCATGTGTGTGCTGACCAATCAGAAAACAGTAATTATCCTCCTCACTTTCATATGTGTTTGTATTTTGGTTCATCCTTTTGTCAGGTAGGTTTTCAAGGCTGCCAGCAGTTATCCAAAACTTTTATCACCTACAGTTCCCTCAGCGAAGTTGTGGTAGTCTATACTAGTTCACTTGTCCACATTGAAGAATCACAGCCCTTTGGTCTTTTGTCATGTCCTAAGAAGGCAAGGTTGTCAGAAGTTTTGGTGGACAAATCCATCACTGTTACCAATACCTAAGGAAGGTCATCAGTGAGTTTGTTCCTTACTCCTGAGTGCATCTGAAATATTCAGACAGTCAGGATCCTACCACAAAAATTCAGACAGTCAGTCAGGATCCTACCACAAAAATTCAGACAGTCATTCAGGATCCTACCACAAAAATTCAGTCAGTCAGGATCCTACCACAAAAATTCAGACATTCAGGATCCTACCACAAAAATTCAGTCAGTCAGGATCCTACCACAAAAATTCAGTCAGTCAGGATCCTACCACAAAAATTCAGTCAGTCAGGATCCTACCACAAAAATTCAGTCAGTCAGTCAGGATCCTACCACAAAAATTCAGTCAGTCAGTCAGGATCCTACCACAAAAATTCAGTCAGTCAGTCAGGATCCTACCACAAAAATTCAGTCAGTCAGTCAGGATCCTACCACAAAAATTCAGACAGTCAGTCAGGATCCTACCACCAAATTGCAGCCATTTAGTCTCGGTAGTTTTTATTTTATTTAAGGTTAATGTTTTGTGCGTCTGGCAGCGCTTTCCAGAAGTGTGCGACGCACCCTTACTCCACCACATCTGTACAGAAATGTTTATTGGGCAGAAGAAACTTCAGCATATTTTTTACTTGTTCATCTGAGCTTTGGCTTTAAATGATGCAAACAGCCTCCTTGCCTGTACTTTGAGAGCCATCCAACACTACCTCAAAAAGAATCGGGCACATAAGAGACTAGGACTTCAGGCTCTTAAGGTCAAAGCATGAGTTGACTAAACTTGTTTCTTTCTGCCTGAGACTGGTCATTCTGATGCACATTCAGCCATCTTGTTTGTGGCCTTTGGAGTGTATGAAAGCTCTCTAAGATTAAGGGGTGTACCAAATATGTTTTACATTACAAAAGCTGAAGTTTTGTAAATTATTTTTAATTATTTTTTAAATCAAAGCTATCCATTTTATGTTATACAATTTTATGTAAGTCGCTGCTGTTTTCATTGCAAACTGTAGTTCATGTGTCTGCTTGGTGGCAACAGACTATATGGCTTGCACTGTTGGCTTTGTTCTTCAATGATAGGTGAAAATAAGAACAAAGTGTTGCTGAACAGGTAGGTGGACGAGACCAAAAGGAACTGTTAAAAAAAAGGTCAGTGCAGAAAGCATTGCAATTTAATCATGCATGATTACAGTGTGGTCTTATTCCTTGTTAGCACTCTAATGCAAGAAGAGAATAAAGAGAGGACAGTGTAGAAGGATCAGGAGCACTCATATTGCTAAGAGAAGTTGGCTGAGGCATAAATTTAGAAGAAAGTTGCCATTGCCATTGCCAGAAAAGCTATAGATAAAGAAGACCATTGGATTTATAGGAATTGAGTGCTTACTTTTCATTTTACTTTGACTCCTAACTTTCAGTTACAGTAAAGTCTTAAGTACTCTGTATAGTATGGTAAGAAAATAATTGGAATTCCTTCATCGTTTTTGCTACTTGGTTTTTCTTGTCTTCTCAATAATTGATTTCAAGTAGTGAAGTAAATATGAGTTTGTTCATGAATCTTACCTGCCAGATATATATATAGCTGTATTCTCCGAAGTCCGACAGAATTTCAAAACTCCCGGCACACGCAGTGGTCGGCCAGGTGGTAGTACCCTCCCATTCCCGCCGCTGGGAGGCGCGGCGTAAGGAACCATTCCCATTTTCTGTCAGATATTTTCTGTCGCCGGTGCAGACAACAAGTGTTTTCTGCACCTCCGTCATTGGATTTTGGAACTCTCTTGGTCACTTGAGTATCCCGATTGATTTTTGGTTATTTGATTAGGATCGGTGGTTAGGCATACGCTAATTGTGGATTGTTTTTATTTTGGCTTGATTTTTCCTTAAACTTACGATGTCTGGATCTAGTTCGACTAGGCCAGAGTATGTTGTGTGGAAGAATGCAAGGTTAGGCTACCGAAAACTTCGGTAGACCCTCAATATAGTGTGCGCGAATTGTAGGAAACATGTTTGTATGTTTGATGAGCGCTGCAACGAGTGTGAAAATATGTCTGATTCTGCGTGGAAGGCTTATGAATCATAGGTACGTAAACTAGAACGTGATAGTGTAAGGAGTCTTCCTCCAGGCGTGTAACACAAGTTACCCGTCCAGTAGAATTTATCCCACCCTCCAAAGACCTGTGATGCCTTCGGGCCCTACAATAGTGTCTTTGGAGGGTAATACCCTATCTGTGATTCTTAAATCTTTGCGTAGCCTGGAATCATGTTTGCATTGGAAAGTTATAGTAGTGTAGTGAAGTATAGTGATAATGCCATGAGTGTTCATTCTATCGCGTAAGCGTATAATTTCTCATTGACAAAACACTACCGCGTGATGGCTCTCCCTACCTCGGTGAGGCAGAATGTAGTAGGGAGGTAGCTGTCCAAGTGTCTAAAATAACGTCTACGTTTGTTCATAAAACTTTACCATTCAGTCATATATGTATATATATCTGCCGGGTAAAGGTGAACAAGCGATGTTGTATCATAGTAATATATTTTTGCCCTACGTCATATTACTATCAAACGGTTGTATGGTTCAAGTTATATACTCATACCATAGTTACTCCTACGAGGACAACCGAGAGTACGATTATTCTTATTACATTTAATCGGTTCTCCCTGCAACTATTCAGGGGTTGCCGGTTTCCCTATTTTTTAAACATTTAAGGTATTGTTATGACAATACCAAGTTAGCCTTTTATATTTATCAAATTCAGTTTCGCTTAAATATACCAGTTTGATGGATTTTGGTTTCTGCTCTATAATAATAGTAAACCTATTCATTCGTAGAATGGTGTAGGTGGCAACTCAGGCAGAGCAGTGCGAGAACGACGAACATTCTCTGAGTCTGCTGTCACTAATGCGTAATGCCAGTGCTCAGTTCCATCTGATTGTCTGCCATGCGCAGTAGGTTACGTCTCTCTCTCTCCTGCGGGATTGACGGACTAACCGTATTTCTACCCTACAATCACGGCCTTAGCCTCGGGTTGAGGGAATTCTAGCATACATGGCTGAACATCTTCACTTTGCTAGAATTTTTTATAAAAAAAAAAAAAAAAAAAAAAAACATATAATAATAATAAATAATAACCAGCGGCATAGCACACATGATTTCCCTCGAAACAAGAATGATGTGCAAGAGATGCAGTCAATTAGCTCGCCGAGACGTCCCTTGCTCGATTATGAAGGGGACTCCTTCCGCTGCCAAATACGACAGCGCCGAGCGCGACGCGGCAGGACGCTTGGATGGACGCACAACGTAATGCTTCTTCAGACATTCGCCGAGAATCAGAGAATAGTAATGGATCTCAGGAAGGAGACTTTTAGGAAGAAACAAATGAACAATCTTCTACAGTGTCTTCAAATTAATCCTGTTTAAGGTGAAACGCAGCCTTATTAGGGAAGGAAACATGCTCGGTGAGGGAATGAATGAATTGCAGGGGACCATTTCCTCGCTGGAGAAGTTTTTTGTTTTTCCCTGAATAAGACTGAAATTCACACCTCTCCAGTTTTTCCTGCAGAAAAACTGGAATAGCATAGATGATCTAGAAATGATCTGAACATCTCTCATAGTCAAGATTCGTCTATAGGTGATGTCATGGCTCATAATCTCATAGAATTTGAATCTTGAAAGATTACTTTAGTCTTCAGAGACGTCCTCCCCGCGCAGGAGTTGGAACTCTCGGAGGGTCTCGCTCCCTCTGAGGAGAACGAAGACGCTATCGGTCGCACAGGCGGCCGTCGTCTTTGGTTCCTCGGAGGGGGACGCTTCTCGTCCGTTAGCTCCTTCTGCTTTGCTGTCGTCTCCTGGGCAATTGGAAGACTTTCCGCAGTAAAAGAGAGCTAAGATGTATGATGTATGTCTCAGGGAGGGGGACGCTTTACGTCCTCTCTCTTTTCTGCTGTGTTGCGATCTTCACCGGAGAGGACGTCTTCCGGTGAGTATGCGTTTGAGCGCTTCGGTCGCTCCTAAGATATATCCTTGGCGGTCCATGTGAGAAGGAGGAGGGCTTCCCCTCGCCCATCGTCTTCTCAAAGGATCAGCCTTTTGCCTGAGAAGGAATGTTCTCCATCGAAAAGGATGATTGTGTCTTTGCAACAACAACTTGTTTTGTTGATTGCAGTGAGAAAGGCAAAGCCACATCGCGAGAGGAAGGATGATAGGCTGCCAATCAAGAGTCCAAGCAGTCCCTTATCCTTCTCCTCGTTCGCTCTTTCGCCAGTTGCCTTGCTCTCTAGATTTCATGCAGCTCTCCAGAGGTTGTCTAGAGAGCACGGTTACCATCTTCCCGAACGTGTGTCAGTTGAGAAGAAGAGGTCTTGGTTCGATGGCTTCGAGCCTCTTTTGAAGAATAGTTTCAGCCTGCGGCCCCCAGGCTCAGTCCCTCCTCCTTCGCAATTGTTATCTTCGAAGGACGACAGGCTCATTCATGCTCCACTCAAACGCGGTGTCTGAAGGATTTTCAAACAACTTAATCGTTGGTGAAGTCCCTGGAACTATTCGAGCTTTTCCGTCCCAGGGACGTCAGCAGCAAGGCTTAGACAAAGTGTTAGCCTTCCTAAGGAAAGATTCGTGCTCGGTGAGGGGAATGGATGAGTCTAACTGGGGACTATTTCCTCGCTGGAGAAGTTTGTTTCCTTGGGGAGACTGCACCTCAGACCGTTACAATTTTTTTTTCTCAAGTACAATTGGAAAGAAAACAAGAATCTACACATGATCTTGGAAATTTCAGGAGAGGTAAAACATCACTTGAAATGTTGGCTAGATCCAGTGTAGCTGTCGTTGAGCCGGTCCCTCTCAAGCTTTCAGAGCCCCGACCCTATTGGGTTGTTCTCCGACGCGTCCACCACGGGATGGGGAGCATCATTAGGGGGAAAAAAGTGGCAGGCACCTGGAGAGGGGGAACGGTGTTCCTGGCACATAAACCTAAAGGAAATGGCAGCCATCTTTTTAGCTCTCCAGTTTTTCCAAGAAAAAGTTTCTCGTCGAATAGTCCAAGTCAACTCAGACAACACCACAGCTCTGGCGTACTTGAAGAAGTAGGGAGGAACACAGTCTCAGTCCCTTTTTGCTCTGGCAAAGGAGATCTTGCTGTGGGCATGGGCACTGGACGTCATGATCCTTACGAAGTTTGTAGCATGAGTAGAGAATGTCTGGGCAGATCTCCTCAGCAGACGAGGTTCAACTTCTGCCAAACCGATGTAGACTCTGCAATCAGGAGGTATGCCAAGAGCTGTGGGGGTTATGGGGAGTTCGTTCGCTCTGGATATCTTTGCGACGTCCAGAACGAAGAGGCTTCCACTGTACTGTCCCCAGTACTGACCCCAGCTGCAGTGACGATAGACACATTTCTCTGGGACTGGACGGGCTGGAGGGACCTGTACGCCTTTCCCCTTTAGTTCAAGATTCTTAGGCGAAGTCATGAGAAAGTTTGCGGTGTCGGAAGGGACGAGAATGACTTTGTTCGCCCCGTTCTGGCCTGCGAGAGAGTGGTTCACAGAGGTCATGGCCTTTGCAGTAGACTTCCCGAGGACGCTTCCAGTAAGGACAGATCTACTCAGACAGCCCCACTTCGAGAGGTACCACCACAGAAGCCTCTTCGCTCTGAGTCTGACTGCATTCAGACTATCCAAAAGTTGGCCAGAGCGAGAGGCTTTTATACGTCAATGGCGAAAGCTATCGCCAGTGCAAGAAGAGCGTTTTCCAACGCATGTACAATCGAAGTGGATAGTCTTCAGGAGTTGTGCAAGAAGAACGGCATTTTCCTCCACCACGACCTGAAGTGAGCCAGATTGCTGACTTTCCTTTTCTGAGAAGGGATCTAAAACTTGCAGTCTCTACAATCAAGGGTTATAAGAGTGTGGTTTTTAGTTGTCTTTAGGCACAGAGGCCTGGACTTGGCGGACAACAGAGACCTTCACGATCTCTTGAGATCTTTCGAAACGATGAAGGTTTCAACAACCCAAGTTGCCAGTCTTGGAACTTGGATGTAGTTCTGAATAGTTCCTCATGTCCAGTCCATTCGTACCTATGCATGAAGTGCGAGCTTTTATGAATTCTTCTTGGTTCCATAACAATATGTCATAAAGGACATATGAGCTGTCACTTACGGGAGATGCAATTCTGTGTTGACCTCCCAAGTTACACGAAGGATGTCAACTTCAACCTACAAGAGATCCTTTTCTCTTGGTTGTTCGTTTGTCTGCGGATACGTTGCTGGGATAGGGAGCCGACACTGATCCTTAACTAGTGAGTTAATTTTTAGTTTCACTCTTTTTAAAATTAAGCGCTAACCCTCGTGTTAGGATCAGGTGATCGGGATCGGTGTTGTGCTCCTTAATTATGCTAATAGGCATAGGTATATGGTCATATGAGTGGATTAGCACCCATTGACAAATGCCAGTTAGGCTTTGCCGAGTAAGTGGATAACGACCCCATCGGCAAACCCAACAAGAACTCTTACCCATAGGTCACATCCTCGCTGAGGGCTCTTGAGACGAAGCAGACTCCTAAGCAATAGCTAGGAAGTCAACCCTCTGTCTGAAAACGATAGGAACCAAGGTTAATAAGAGGTCCTTCTTATAACTTGTGGTGTTGGTCAGGAAGCAACCAAGGTTAACCAGTGTCAAAGAATGCTATGGCTTTTTTCTTGAGGGGTGGCACCATCAAGGAAGTGCATCATCCCTGTCAAGACAGTGATATGAAAGTGTTGAAGGTGAAATGCGCATGGACTGAGGGCTATTTCTACGTCGGTAGCCTTCCAAAAGAACATGGCACTCAATGACATCTTGAATGCCACATTTTGGCGTAGTAATTCAGTGTTGCCTCTCACTACCTTCAGGAGGTGAGGATTACGTACGAGAACTGCTACTCTTGGGCCCCATAATGTCGCAGCAGACAATATATTGGGGAGGGGCAGAGAGTAGCATCTTTCCTATCTTTTAGAAAATAATATGTTAGTTTGGACTTTTTAATTTTAATTTTATTTCTTTTATTTTTTTATTTTTATTATGTTTATGTAGGTGTTTAGTTTTTGTGGTCTTCGGTAGGCCGCCTTAGGCGGACTTCCTCCCTCCATTAGCCTTGGTTTTACGAAGTTTAACCAGATAGGCTAGGTCAGGTGGTAATGTTTTTGCTTCGCCCTCATAGTAGGGTAAAATGTTTTTGTCACAGTGTGGTCACGCCCCCATTGACAAATCATCTGAGCGCACCAGTACATAGGTCACGTCCTTGCTGGCACCTCCAGTGAAGCATTACAGCATTCGGTGTCTAAACAACACCATATGATCTGTCACATTGTGGTCACGCTCCCCGTGACAGTCATTAGAGCGCACCAGCTACACAGGTCACGTCCTTGCTGGCACTCTAGGAATGCAGTACCGAAATTGGAGGTCTATAAGATAGGATCTAGTTGCATTGTGGTCACCCCCCGCCCCCGTTGACAGATCCTCTAGAACTCAACAGCTTCACAGGTCACTACCTAGCTGGAGCTAGTAAAGCAGAAGCAGACTTGGGTGACGGTACTCACGAAGTCAGCTATGCTAACAGTTAAGGGGAACCAAAATATCAATCATATATATGCAATTGTTTCCCAAAATCGAATCTGTCTCCCCCCACCCCCTTCCTCCAAAGGTGGGATTCAGCTATATATATATCTGGCAGGTAAGATTCATGAACAAAATGATATTGTTATGATACAATAAAGTTTGTTCATACTTACCTGGCAGATATATATTAATCAAAGTGCCCACCCACCTCCCCTCAGGAGACAGTGGCACTAGAAAAATCTGACAGAAAATGGGAATGGTTCCTTACGCCCGCCTCCCAGCGGCGGGAATGGGTACTACCACCTGGCCGACCACTGCGTGTGCCGGGAGTTTTGAAATTCTGTCGGACTTCGGAGAATACAGCTATATATATATTCTGCCAGGTAAGTATGAACAAACTTTATTGTATCATAACAATATCATGTTAAGTTACAGGGAAGTTTTAAACTTAAAATAGATTTTACTATCAGTGCATGAGTTCCCTTCCCATCTCAGTTGTCAAACATGATGGACAAGGAGCTGTTAGTTAAGAAAGTACTAAATAAGGAATTAGCTAGATGAAGACCAATAGGAATACACAGATATCTTGAGAAAAGGATCAGAAATGAAGACCTTGACCAGATGAGAATTCAGACAGTACACAAGACAGAAGACAGTGAAGAGAACTCATTATGTGTCTGACCCCTCAAGGGTTATTGGTGACAGAGATGCTGAAGGCTGTATTTTACTTGTTAATTGTGAACATTTTCGATCCTGCAGGGGGAAGCACTCCGAAGATCCAGTTGTCATCAGGTGGCAACACTGTTTCTAGTAACGTCATGGTTAATGTTTCTTCAGCTTCAGGAGTTAAGTTAGAAATGGATTCTTCAGCAGTGAAGAGAAAAAGAGAGGACGATGAGTATGATAATATTCAGTAGCATAGTTTTATATATAGATTTTTAATCCCCCTTTACTGCTCCTATTTCCCTTCTAGTTTCTGTTATTAGTTTATCTTTCTTTTTTACCTGAAGGCCCTTTTGTATTTGCTATATGTTGTAATGTTAGGTGTACGATTGTCAGATTTATAAACACTGCGGGTCAAAAATTGCTGAGAACATTCAAACTTTGTTGTCTACTGTATACTTTTGACTTATGCAAACGCTATTGTGAAATGTATTGTAGGGTTTATTTATTTTCATGGATATGAAATGGAAAAGATTTTTGTATGTGTATAAAATATTTGTAAATAAAATGAGTATTTATATATCCTTAGTTACATCTGTTGTCTGCCTCAGAGCAGACTTTGTTTTTATATGTATGTAATTGGTATGACATTGATGAGTGGAACAGAATGTATTGAAACAAAAGATATAAAATGGGACGAAAAGAAACGTCATTGTTGAGATAGCATTTGAAGGAAAAGTTGATTCTTCATATGAAAGAAAGGATGGAGATGCAAGACAAAAGGTTGAGGTTATGTAAAGTGAATGATTTTGTTTTTCGGTTCATTTTCGCACCAGGAAAATAACAACAAAGCCAGTTTATATATCAAGGGAACTCTGGGTGAAATACCATGCTAGAAGAAGTTCTGTCTGATGTTTGAAATCTTGAGAAGGAATGCAGCTTGGAACTAAAACAAGCAATTAGCTGGGAATTGCAAAATCATAAGGTACAGGATCAGAAAGACTTAGTAAAAATTTTGCATAATGTATCACTGTACAGGATCAGGAGTTATGATAGTAGCTATTATATTATGTTAGTAGAGTTTCAGATAAATTTTTTTTACTGAACCCTACTGCTTATCACAGTAAAGGAGGGATACAAAGTATAGTGCATAAGTGAAGTGATATCAGCTGTATGGAGTTGACGTGGTGTTTTAACAGTAAAAATAGAGGAGAGAGGTTTGAGATCTTTAGGAAAGGGAGAGTAAAATAAAAAGAAAATTGAAAATAAATATAAGCAGTACTTCAGATTAGCAGAGAGGCAAATGAAGTGGTACAGTCTAGATGCAATGGCCATGGTTTAAAGCCAGTTGTTATTCTGTGTATCAAAGTAACTTATGGTATCACTGGAGATGCTCGGGGCTGCAGGCACATAAAGTGATAAAAGTTGAAGGGCATACTTTAAGAGGCCATAAAGATAATTTCTGACATGATAGTTTAATGCCAGAGTTTAGAAGGTAGAGAAAAAAAAGGAAAAGGGAAAAAAAAGTCTACCTAGAAATAGTTCAAACGAGAGTGATGTACTACTGATAGGCAAGGGAGCCACATGTCATTTGTAATACATATTGTGTTATGTAAGACTTGTGCCTCTGTATGTAGCACTGGTATGGAGGCCTACAAAGTGCTCAAGATGGAAGCTAGAGAGGGCAAAACTAGCCTGATGTATTAACACTATATAGAGAAAACCTGATATAAAAAAATTGAATGGTTTCGGTGGCATGACAGTGAAAGCTATACTATATGGATAGGACATTACCACTGAGCTTACAAGTATTCTTTGCAAAAAAGAGGTACTGTTCATAGGTAATTTCAGCGCCTCAGTGGGGTGATCGGTATGGTCTTGGCCTGCTGCCTTGGTGGCCAAGAGTTTGATTCTCCACTGAGGGGTTAGAGGTGTGCATTTCTGGTGATAGAAGTTCACTCTTGACGTGGTTCAGAAGTCATGTAAAGCCGTTGGTCCAGTTGCTGAATAACCACTGGTTCCATGCAGTGTAAAAACACTATACAAACAAAACAAAGGTAATATCAAAACTTTTGCTGTAAATATTTTTTAGGCAATAAATGTGATCTATTTGCTTTCTGATGCTTTGCTTATGTTAAACAGGGCAACAGGTGAATAATAAAAGAGAGATTTAAGAAGGTGAAACTTGCGCCGTCTTCCTGTAAGGGAACCCTTGCCCCCTTGAGATCTTTAGGAAAGGGAGAGTAAAATAAAAAGAAAATTGAAAATAAATATAAGCAGTACTTCAGATTAGCAGAGAGGCAAATGAAGTGGTACAGTCTAGATGCAATGGCCATGGTTTAAAGCCAGTTGTTATTCTGTGTATCAAAGTAACTTATGGTATCACTGGAGATGCTCGGGGCTGCAGGCACATAAAGTGATAAAAGTTGAAGGGCATACTTTAAGAGGCCATAAAGATAATTTCTGACATGATAGTTTAATGCCAGAGTTTAGAAGGTAGAGAAAAAAAAGGAAAAGGGAAAAAAAGTCTACCTAGAAATAGTTCAAACGAGAGTGATGTACTACTGATAGGCAAGGGAGCCACATGTCATTTGTAATACATATTGTGTTATGTAAGACTTGTGCCTCTGTATGTAGCACTGGCATGGAGGCCTACAAAGTGCTCAAGATGGAAGCTAGAGAGGGCAAAACTAGCCTGATGTATTAACACTATATAGAGAAAACCTGATATAAAAAAATTGAATGGTTTCGGTGGCATGACAGTGAAAGCTATACTATATGGATAGGACATTACCACTGAGCTTACAAGTATTCTTTGCAAAAAAGAGGTACTGTTCATAGGTAATTTCAGCGCCTCAGTGGGGTGATCGGTATGGTCTTGGCCTGCTGCCTTGGTGGCCACGAGTTTGATTCTCCACTGAGGGGTTAGAGGTGTGCATTTCTGGTGATAGAAGTTCACTCTTGACGTGGTTCAGAAGTCATGTAAAGCCGTTGGTCCAGTTGCTGAATAACCACTGGTTCCATGCAGTGTAAAAACACTATACAAACAAAACAAAGGTAATATCAAAACTTTTGCTGTAAATATTTTTTAGGCAATAAATGTGATCTATTTGCTTTCTGATGCTTTGCTTATGTTAAACAGGGCAACAGGTGCAATAAAAGAGAGATTTAAGAAGGTGAAACTTGCGCCGTCTTCCTGTAAGGGAACCCTTGCCCCCTTGCATATGGTATTTGAAATGGTTAGAAATTTGATTCAGTAACAGGAGTTGCATGGTGACTATTACCTTGTGGGCTGAACCTGCTTCATCATTCAGTATATATCGGTTTTGTAACTGGTCTGGCACTAGCTCAAGAATTGTAGTAGCATAATGGAGCTTAAAGCACTGTACGGTGCACTCCAGAAGAAAAAAAGTGTGTGTAACTGGTGAGGCTACTAGATATTCCATATTTTTTAAAATTGATATTGTTAGTATTTTCAGCATCAGAAATTTTATACATTGGTTATTCCTCCTTATGGGGTTGAACAAATGCGTTTCTCCTATATATATATATATATATATATATATATATATATATATATATATATATAATATATATATATATATATATATATATATATATGTGTGTGTGTGTGTGTGTGTCAAGTATTTATGGATTTTAAATATGTATGTATCTACTATGTATATATATTTGGTTTATCCTTTCAGATGGCTTTGGCTTATAGCTCTACTTATGTCTTACATCATTTCAAGTGTTTTTATTTATTGGAAACCAAGATGGACAAAGTATACAGCAGATACAGGTACGATATATTATTGTTAGTAAGGTATTGTTCATACGCGAACAAACCCTCAGTCTTAACAATAGGTTAATTTCTAGCGCCTAGCTGGATCCAGTTAAAAAGCAGATGAAAGCAAGGAATCTTGTGATATCTGGCAACGCATGCGTAGATCGGTTGAAGAGTGGTCAAACGCCGATCATCTACGCCAGTCTTTTCTTAACCACCTGGGCGAGAGTTGTGTTTTTTCCTTTCTTGGCCTTTTCCTGGTTCATTGCCCGTTTCGTTTCCTTTAGTGTGTGTGTGTGTTTTTACCTGGTATTATGGATTCTTCTGCTCCTTCTCGGCATCAGCGTATGTACCCCGGAGTTACTGGGTTCCCGTGTTCTCGTTTTTTGGCTTTGTCAGAGACAGACCCTCACATCACATGCAGTAGGTGTTGTTCGGATTTGTTCCGATACGTAATACAAACCATCGGTCCTTTAACAATAGGAAGTAGCTAGCGGCAGCTGGAACGGTCGTAAGCTTCGAACAAGGGGAGAACGGTAGTTAACTGCTTGTCCGATCGTCGCGCGCCGCGCGACTGGGAGGTAAACAAATCACTTTTGCTTTCGGCCGTGTGAGGATAGGACGTGCTCGTCATCGCTCTGCCCGCTTTGTCGTTTGCTTTGCGTATCAGCCCTCTTTTTCCTAGTGTGATTGAGAGTATATGTTTGTAAGTACTTTGGCATTTCTTTTTTCATTGAAATAATGAGTGATCAAGAAATGGAGATTTCGCTGCGCCCCCCAGTCGCCCGTAGAGTGTACCCCGGGCTGGAGGGGCGTAGATGCGGCGGATTCAGATCATTTGTGGATGTGGATCCACACGAAGTTTGTACTCGTTGTCGGGGGCGAGAATGCTCCCGCAACGAGCCATGTGTAACATGTATGCATTGGTCCGAGGCGCAGTGGGTTCTGTACGAGGGCAGGAAGAGACTTAGGCCGCCAAAGAAGTCATCGGAAAGTCCAGTGACTCCTTTGGTAACGGACACTTCGCTCTTTTCCTGCCCCCACCCCCGGCCAGCCCCCACGTTTCGCGCCTTCCCCTGCTTGGGGGGGGTAGCGGAGTCCTTCTCCTCTCTCGATCGTCGAGTGTGGAGGAGGGCGCCCGCTACCCGGACGTCCAGTTGTACTCGGGGTCTTCCGTCCGCTCTGGGTGGGGTTCTTCTCCCCCCAGGCGTGAGGAAACCCCTCTAACTAACCCGACTGTTGCTTCCGCAGGTGTGCCATCAGCGAAGGACGACCTGGGACAGGTGTGGGAGTCGCTGGGACTGCAGGGAGTGCCTAGCATACAGGGGTTTGATTCAGCGGTTGCGGAGTCGGCAGTGGTCACTCATGGTACGGTAACCACTACTACCACCAACAATATCTACACCAGCATATGAGATGCCACCGCACTTGGTGTATACACCACAGTAATGTCGGTGACACCCACGGCTGCAATACAAAAACCGATTGCTGCCGTACCAAAGAGGACGGTGCCACCGCCACCTGGGTTCTTTGTATTGCCGACCCCGGACTTCCGCTGCCCCTCCCCAAGAGTACCCCCTGGACCTGCCGCCAGTGCCGAGGATGACGGTAGCTGCCGACAGGACGCCTGGCTCTCCTGTGGTACCTGCTGTGCCTGCCGTACCTGTTGCTGTCCCTGCTGCTCATTCCCTTTCAGATAACGCGCATGATGTTCCTGCTGTTCCTGTTGTTCCTGCTGTTGGTGGTGCTGTCACAGTCTCAGGTCTTTCCGGACAGGTGCAGTCGGGCCCTGTTGCTTCGGCAACTGCCCCGGCTCCCTCCTGGATGGAAGACCTGACGTCTGTCCTGCGGAGCCTGGCGAAGAAGAAGAGGAGATGTCGTCGTCGTCTTCGTCGTCTTCTTCGTCGTCTGCTGCCTCCTCTTCCCTTCGAACTTTTAAGGCTAAACAGCGAAGAAGAAGAAGGCTGCCTCCTCCCCCCTAAGAAGACTCCTTCGGGATCTTCTAAGGGCCCGGCTCGCACAGGCGAGTCGGGGAGCTCTTCTGCTGGTCCTCCTGTTCCTTCGGGAACGGGGCCCGTCTCTTCTTCTGCAAAGAAGAAGACGACGGGGACCAGAGGTGCACCAGCCTCGGCTGGTGCGTCCTCACCTGGTGTTAGCGGTTCTGCCGCTAAACCAGGTTCCGTCTCGGCCGCTTCTCGTTCGCGAGAAGTACCGAGTGGACGCTCTTCCACGGGAGACCGTCCAGCCAAAGTCTTGACGTCTGAGCTCAAGCTCGCCGTCAAGACAGCGGCGCGGAGCAGAAGACTGGCGAACGGCTCTCGCCAGGCCAGTGGACGCTCTCGCAGCGATCAACTGGCTGCTCGGGCTGACGTGACGGCTCGCTGACCAGCCACGGGTTGAGGCGAGGAAGGGGTCCCCGCGGCCGCCGGTACCAGCCACGGCTGGTCCCCGCGGCCGCCGTACCAGCCACGGCTGGTACCAGCGGCTCGACGCGTCGAGAGGACGCTGGCCGGTCTCGACGCGACAGAGAGCCTAGCAGGTCACCTGACCGCCGCTCCCGTAGGGACCGGGCGGAGACGGTGACCAGCAGCAGCTCGCCTGACGCTAGAGATCGGTCTCGACGTTCTCAGCCGAGCCTATCGCCCCAGGCGAGCGGCAAGGCTAGGCCTGCTGCTCGATCGCCACCGCGGGTTGACGATCAGCAGCAGCCCTCCACGCACGCTGGTCCTGCCAGCGAGCGAGGGGGGAGCGTCAGGTCTGCCTCTCCCGTACCTTCAACCTCCTCGGGCTATACCGGGAGGAGCGAGGAACGAGGAGTGATCACGAGAGGTGCGCCGCTCGTGACCCAGCTTATGACGCCGTATGGCTCAGGCACGGTTTTAGGACCCGACCAGAAACATACGCGCAAGTAGTTTGGAGGCGACCGTCAGGGGTCTGTCGCTTTTCCTCCTTCTGAAGGAGGAGTATCGCGGGACCTGTTCTTGCTGGAGGGACTGGACGGTCCTACTCCACAAGACGCAGTAACTCCCGAGATACAGAGGAACTTTGCAGAAGTCATTTAAGCTGATTCGTCAGCATAATGACCTTGCGGAAGGATCGCCGCTACCACCGGCAGAGCCCACGTCCCGGCTCGAATTCATTTTGGGGTCCAAGTAGGGAACCCAAAATGATGGTGGGCCTTACCGCGATCAGAGCTTGCAGACTCAGTCCTGGATCAAGTGGAGAATCTCGTCTCAGGACGGGAGGATTCGCTGAAATCCGGACGGTCTTCTAAGCTGCTTCCTCCCCCTCTACAGCGTCAGAGGCGATTCTACGTGCCTTCGGAAGACCCGATACTGCCTAAACAGGTTAACCCGGAGTTAGCGAGGCTGACTCCAGGTGTGTCCCTGCAGCAGCTCCTGTCGGAGAACCTATGGTTCTCGCAGCAGGAGGCACTTGCCCTGGAATCTACCGCTATGGCAGCGTTTCCAGGCAGTCTCTTGGTTGGATTGTGGTCCCTCCCACAATATCCAAAGTAGCGGCCGGCTCCTGGGAGTTCTGCTCTTCGAAGACGAACGCTTCTTTCAGGAGACTGTGCCAGTCTGGAGGAAGAGCGATCTCTTACCTCGCCCATCAGACTGCTAACCTGTGGGCCAACTTGGTTCTTCGACGTAGGGACGCAGTCCTTACCCGAGTGACCAAGGGGGCCGGGCGTGAGGCGGCACTCGGGCTTCGAAATGGACCCATTAGGAGTTCCCCAGCTCTCTTTCCCCGGAGAGATGGTGGACGCTGCGGTGGAAAGGCGGCGCACTGACGACAGTGACCGCTTAGTTTGCACCAGGCAAGTCTCGAAGGTTACTGGGCAATCTCGAGCGACTGCGGCCAAGCCAAAAAAGAGCTTGGCTAGCGCTTCCACGGCGGCGAAGACGGTTTGCACCGTCCAAGCCCCGTGCGAAGACTCCTGCTGTTTCGACTTCTGCTAGAGGAGGCCGTAATCAGCCCTCCTCCCAACCCTCCTTTCCCCGAGGATGGTGGTGGGACAGAAGTCGAAACGAGGAAAGGGAAAACGCTAGGGACGGCGTTCCCCCCCCCCTCCATGCCTGCTGGCCGGAAGTGGTGCCTGGGCGAGCCATTGGGCGACTTGGCAGCGCTAGGGGCGGCGCCGAGAAACTGGATAGTAGACGTCCTTCGGGAGGGGTATCTACTACCCTTCGAGTCTCGGCCCCCCCCTCATCTCCAAACCGGTCCATTCTACAGACCTATGTCCGGGGGATCAGCAAAGGACAACGCTTTCTCGACAGGAGGATCAAGACCATGCTGGCGCGAAACGAGCTGTAGAAAATCGTGGAGGACCAGTCACCGGGCTTTTACAGCCGCCTCTTCTAGTGGAGGAAGGCATCGGGGGGTGGCGTCGCTGTCCGGTGATAGGACCTCTCTCCCCTGAATCGCTTCGTTTGCACGACGCGGTTCAGTGGAGTCGGCACGCTCGGTGCTCGACTCGATCAGGGGAACGATTTCATGCTTTCAGTGGACTTGAAGGACGCGTATATTTTCAAATACCAATCCATCAGTCCTCCAGAAAGTACCTCCGCTTCATCTTCGACGGGACGGTGTACCAATTCAGGGCACTTTGTTTCGGTCTCTCAACCGCCCACAGGTGTTCACGCGAGTGTTCACTCTGGTGTCAGCTTAAGCCCATTCGCACGGGATACGTCTTCTGAGGTATCTCGACGATTGGCTAGTCCTGCGAGCTCCCGCTCGCAGTTGCTACAGGACAGAGATCGACTCCTCAAGTTTTGTCGCGATCTGGGGATCGTGATAAACTACGAGAAGTCCGATCTCGAACCCAAGCAGAAGATGAAGTACCTGGGTATGCTGATAGACACGGTAGCAGGGCAGGTCTTTCCCGCAGACTTGCGTATCAGCAAATTCAGGGAGGCAGCCGGCCGGTTCCTGTCTCGGCAGGAACAGGCAGCACAGCAATGGCAAGTCGTGATCGGCCATCTGTCGTCACTCGAGAAGTTAGTCCCTCACGGGCGTCTTCACCTGCGGTCTCTCCAGTGGAGGCTAAGGGAGAGTTGGTCTCAGGCCAAGGATCCTCCTTACTTTCCCGTGGCTCTCACGGACAAGGTGAGGCAGGACCTAGCCTGGTGGCTCGACGACAAGAACCTCTTAAGAGGAGTGCCCATACGCACTCCCCCCCCCCCCGCCCCCCCCCCCCAGATGCTTCTGTTCTCAGAGCATCGACCGAGGGATGGGCGCACACCTGGAGGAGTTGCTGACTGCAGGTGTGTGGGACCATCACGAAAAGCACCTTCACATCAATGTCCTGGAACTCAAGGCGGCGTTCAACGCTCTCCGAGAATTTCAGGACCGCTTGGTGGGACACTCAGTGGTTGTTGATGTGCGACAACACCACAGTAGTGGCATATGTCAACAAGCAGGGGGGGCTAGTGTCTCTTCCGCTCCATCAGTTGACGGTGCAGGTGCACGAGTGGGCCACGGACTCACTCGATAGAGCTGTCAGGCACGCTACATTCCAGGCAAGAGGAATGTAGTAGAGACAAGCTCAGCCGTCGGGATCAGGTGATAGGGACCGAATGGTCTCTACACCAGGACTGTGGCGGAAAGGCTCTTTACAACCTGTGGGGGCGACCGGTACGTAGACCTGTTCGCCACCCGGCACAACACAGAAAACTTCAGGTTTTCTTTTCAGCCGTGCCGGACCCATGGGCAGCTGCAGAGGACGCTCTCCAACACCCCTGGGAACAACCTCTTCGCCTACGCCTTTCCTCCCTTCTGTCTGATTTCGGAAAGTGATCAGTCGAGCGCTGGTCCACTCCCAATCTCAGAATGATCCTGGTGGCTCCCAAACGGCCTCAAGCCGTTTGGTATCCGGACCTGCTGGCTCTTCTTGCGGACGCACCGAGAGAGCTACCCAATTTGGCACAACCTTCTAGCCCAGCCACACGTAGAACGGTACCACCAAGCAGTCCAGTCCCTTCAACTTTACGGCTGGCTGTTTATCCACCATCTCTTGCGAACGAGAGGCTTTTCTCGTAGCGCAGCAACAGAGATGGCTGGGCACGTCCGACAGTCCTCTGCAGCTGTGTACCAGGGGAAGTGGGCCGTCTTCTGTGGTTGGTGTCGTAGACAGGGTCTGTCTCCTCTCAGAGCCACTCTTCAGCAGGTAGCGGATTTCCTCGTGTTTCTTCGCGAGAAGCTCCTCTCAGTACCCACAGTTAAAGGATATAGAGCAGCACTGGCGCTCGTCCTAAAACTGAGGGACTGGACATCTCGAACTCGTTCGAGATTTCCTTGCTAATGAGGAGCTTCGAAAGGTCTTGCCCACCCAGGGAACTCAGGCCCCCTGCGTGGGATGTGACTCTCGTCCTTAGGAGTTTGACTCGGAGACCCTTCGAGCCACTCCGAGAGTCGTCAGACAGGGATCTGACCCTCAAGACCCTCTTCTTGCTGGCCCTGGCATCGGCGAAGAGAGTAGGGGAACTACATGGTCTGTCTTATGATGTTAAACACACCAGAGGCTGGGGATCTGTGACGCTCGATTTCGTCCCGAACTTCGTAGCCAAGACTCAGAATCCGTCGATCCCTGACGACAGGTTCGAGTCTTTCACGATCCCCTCCCTTCTGGACTTCACCGATAACGATGCGGATGAGATGCTGCTTTGTCCTGTGAGGGCGCTACGGCGCTATCTGAAGAGAACTCGACACCTCAGGCTGAGTGTCGACGCCTCTTCGTTAGCACTGGGGTTACCAAGAAAGAAGTTTCAAGAACACGCTTTCTTTCTGGCTACGTGAGGTTATCAGGAGAGCGTACGAGGCTGATGGTAGCGACGACATCCGTACGCTCCGAACCGAGAGCCCACGAAGTCAGAGGTATCGGACCCTCCTTAGCGTTCCGTAAGAACTTCTCCGTGGCGCAGGTCCTGAAGGCAGGTGTCTGGGCCAACCAGACCACCTTCACGTCCTTCTACCTTCGGGATATTGCCCACAAGTCCTTGGATACTTTTTCCTTGGGACCTGTGGTGGCTGCTCAACACGTTGTGTAAGCTTACCCAGCACCCGAGCAGGCAGAACAGCATCGATTCCTGGTATGACTGGGAGAATGAATGTGCGAATGAGAGAGTGACTGGCTTCTCTTCACCATCTTTCTCTACCTCTACCTGTGGGCAGAGGGATACGGTCGTTACCACGCTGGAAGGGAGTCAGATGCAGGTAAGCTATTCAACCGAGCTCCATCCTATCTCTTTAACTAGAGATAGGAGTGTATATCCACCACTTTCTCCAACAAGGGGGAGAAAGTGGAATGCCTACATGAGACAAACCCATTACTTTATATTTGCTCATGTACAGGAAAAACAACGTTCTTACAATGCTGGTACGAAGAGATACGCTTGCCTCTCTCTTAGTACTCGGCCCAGAGGTCTGACCATTGATCCTGCGGTGCACACCCCGATCAATCGGACAGAGGCTTGGATCCCTCCCTCGCTCTTACGACCAGGGAGGCATTCCAGGGATGGACGAACACCAGTCTGTTCATCAAAAGACTCAGATTCCTCCCACCAAGAAGTGAGTCTTCCTGCCGCGCGACGATCGGACAAGCAGTTAACTACCGTTCTCCCCTGTTCGAAGCTTACGACCGTTCCAGCTGCCGCTAGCTACTTCCTATTGTTAAAGGACCTCAGGTTTGTATAGTTAGGAAAAATGCAATTTTCGACAAATTGTCATTTTTGTACGATTATGAATCTTTGTACGGAATGCCGGGCATGGCCTAAGGAGCAGTGGAGGAAGTTTTATGGTAAGAGGGAACATCGGAGAGTCTCCGCTCTTCCTACTTGGAAGGGCTTTGCTCCTATTCCCGATGATTCGTCTTCCGCAGTAGTCAACCCCCATAGTAGCGTTGTCCCTGCATCTCCGTCCTTTTCTTCCATTGATTTGTCGATGGAAGTATCGGGAGGTCGCCAGGGTATTTTTTGTAATTTAGCCCCCTCTTGCCTCCTCGGGTTTTGCTTTTCGGTTTCCCGAGAAAGATGAGGTTTTGCATCATTCTCTTCTCTTCCAGAGTCGGAGGCGTCCAAAATGGTGGCGATTTGGAAGACGCTTGGGGTAGGGGGTACCCCGGCCTTTGGGGGTGGTTGCTAGCACATTTTGTGAAGGCTCGCATCCCCCCCCCCCTTCCCAATCCAGCCAGGCCATCCCCCCCTCCTCCTGGCCTTGTCTCCACGGGTGGGAGCAGTTGGCCTTCTTGTATTGCTCCGCCGGTGTCCGCTGTTGCTTTGTATCGGAGTGACGCCAGTGGTGTGTCTTTCCCCCTCGCACAGAGGGGAAGCCGTGACGTCACAAGTGTCACTCCCATTGATGACGTATCTCCCAGTCGCCTCCTCCGATCTGCCTCACTTAGCCACGACGTCATCACTGCCGCCCAGTTCGCAACATCTCCCTTCCTTGTCTTCAGAGCCTTCTCTGGCACATCAGTCCGAGGTCATATGCCAGGCAGTGCTTCAGAGGCTGGACTCTGTATTGGATGTGAAGTTGGCTGCCTTATTGGTTGGGAGGACTGGTAGGTAACGCGTTGCTTCATCCCCACCTTCCAAGAAGAGTATGCATAAGAAGCTAGTGCTGTCTTCCTCTCCCTCTTCCCCCTCTACTCCTCGTTGGCGTGTTAAGCGTTGGAAGGCTAAGGACTTTGCCCTTCCTTCGCCATCGAGGGAGGAACAAAGCGGACGTGTTCCCGAGAGTGCTGTGGATTCGGGCAGTGTTAGTGATTTGTGTTCTGCAGGGGTTGCTTCGCCACCGAATCTCGAACGTGCAACTACCCCAACCCCCTTCCGTCCTTGCACATCACGAGCGTGTTGCAACCTCCCCTGCCCGTGTACGTTATGTTAGTGCTCCTTCTTCTCCAAAGCCTATTCGTTGCCGTAAAGATCTGAAGGCGCCTGTTAAAAGGTCGAAGGTAGTGAGCACGGAGGTGGTGCAGCCGGAGTGTTTGACTGTCTCTCTAATTGGTGCTTCCAAGACTTCGACTATAAGGGATTCTCCGTCAATCTCGAGTGCTCGAGTTTCCCCCACATGTCACATACGTACGGCCGCCACGCCCGTGTCTGTTCATGGACGTCTGGAGTCACCTGTTGAGGTAAGTGATGTGCCTAGTGTTACAGTGGGTCCGTCTTGGAGGCTGACACTTGGGCCCAGCCCAGATAGGGGTTTCAGATTGTTTGGCTGCCAACCCTTCTGTGAATTTTGGTGAAGAAGGCACGTTAGAAGAGCCTACACAACGTTCTCGTCGTCGGTCGCCGGTGCCAGAGCAGGAGGAGGGGGACACGCAGGAGTTTCTTTCTTCCTTTTCGGAAGTTGTTGATCTCATTCGTGGGTTCAACAATTTGGAAAGTAGGACTCAGGCTTAGTCATCTTACACTCCTTGCTTGGAAGCCTTGGTGGGAGCTACTCAGGACCCCAAATTATCTCTTCAGCTGCCGTTGTCGGGCCATGTTCAGTCAGTCTTGCAGAAGGTTAACGCCTCTGTTTCTGACCGGGACAGTTCACTTCGCTCTAGAGGCTCTACCAAACTACTACCCCCACCTCCACTAGACATAGGAAGTACTATGCTACGAGCTCTGCATTTTTTTTGTCACGCCACCTTAACCCAGACGTCATTCGCCTGAAGCCGGGTTTGACTTTGGAACAGGTGAGGTCAGTGGCTCCGTCCTTGTCTCCGCAAGACGCCTTAGCTTTGGAATCTACGGTGGCCTCCATGTTGCAGACGGTTTATTGGCTGGACCTCTGGTCTGTGGTGATTGCCAAGATAGCTTCTGACAGTTCCCCTGAAGGGTTGGTGAGTGCCGCCTCACTTGCCAGTCTATTGCAGTCCGGGGCAAGGCGTTTTCTTATTTGGCTCACCTCAGTGCCAATTTATGGGCTAATCTTCTTCTGGTTAGGAGGGACGCGGCTTTGTCTAGGAAGGAGAGGTCGCTTGACACCGAGTCTTTGCTGGCCTTGAGGAACGGTGATCTGTTGGAGTCGCAATTCTTGTTTCCATGTACAAAACTCGAAAATGCGATAGACCGACGCCGGGCTGACACCAAGGACTGACCGGTGTACCAAGCCGTGTCTAAATCAGAGTCCTGCCCTCGGAGATGTCCGGCCTCTCCTCCTCCCCCGGTCCAGCAGCAGTTGAGGAGATCGTCGCCTGGTAGGCCATCGAGGACCTCGAGTTTGGCAGGGCCTTCCCGTTCGACACAGCCCAAGTCTCAAGATCAACGCCCCTTTCGCTCTCGTTCCTTAAAACCAAGAAGAGGCCCCAGGGGCAGAGGTCAAGGGGGCCGTCGGTAGGTTGGGCGCCTCACCCTCTCCTGCGCCACGGATGGGGGCCTGCCTGGCTGGCCATTGGGCCAAGTGGCAGAGTTACGGGGCGGAGAAGTGGGTAGTAGATGTCCTTCGGGTGGGATACCTGTTGCCATTCGACTTCTCTCCTCCTCTGTCGGACAAGCCGCAGCTCAGGAAGACGTATCCCCCAGATTCTCTGAAGTTCTTGGCTCTTCGGGAGGAAATGCAGAAAATGCTGGACAAGGATGCGATAGAGGAAGTAGTGCGTCCGTCCCCGGGGTTTTACAGTCACATCTTCTTGGTGCCCAAGGCGTCGGGAGGATGGAGGCCTGTGATTGACTTATCCACCTTGAATCGCTTCATCAGAAAGACAAGGTTCAAGATGGAGACCCCGCACTCGGTGTTGGCAGCCGTGAGGGAAGGCGACTTCATGCTGTCAATAGACTTGAAGGACGTATACTTCCAAATCCCTGTTCATCCTACGTCCAGGAAGTTCCTTTGGTTCTCTCTGGCGGACAAGATCTTCGAGTTCAAAGTCTTGTGCTTCGGGCTGAAGACAGCCCCTCAAGTGTTCACAAGGGTCTTCTCTCTCGTGTCAAGTTGGGCCCATGCTCAGGTGATCCATTTGCTGAGGTACCTCAACGATTGGTTGGTCTTGGCAGTTTCCAGGGAGAAGCTGCTGCAAGACAGGGATCGTCTCCTTCGGTTCTGTCGGGACCTGGGTATATTATACCCTATCGGCTCCTTCTTGGCGATTTGGACATGGCCCCTACGTTGCCAAATGTACTTCTCTCGAATTTTTATAGGCCTACCCTTCCCATTTACCCGCTTTTAATCCGTGCATCTATCAAGGAGGTTTACCCTCCTTGGCGTTTGTTAATGTCTCATGGGAGCAGTATACTTCTGGGGGTTCCCTGTTGCCTCGGCACTCCTTCTAAGATATTTCCATTCTTCCAGGTCTCTGTTTTTCATCTACGTCTAATTAAATCTCTTTTATGCCCTTTCTTGTGATCATCACAAACCACTGAACTTCCGCACTTTTAATTTACTTGTTTTTGTGTTAATTTACTGTATGTGTATATATATATATATATGTATAATATAATATATAATATATATTACCAGCGAAGGGCGTCGCCCCCCACTAGCTTTAAATGTTTGGTATGCGATTTAGCCTGAGCGTAAGGCGAACTGGTAACCCTCTCAGTTTCTTCTCTCTCTCTCTCTCTCTCTCTCTCTCTCTCTCTCTCTCTCTCTCTCTCTCTCTCTCTCTCTCCATTCCATCAGATCATCAAATTAGAGTCGGAGTTACAAAAAACATATACATTTATTCAAAGTAAATTACTAGTTGAATAATTCATATTCTTACAAGATAATTAATGGAATGATAATAGTTCAAGTCTCACAGACAACTGACTCAGATAACCCCCCGGTATTTAAATGTCTTAATCAGTAATTAGTCAAACACCAATTATCTCTTCTCCAAAATATTATAGTTCCCTCCACACGGGACACTCAGTCCCCTCACTCAGCCCCTAGGACACTTGGTCCCCTCATAGGAACCGCCTGTTTAAAAGACAGGAGAACACACTAGTGAGCACACACAATCATAAAGACAAAGTCAAAAGATTGAATGAAATGGAACATCTTTACAAAATGTCAAACAGACAACAAGCCATCCCTTTGGCTAAAGTATGATAACTCACCCATTGCAGCCTGGAACGTTAACACTTTAACAATTATAACTTTCGCAGAGCTATCCCAGCATTCTGCCTTTTCTCTCGTAGCTGTCTCCCTAGTTCTCTCCAAAACTCGCCGTTATAAACTGACATAGTTCGTACATGTACACACAAATTCACACACTTCGTCAACGCCCCAATTAACTGGTCACAGCCAGTTTTCAAAGGTACCTTGAACAATAGCCTCACGACACTGATATGCTTAAGTAAGGAACTTTAACATCATACCACCCAAAAAGAGATGTCAGCATTCTTAGGTCGTCGCTTCGGACTCTTGTCTCCATGGGAAGTTAAAAATGATCAATCTGCACATCACATTACAATGGCACATTAAACATATTATTAATCATAGCCCTCTTTCCTCTTACAGAATGCTTGGCCGCCTAAAATTGCTAGCCCCTGCCTAGCCATACCTCACATAAAACAGCTTATATATATAAAACACATTGGCTGGCTTAAAACACAAGACATAAGTAACTGCACGTCTCTGGCAGTATAACGTAAAGTCTATCACGGTTCATCTCCAATAATACTTGGGCATATAAATTTTCTCATTTTGGATTCTTGAATATCCCTCTTTGTCTGCAACTTCCTGCACAGACTGTAGCAAGCTGTAGGAAGGCGAAACTTCCCCCAGTGGAAAACATCCAACGGCTTCTCTAGACTCAAAAGCGCTGTAGAACTCTGTAGACTTGTAGAAACTCTTGTAAGTACCCTGGACAAATGACAGCAACATCTCTGCACGGCTGGTGGGCGTCTTGCTAGCGTCTGGGAACGACGATTATGGTGCGTGTAAGTATGTCAGTCAAGTCATCAGTCAGTCAAAAAAGAAAATTAACCCCAGACATACTACTTCTATCAAACAATGACTTCAAAAATTCAGAAATACTAACTGAACGTCTCCCAATTAACTCCATTTAATATGACCACTAAATCACAAGTCATTATCACAACTCGCAAGGAAAAAAAATATTAAGTTCTCTAACTTAATTCTCCAAACTCACACACTAACACACAATCCAAAACTCACAGTAACTCCACGGACTTCTGCACTCACATTTCAAACTCGAAAGTTCTCACAAGTAAAAAAAAGAGAAAAGGTAATGAAACCAAGAAAAAAAAAAAATCATGGAACAAGCCCAGACCCAAAAATAAAAAATGTTCTCTCAAGCTGTGATATTTGAACAACCCACAAAATCAGTAAAAACTCTCCAATGTTTAACAGCAAAAACCCTTTACTGCTCACATAATTAATTACAATGAGACTTAATGTCAAACGCCCATTTATGTAAATCACAAATCCCTATAAATTACATCTCTCTTCCAAAAGGAAATGCTATTTAAAGCTCAATCCCCAATTACATCTTTCATAGGAAAAGGAAAGAAAAAAAAAGATAATCACAAGTAAACTTCCCCATCACACATAATATATGCATGATATACATAACCCCGCATTTTCTCCAACAAATGCAATATGCATAGTTACGGAATTTTTGCCCATCGCAACTATTCAAGCAACCAGACACGGTCAGAAGCATTTCATGAAATGCTATGGACCATAGCATTTCATGAAATGCTATGGTCAGCATTTCCAGATATTGCAAAAACTCTGAGCAATCACCACTAGAGGAAGAGAGTCATCACACCGGACTCATCACAGCGGTTTCAGCAAAAAATCCACCTGCGGACACGTGTGCTCAAACTACAGCATAAAAATATCTAGTCAGACTTCCAAATTCAGAAACCCATGATTCTCAAAAAAAAAAAAAAAAAAAAAAAAAAAAAAAAAAAAAAAAAAGTCTATACTGACATGATATCAGCACATTTCACTAAATTATCTCCAGGATATGAATAAGCTGTTCAAAATTTGTCTAAAGACGTTAACTCTCACATGATATTGCCCAATTATAAAAAAAAAATTATCACATATTCGGGATAAAAAAAAAACTGCTGTAGACTCACAAGTCAGCGATTATATGCCTCCAAAAATAACATCTTCATAGGACCACAATGCAGTAATGCCACTCGCCTCCAATTATTCACAAAACCAAAAAGAAACGCAGAACTTCTCTTGGCTCGAAAAAACACCAAGAATTCAACTCAAAAAATCATATCCACAAAAAAGGTCACCCCCAAAGATTAATGCCATCTCCGTATATATAAATATGTCACCATCTTAATAATAACACCACTCCGGTGATAAAAATATTTCCTCCATTTAATTAATAACCACACCACCATATTTCCTCTTATTTCACCAATAACCACGTGTTAATAAAACCACCACTCCAGTAATAAAAAAATATTCACCCCTGTTTCGGCAAATAAAAAATACCTCTATTTCACCAATAACTCCACGTGGAATAAAACGAGTCTCCAAAAAAATATTAAATCTCCAAGCAGGGTAATCAAAAAATGAAACCCCATCTCCAAAAAATATGCACTCAAAGCACCAAGCTGACACACTCATAAATATTGCCCCATATCTCGTCAAAAATGTGTCTCCATTTGCAACAAAGATGGCTGCAAAATAATTGAACTAAACATAGCTCTCACCACCATAGGTAAACAAAAAATGGCCAAAATATTATACCTCCAATATATTATATCTCAAATTATATCTCCAAAATAATATACCTCCAATTCTCCAGAGAATAACTCAATGTTATAGTCAAAAACTATAAAAACTCTGTTTAGCATAACTGCTGAAAAAAGGCAAAACCTCGGCAAATAAAATTGTCCAGAAAATTCTAGAAAAAATCACCAATGTACCACAACTCATTATAACAAAACTCCAAATCCAAAGTATCTAAGCAAAGACTTCACCATATGCACTACGACATAGGCCACTAGAAACTTAACCAAGTTTCCTATCTCTAGCAAGATTGTCACAAATACAACAAAGGTATTGTGCAAGAAACCCATAGTTTCTGGAACATAAATATCCAGAAAAAAAATGTAGTGCCATTACTTATGCATTAAAAAAAATGCAAAAATTCTCCCATAAATCTCTCTGCAGCATCAAACAGCTGAAAACACAAACACCTACCTGAACAATGACTCTAAGTCACGAACTGGGATATTAAAAAATTCTCACACAAACTGGAGAGAAAAAATAAATTCAAATTCACCCATGATAAAAAAAAAACTTACGTCAGCGATGGCTAACTTCAAAAAAGGGAAAAAAGAAAAATCAACGGCACTGTTAACTATCCCTGTGACTCACGTAGATGTCAAGCAATTCTCTGCTGAACTCATAAAAAAAAGAAAAACAGCAAAAAAATGTGTCGTTAGTACCTCCCATATCCACAAAAAAACAACACCACCCTTGATAGCATTACAACACCCACATAAGTATATATAAAAAAATCACTAGTATCAGCAGTATCACCAAAATTGCTATCATCAAAATCACCAGTATTAGTATAAATACATCACCAATGTCAATGCTTGCCCATTCACCAAAAATTCAGCACAAAATTCACCAAAAGTTCAGCACAAAATTCACCAGAAGTTCACCAAAATTCAGCACAATTCACCAAAATTCAGCCAGATTCATCACCCATGAACTACTAACATTCTCCAAAGTCACAAAAACTCTGTAAATAATTAACCACAAGACTTCTCCCGTAATTCATTGTAATAATTCTCCATAATATAATTATCTGTAATAATTATAAAATAATCTCCCATGAAATATCTCAAATCATGATAATTCTACTTAAGTAACCCCCTTCCTCGTAAAATATCTCAAGTAATAATAATAATAAGAATTCTCCATAGTATTAATTCTCCTGTAAATATATCAAGTAAGGGCATTAATATTGCAATTCCCCCAGTATACACCACCTGACAACACCAGTCAGCACCACCAGCCCTCACCATTCCAGCACCACACAGCACCATTTTTAAAGTAATCTCTATTTAAAAAAAAAATAATCACTGTGTCCCCATTATAATTGTGCCTTCCAAAGCATAAGGAAAACTTACACCACATCCATATGCATTTCATTTCCTTTTCTCTTCACTCAAGAGAAAGAAAATCTCTTTCTGAAAAAAAACCCTATGGGCATCTCACATCATCAACCAATCATTATCAGCTGATGTCCTGTGGCATTGGAAATTCATTATTCAAGGGCAGATTCTTCCCCCAATACCCCGACACAAAGAAAAAAAAGGAGTTCACCCCCCACTAAAAAAAAAAAAGAGAACTTCACCCTCCTGGTCAAGCAATACCCACCGAGGCAGACCACTACTACCCTCCCCTTGCAATACCCATCTGGGTTGGTTAGCAGAAATTACGCTGAGCGTGTAAGAACGAGTGGGTGCTCTTTGTCCAAGCAAAAAATGCAATTCAAGCACAGTTTCACATGTATGAAAACCTTTCATACACACGCATATATCAACACAAAGACAAATGTGTCTCTTCTAAACATGCGCCAACAAAAAAATACATCACTTTCTGCTACCTTGGGAAAAAAAATGTGATATCCTAAACCAATCCCACAATTCACAAAATTATTTTTAAAAAAAACCCAGGACCAAAAAAACCATTTTTAACACACCGCTTCATAATGAGAAAAACCCCAGAATCTGGTCAATTATAAATACGCGAATCTCATTGGCCCAATGCAAACACGATCATTCACACACACGCAGACGTCTCGGGAATGCACTCACAAGGTCTCGGCTCTAACTGAATGTGCCCGACCCCTTGAGGCATCACCGTGGGCAAATTTGATGACTCCAGTAAATCCTTCCCTTCCCATTACCACAGTTAACGGACGGATATTTCTCATTCCCTTTCACTTAGCAACTGAAATCCAATAATTTAACAATTTTCCACAATCTCACAAAAGGCTTTTTCGTTCGAACACCGCTGCCCACCAACTATTATTCAAGAATCCCAAGATGGCTGACACTGACTTAGCCCGAGAGACGAACTGCTTCGCCTTGTCCAACCCATTGAATCAGCAAAAAGAGCCCCGAGTTGCCTGTGACATGATTATAACCCCTTTTCTTACCCAAAAAAAAACATCTATGTCTAACTGGTCACCAGTCTCTTCGTTAGCGTACCTACAGCTTATAAAATATATAAAAAGCCTCTTAAACCGCCTGCCACCAACTATTACCAGCGAAGGGTGTTGCCCCCCCACTAGCTTTAAATGTTTGGTATGCGTTTTAGCCTGAGCGGAAGGTGAACTGGTAACCCTCAGTCTCTTCTCTCTGTCTCTCTCTCTCTCCCTCTCTCTCAAAGCGATCACTGGCAAAAGCCCTCTCTCTCTCTCTCTCTCTCTCTCTCCATTCCATCAGGTCATCAAATTAGAGTCGGAGTTACAAAAAACATATACGTTTATTCAAAGTAAATTACTAGTTGAATCATTCATATTCTTACAAGATAATTAATGGAATGATAATAGTTCAAGTCTCACAGACAACTGACTCAGATAACCTCCCGGTATTTAAATGTCTTAATCAGTAATTAGTCAAACACCAATTATCTCTTCTCCAAAATATTATAGTTCCCTCCACACGGGACACTCGGTCCCCTCACTAGGACACTCGGCCCCCAGGACGCTCGGTCCCCTCACTAGACCGACTGTTTAAAAGACAGGAGAACACACTAGTGAGCACACACAATCATAAAGACAAAGTCAAAAGATTAAATGAAATGGAACATCTTTACAAAATGTCAAACAGACAACAAGCCATCCCTTTGGCTAAAGTATGATAACTCACCCATTGCAGCCTGGAACGTTAACACTTTAACAATTATAACTTTCACAGAGCTATCCCAGCATTCTGCCTTTTCTCCCGTAGCTGTCTCCCTAGTTCTGCCTAAAACTCGGCGTTATCAACGGACATAGTTCGTACACGTACACACGAATTCACACACTTCATCAACGCCCAAATTAACTGGTCACAGCCAGTTTTCAAAGGCACCTTGAACAATAGCCTCACGACACTGATATGCTTAAGTAAGGAACTTTAACATCATACCACCAAAAAAGAGATGTCAGCATTCTTAGGTCGTCGCTTCGGACTCTGTCTCCATGGGAAGTTAAAAAAGATCGAAAAGATCGGTCTGCACATCACATTACAATGGCACATTAAACATATTATTAATCATAGCCCTCTTTCCTCTTACACACACACACACACACACACATATATATATATATATATATATATATATATATATATATATATATATATATATATATGTGTGTGTGTGTGTGTGTGTGTGTGTGTGCATAGAGAGAGAGAACGGCATAAATATACAAGTGAAATTATCGGCAGCTATTCAATTTATCATCTTTATATAATATACTCCCTTGTTTCTTTCCATTAAGAGTATTCATAACATTTTTCTATTATATCTTCATAAGGGTTTGTCAAAACAAATAAATGATTATTTGGGTCATGAATGTCATATAGTGATAATAATATCAGAATTGACCAAGGAGACTATATAATAATAGACAAGAATGACAAGACTATATTATATAGATAATATTACTGCCCGTTATAAATACAAAACTTTTAAGAAACAATTCGTTATATATAAGTAAATTAATTTTGGGAACTGAAAAGAATATTTGCATTAAGAATGGTACCAGCCCAGCATAAAGGGCAATTAAGCGACGACTACCTTTCCCAGTAGGGGGTTTAGTCCCGGCTGTTTGACGTCTTTATGCCCTAAGGTCAGCTTAACACCTGAGAGAAGAACTGGCAGCGCTGGAAAATATATTTGCCAAGTTTAAGAAAAAACGTGTTTTTTTCTGTTGTTAAAAGCCAGAAAATCACGAGGGCTTTCAATAATCGGCAAAAATTAATTAGAAATAAAGTACATTTGTGTTGTATAACTTATGCTGCCTTCAAATCCCTTACAACATGAGTGGGAATATATGAATTGGCATCACCGGTCACCGCTGATGCCCTGCCCTTTTCGCCATCAAGGAACCGATAGGGTATAGTCAACCAGGAAAAGTTGAACCTCGTACCCACTCAAAGGATTCTCTACCTGGGCATGGTCATCGATACGACAGTGGCAAGAGTTTTCCCGTCGGATTAGAGACAAGAAGTTGCGGGCTGTGGCGCGCAACTTCCTGTCAAAGTCCCATCAGTCGGCTCATCAGTGGCAGGTTCTTCTGGGAGTGCTACCTTCCCTGGAGAAACTGGTCCCTCATGGGTGTCTTCATCTTCAGTCTCTGCAATGGAGACTGGGAGAATTCTGGTCTCTGGTGGGGGACTCTCCCCTGTTTATGGTCCCACTGTCTTTGGAAATGAGAGAAGACCTTCGTTGGTGGTTGGACGACCAGCATCTATTGAAGGCGTCCCTTTGCGTTCTCTCCCTCTGGACTTCCTTCTGTTCTTGGATACCTCCCTCGCAGGTTGGGGGCGCACACTTAGACAGCCTCATCGCTTCAGGCGTTTGAGGTTTAGAGGACAAGCAGCAGCATATCAACATCTTGGGGTTGAAGGCGGCTTTCCTGGGTCTGAAGGAGTTTCGGGGGATGGTAGAGGGTCACTCTGTCGTTCTCATGTCGGACAACACCACGGTGGTAGCCTACGTGAACAAACAGGAAGGCCTGGTTTCTCAGCAACTTCATGCCTTGACCGTCAAGCTTCACCAGTGGGCAATCAGCGATTTGGTAGAGCTCTCAGCCAGGTATATCCCAGGGAAACAATACGTGGTCGCAGACAAACTCACTCGCTGGGATCAGATCCTAGGCACAGAGTGGTCCCTTCATCAAGTGGTGGCAGACGAGCTTTTCCAGATTTGGGGGAGACCCATGCTGTACCTTTTCACGACATGCTACAACAGGAAGCTGGAGGTGTTCTGTTCAGTGGTCCCAGATCCCTTAGCATTGGCAGAAGACACATTCCAGCATCCCTGGGACAACCTGGAGGCGTATGCCTTCTCTCCGTTTTGTTTGATCCGTCAGGTTCTGAACAGGCTGATGAGTTCACAGGGTCTCAGGATGACTTTGGTAGCCCCAATGTGGCCTCAGGCGGAATGGTTTCCAGATCTGCTGTCGTCGTTGTCGGAGATTCCGAGGGAGATACCCCCTTGGCGGCATCTCCTGTGTCAGCCCCATGCAGAAAGGTTCCACCGGTCAGTAGAATCCCTGTCTCTTCACGGTTGGAGGCTATCAACTATCTCCTCCGAGAGAGAGGCTTTTCTCAGAAATCAGCTGGGCACATGTCCAGCAGTCTTAGGAAGTCAACCTCCGCAGTTTACCAAGGCAAATGGGCGATCTACTGTGATTGGTGTCGTAAACGGGTTTTTTCTCCATTCGCAACCTCTATTCAGCGAATAGCAGACTTTTTAACCTTCCTCAGAGACGAGAAACGTTTGTCCATATCTGCTATTAGAGGCTAGAGGGCGGCACTGAGTTTGGTGTTACGCCTGAAGGGTATCGACATCTCCTCTTCCTGGGAACTTTCCCTACTAGTTAAGGGGTTTGAGCAGTCGAGTTCCCCTAGAGAGCTCAAGCCTCCAATGTGGGATGTTTCCTTGGTGCTTAATAGCTTAACTAAGAGTCCATATGAGCCCTTGCATCGCTCATCTGACAGGAACCTGACGCTCAAGACAGTTTTACTTTTGGCTTTGGCATCTTCCAAAAGGGTAGGAGAGCTCCACGGTCTGAGTTATGAGGTGAAGCACACCTGGGGTTGGAAGTCAGTGTCCTTCGAATTTGTCCCGGAATTCGTGGCCAATACCCAAAATCCCTCGGTGCACGATGACAGGTTCGCTTTGTGATTCCATCACCACGTCTGTGCAGGCTAGAGCACATGACGTTAGGGGTATTGGTCCCTCTCTGGCTTTCAAAAAGAACTTGGTTGTACATAGAGTGCTGAACGCTGGTACTTGGTTACGCCAGTTCACGTTCACCTCCTTCTATTTTAAGGATGTTGCCCACAGATCTATGGACACGTTTTCCCTGGGTCCTGTGGTGGCTGCCCAACAGGTTGTGTAACTCATAGTTGCCCATAACCGGGCACCTTTGTATCTTTCCTTCTTCCTTCGGGCGGTTTAAGGAATTGACACGTCATTTGCTGGACTGGTCTGATACAGGTGAGTGAGGTAGTCATACTGGTAGTGTGGTCGTGCAATATACAATATCTTACCCACTATTTAGTAGCATAGGCTCCGCTCCTGGGCAAGGAGGAGTCGGGAATACTACAAACCCTAGTGCCTTGTTTTGTTATTGGACAGTCAGTTTCTCTTTGATTCCCTATACAATGGTTATCCCATATATCATTGTATGTCACTCAGGTTCTGAGTGGTTAGATATAAGTGTATCTAGCTTCTCAACGGGCTTCAGTCCCTCTCCAAGAACTATTTCTTTTGAGAGCTGGACTGGTGGGTAGGCCCCCAGTTGGTCTAGGATGTCTTATACCTCCCTCCAAGTATGAGTCTATCCTATTGTTAAGACCGAGGGTTTGTTCACATATGAACAAATGACAAATTTTCTAAGACAATTTGTATTTTTCATAGCTACAAACCTGAGGTCTTAACGTTATACTGACCACCTCTAGCCGCCCCTCTTTTTTTTAAGTCATCCTGAGTTAGGAAAGACTGGCGTAGATGATCGACGTTTGACCACTTCACCCGATCTACGCATGTGTTGCCAGATATCACAAGATTCCTAGCTTTCATCTGCTTTTAAACCGGGTCCAGCTAGGCGCTAGAAATTATCCTATTTTTAAGACCTCAGGTTTGTAGCTATGAAAAATACAAATTGTCTTAGAAAATTTGTCATTTTTATGTGATAATAAACTTTCAATGAGAGTTTACTTAAATATAAGGTCTGTAAACGACACTGAAAGTGAATGATGTTGATGCTTACTAACTGAATGGTACCAAGGGAATTTGGAAACGAAATTTGGTTTACCCTTGATTTTGTGATCTTCCCACCCGTTAATTTCTTGGGGATTGCGTAATTTCCTAAAACTTGTAGAATGTGGTTATTAATGAAGTTATTTTTATGATTTTTAAATTTTCAGTTAATTCTAAATACTGCGCAATACATTTGTTAAGGGAACTTTGTCTTCTTTGGGTAAAATCAACAACATTAAATGTTATACATACTGGTTTTTGTATTATAAGGAAGATGCCTCTTATTTCTTAGGTAAAGTTATGAATTTAACAACCAAAGTAATAGTGAATGATACAGTAAAGAGAAACAAGGACTGGTGTATTAATAGAATAAGAGCAGAGTACGAAGTTAAACTAAGTAAGTCAATGTTAGCTGTAAGTCAATGTTAGCTGTTAAATGCAATTTTGAGCTTGCCACTGCTTGATTTACAGTAATAAGGTTGAATGTTTGTGTACAGGAAGCTAAAAACCAAAAGAGGCAGGTTTGTTGCTTACTTTATGGTAAAAAACTCAATTTCCTTCGTTTTATTCAGTCTGGGGTAGTGAAGGGTAAATGTTTGGCTGTGCCATTGGCCTTTGCAGACAAAAAAACTGAATTATGTTGCGAGTGGAGGCTGGAAAATGTGTTTGATAAGTATTAGCAACAGGAAATCAAAGACAGGGTGACTGGCATGACAGGCAAGGGATTTGTTCTTAAAAGAATAAGAAATATAGATGGAAGTATATTTAGTATCTAAAATTGAGGTTGAATGGTAAGGTTACAGGGAATATATGAATACTTATGGGAACAGTAATTACTCCCATTATGCCATCCTTGTGCATATGCTTGGTCTTGATAAAATAGAAATATTGATAGTCGTTCTTGTCCATTTGGTTAACTTACCAGGTAAGGTCCATGGGAGTCATCTAATCAATACGACAAAAAAAAAAAAAAAAACTGAGGTAATATTGACTCGATTAAGAATTGGCCATACGAGATTGACCAATGGATTTTTAATGTGTACACCTCACGGCACTATTCCCATGTGCAGTGAGTGTGATACTTTTTTATCTATTAAACATATATTTTCTGTTTGTCGGGTTTTTAAGCGAGAAAGAGAGATATGTTTTGGCCGGAAAACGTTTTCTGACATTTTAACTGAATCTAGTAGTTTTTCTGTTTTTAGAATTTTAACTTTTCTAAGGAATACACGTTTAATTGATAGAATTTAAGTTTTTACCTAAGATTTTTATTTTATTACTAATTCTTTTTAAATTACGTAGATTTAATATATAGTTAATTCTTTTTATCGCTTAGATTTCATATATATATTTATTTATTCATTCATTTTTTCACTTAGATTTAGTACTATATTTGAAGATAAATAGATATATATGTATATATATTATTTATTTATTTTTTTTTTTTTTTTAGAATTATTTATATCCCGATTTTTTTCGGGCCAGCCCTGTGAGAGTCAAGTTTGACTCATTGGACTGGTAAAACTCCTTTCTTTAATAAAACCAGGTAAGGTGTGCGAGGTACTGGTTTGATTGATAAAGACAAATCATAGGTTTCATAAAGAGCCGTTGGGGTTCATAGGAGAATGAAAGAGTTTGGATCAATTTTATTGTTGAAGAATGAGATAGTTTGAATCAAGTTTATTGTTACGAAACCATTGTAAAGTATAATTGTGAGACTAAAGGGAAAAGACATATGTAGTAGTATATAGTAACAGAATGAGATTTTAACAGAATTAATAGATAGATTAGGAGGGGATCTGGTGATTAGTTACTTACTGTTTATTAATTACAAGTATGGTGGAAGCAATCCTTCGGTTCAGATATATAAACTGGGTGTGAATATTGTTAAATGATGATGTTTGCAGATAATAGATTTAATTAGTGATAGTGAAGAGATGGTGCAGACTGTCAAAATAATTTGAAAATATTTGTGATAGGAGAAAGGTTAAAAGAAAAAGAAAGATTTAGGTAACTAAGCGTAGAAAATAGATAATTGAGTATTAATATGGACAATTGAAGAGTGGAAATAGTTGATTTATTTAGGAATTTGGGACTGGCTATAATGGACGATTGCATAGTGAGAGAGAAAGACAGTATAACCCTTTGCCAGGATTTCCTGGGAGCTTTTGTGTAGGTTTAAAGACAGGAAAAGGATGAAGTGTTAGATTTTCAGCTATAATGTAAACATCCTATTGAGAAAAGGCATAAATCTCTCTCTCTCTCTCTCTCTCTCTCTCTCTCTCTCTCTCTCTCTCTCTCTCTCTCTCTCTTATTTTTTTGTTTTGTTTGCATGAATATCGTAATGAAATTCAACTCCTTGCAATGAAGGAGTTTCAGTCACTTCAGCTGGTCGTCTTATCATCAGCCTCTTGTGACTGTAATCTTTTGAAAATCCGTTATGTAGTATAATTTCATGTGAGATTTTGTTTATTTTCTTAATAATATTCACTAGCCAATTAAAGGTCTACAAATTTAAAGTTAAACATCTCGAACATATATTAAGACTAATAGTACATAACTCGTTAAAGGGCCTGAAATGTTTTTTAAGTAAAAATGGGAAAATTAAATTCATTAATGTGGTCTATAAAATTGTTTGAAGACTCCGATAGCTTTGTTTGAAAAATGTGAATAATTCAATTAAATGTGGACTAAAAAGTGGTTTAAACGTCAGATAAGTCAGGCAATAAATGTATTGCAGTGAAGGTCTTTTTAACATCAAGTTATTCCGAAAAATTCGATAAATTACAGTCCGTAACTTCTGAATAAAGAATTCTCTGACCTTTTGCATCATAACAGCATCTGACGACGTACATACTATCACCAGCGGCACCCTTTAATGAGCTCATAATAAATAGCTCACGAGTAATGTAGACTCAACGTGACACCTGCAATATTAGGTTGGAAGTGAAGCCTTGATGAAATCGCAAGTGTCACTAATTGAAATCGGTCGTGACATTGGCCGGAACGCCTGAATGACACCTGGGGTTGTACTAGACTCATTCCGGCCGTGAGTAATTTGTGGTTTATCGCTGACGGGGAGGTTCTGTGTTTTTTACTTATTTAAGGGACCCTGTTTGTTAGCAGAATCACTAGAGGAGTAAATTGAATGAATTTTACATTGAAGATTCATCTTGTTCTAGGGGAAAATGAATTGGATGATGGTATATTCCTTAAAGAGTTCAGAATCCATTTGGGTTGAGCGTTGGTCTAATGATTTCACGAAGCTCTTATCATTGGAAGTATGGTTATGGGACTATAACAGCCTATATCATAATTAATATTTAGATTTAGGCTATTATTTTCTAATCCATTCATTGGAAATTTATTTATGGGACCATCACAACCGACAAAGTTATTCCTGTTTAGATTTAGGCCTAGGTGACTAAGCCATTTGGTCTGTATTTCTGTTTATGAGACAATCACAACCCGTATCATTATTCCTGTTTAGATTTAGACCGATTTTTTTTTACTAAAGCATTTGCTCTGGAAGGCTTTTTACGGAATCATCACAGTCAATATCACGATTCCTGTGCGGATTTAGGCTTTTTTTTACTGTACCATTTGCTCTGAAAGTCTTTAATTCCTGTTAGAGTATTTTTTTTCACTCAGCATTTGGTTTGGAAATCTATTTACGGGTTCCTCTTTAGTCTTATTTTTTTATACTAAGCCATTTTCTGTGGCTCCTGACACCCTATATATCATTATTCATTTTTAGACTTAGGATTTTTTCATTATTATTTTTACTAGGCCATTTGCTTTGGGAGTCTGTCTATGGGAACACAAACGCCTATAATTCCTGTTTAGACTCAGGCATATCTTACTAAGCCATTCGTTTAGGAACTCAGGAAGTCAGTGTATAGTACTATCTACCTTGGTACTATCAAAACCTACACCATCATACCTGTTTAAGACGTGAGCCTCATTTCAACGAAGCCATTTGCTCTTAAGGACACCTGAAAATTAGATTACATAAGGGAACGCCAGCTACACGTGGCTGCACAGAAAGATAGAGAAGCGAGTGTGTTTTTTTATTAATTTTTATTCATAGTACAAAATAAAGAGCACACTGGGGCTCATGAGTCACGCGGGTGCACTTTCAAGACAAAGAACACAAGCGACCCTCCTTTTTTTTATATTTTTTTGGTATTCATTACATTACGAGACAGTCTCTGAAATATCTAGATAACATTTGTTGTTGTTGTTGCTGGTCTTTTAATTAACATTATCATCAAAGGCAGGACACGTCGCTTGGATTCTTATAGTAGTGTGACGATTTATTTGTGTTTTTTTATATAAATCTTTATATACTGATAACCTAAACGAGATTATATATGAACGTGGTAAGGTAAGTCACAGACAGTTGATCGTTTTTTGTTTTTTTTTAAGCTTAAAAAATTAGCAATTTTTGAATCGGAGTCTCCGGTGTGGAAATGAATAATTACTTCATCTTGATCTTGCTTCTTGCAGGTTGTTGTTGTTGTTGTTTATGTTTACTGCTGTTGTTGTTGTTTATTTGCTCTAAAAGAGTGTGATTTACCTTACCCTGGGCGTTATTATTAGTACACGAGACGAGACTAAAAATGTGACGTATAAACTCGAACGAAGACGCTTTATAATAACGACTTTATAAACGACGAAAGAAAGAGAAAAAAAAATAATAATAGTAAATTAAATTAACGTTAGTTGGATATTATCATTAATATTATTATTATTATTTGTGGATATTTTATGAATGGTTTTTTTTATCGAATGCGAATCTACTATAGTACTAACGACGACTTCATCTTCCCTGGAGACCACCACGGTCCGAGGGAAAGTTTGTAGTAGATTCATCCCCACATTGACGACTTTATTTCGATGTTGGCTGAGAGGACGACTACTCAGAGAGTTACTCCTCGTCGTCGTCATCGTCGTCATCATCATCATCATCGTCGTCGTCGTCATCTTCATCATCCTCATCATCATCATCTTCATCATCATCATCACCATCGTCATCCTCATCATCATCCTCGTCGTCATCCTCATCATCATCGTCTTCATCATCATCATCACCATCGTCATCCTCATCATCATCCTCATCATCATCTTCATCATCGTCTTCGTCGTCGTCGTCCCCGTCCCCGTCGTCATCGTCGTCGTCGTCGTCATCATCATCGTCATCATCATCATCATCGTCGTCGTCGTCGCCGTCATCACCATCATCATCATCATCGTCATCATCATCGTCATCACTGCAAAAGGAGAGAGGGGAGAGACGTATAGGTATCAGCTCAGACTCCTTCAAGGTAAACAAAAGGTAAGCAGATAAATAGAAAATAAGTAAGATGAATAAACCAGGAAATAAATAACCAAGTAAACAAACAAACAAACAACATACTCATCGTCATCATCAGCGAAGAGGTCCCATGCTGAGGTGCGGGCAAAGAGCACCATCATGGCTAAGAGCAGCGACAACAACGCCCTGCGGAAAAAAAAACAAAAAACAACAATGTTAAGAATTAGATGCAAAATATAATCATTCTTGGGTTTCAGTGTGCTTGGAAAGTCTGTCTATCTCCTAAGTTCACTACTTTACTGTGTAAGTAAGGAGGTTGTACCTTGTTTGAGTGTCAATGAATCCTGTAAGTAATGTTAACGATGAATCCTGTAAGTAATGTTCTGTGGTTGTAATTGATAATATAGTCTATTCTGTATGTGACTCTCTGTTCACTGTATAAGCAATGAGGTTGTCCCTTTTCATGTTATGTTATCTGGTTGTGATGTGGTCGTAATATAGGGACGGTAATTTCATAAAGCCTTTAATGCTTGATATATGTCTTAATATATGGTTAGTTGTTAGACCTAAATCCAACTGTAGATTCTAAAAGTTCAGTAACTTCATATTTTGTCTGCAGTGTAAGCAAGGAAACGATGCCTTTTCCCGGTAAGTAATGTCGTTTGACTGTAATCTAACTGTTAATATAGGGATTGTATTTCATACAGGCTTTAACATTCGATATATGCAAAAAAAAAGATATGTTTAATTGTTAGGTCTAAGTCCATCCAGCAGTGGTTGACATCTGAGAACTCCGGTAGTTTGTTGTATTTGCAGCTGCTAATTTTATCGTTCTATGTCTATTTTGCCAAAAAGGTCAGTGTTTTATACCATGATAATCTGCTATTAGTCTAAGTTACCGTTAAGTTAAGATTTAAAAGAAATAAAGAAATCTTGTGTCACTATTGCTCGCTCAGTCTTACGCTAGGCAGCTATATATATTAACATCAAGCAATGTCAATTGTGAAATATATTGAAATGTACGTGTGGCAAGCTAGTTCTTCCGCTATTTATAAATGACAACCAAATGACAGCTGTAAAAAAAATGGTGGGAAATTTGTAATATGGTTCATCATTAAACTCGGTAGTTAGTTCCCTCTTGTTGCAACACGATAGATTGGTATCCTAATGGCAATGAACAGTTATTACAATTATTTTATTTTCATCGGTTTGAAGTCTTGCAGTTGCTTTGGATTAGAGTTGTCTATTTAGAAAATGGATAATTTTGACTAAGTTTTCGTTATTTTCTTTCTTTTAGCCTTGTAAAATACATTACTGAACGGACAGAACTGCGTAAGTTACAATAGGTTTCAAATATGGGCCTATAGGAAGCTAAAGTTATTTTGGTTTAAAGTATTCGTGAGTTTAATCGAAATATAAAGTTGTTGAAGCATGAAGTGGCCAAAAACGCAAGGCCACACGGACATGAAAAGGAGAAAGGACTAAAGTGAGTCACTGTGAAACAGTAAGGGGAGTAGAAAATCCAAGAAGACAGAGAAAGAGACCCGGGGCTAAATATGGAGGTGGCAGACCCTTCACGCGCTGCGCACTACCCACGGCATTTATTTTGGCCGAGCCCTACTACTACTTGTTCCCCACATCTTAGTTTAGCCCGATCTGCGTTTTTCCACAGAAACTGCGCGTTGTATGTTGTAGAACGCCAGTATTTTCGCCTTTTTTTTTTTTTATTTCCCCAACAGAGCTGGTCCGTTGCCCTAAGAGCTGAGAGGAGCCACTGCTTTCATATAATCTATTTAGTCGCTTGAGACATCATTTAGACGCATGGTCTATGGGTTGTGGATACTTCTGTGCCGGATTATTAATGGGTTATTCCGCGTGACGCACATATTTTGACGTCCACTGGCGGTATTTAAGTCCTAGAGCAACTCCCACGACTCCATAATATGCGAAAAAGGCTCCCCCTTTTTTTTTTTACACGAACTCATCTTAGATAACTTGCCAATCGTTTTAAGCTCCCCCCCCCCCCTTCCCGACACCACTCATCGCAATATTCTTAGAATTCGGATGTGCAAGTTGTCCTCGACGCGCAGGCGCATTAGAAACCCACCAAAGGCGACAGCTGCAGCCAAATCCAATAAAATCTTGTTCCTCCAAATGATTCAAAACTGTCGTTAAAGTCGAAATGTAAACTCGTCAATTTCATGGCGGCTCGAGACCCGAGAGAACGAGGGGGAAAGTTATTATACTACATATTTGAAGGAGTGACAGGTCTCGTGCTTAAGAAATGACTTAAAAATTAATTTGATCTTAAAATTTTGTTCAAGTAGGAGGCACAATGGGAGTAGAAATCAATTTGAAAGCGTAATTATTAGACTAATATTATTATATGTTTTTGTTTCACTAATTCAAAAATACATTCACGTCATATTTGATTTGCTGCCAGTTATGAAATCTCCCAGCAATCCTGTAGTGCAGAGACAGAGAGAGAGAGAGAGAGAGAGAGAGAGAGAGAGAGAGAGAGTGCGCTGGTCTATTTTGAGAGTCGACAATGGTTTATCGCACAATACTTGAACCAGCTTAAGTTCAACTATTGGATTACACACAAAGTCCTCGTTTGCCAAAGTAAGCCTCTTCTTGAAGGCCCTTTGTGTTTATCGGGACTTCTACGAATTGAAGCTTTGTGTAAGACTTTAAGTTAAACTTGACTTACACATGGACACGTACTTGTCAAGTAATATTTATGTATATTTAAATAAGGGACCCTGTGTACCATTACGTGGAAGGTGAATTAGTACTAGGTACGTTATTTAAACGACTGTTTTTTTTTATTTGCGTCAGTCATTTTGCAAGTTACCTCTCTCTCTCTCTCTCTCTCTCTCTCTCTCTCTCTCTCTCTCTCTCTCTCTCTCTCTGAATAAGTGCCTATTGCGATTATATTACACTGAGAGAGACAGAGAGAATGGATACCCAATGACGCAGATCAACTACCTCATTACGACTCGATCGTTATTCATGTCAAAAGACCTGTCACTCTGCGGTTAATCCCAGGTCCTCTGCTATCGGACCACTTGGCACAATTTAAGAGCCTGAATAAAGGAGATTCGTTCACCTGCAATCATTACGGGTGCTCTTTTTCTTTCTTTCTTTCTTTTTTTTATGTCCCGGGCTTAAAAGGGTTGCTTGATAGCAACCAAGATCACCTGGCGGTTACAAACTGTGACAGCGAACCCTTCCTTTGAGCAGCAAGTGCTAGACCTATGTCGTCATTCTCTCTCTCTCTCTCTCTCTCTCTCTCTCTCTCTGCAGCAGCAAGATGTTATTACTTCCAATTGAAATATGATTAGTCATTGATGCTGACAGGCAGGTGTGTTGAAGTCTGAAGGTTGTTCAGAAATGTATTCGATTATTCATATGCGTCCAATTTCTTAATTTCTCTGATGTTTTTTTTTTATTTTTTTATTTTTTTTATCTTGCTTTGCCATTTATTACTTTGTTTTGATGATGGAGTAATGCGTGTGTGTAGATACAATCAGTCATGTCATGAATTGACGTTAGATTCCTTTGAAGCTGTCACATAGAATGACTGTGAATATTAAGCAGACGCTAGTATAGTAACCGTTTCATATATCATTGAAATAATTCGCATGTGCTTTGGTAGATGGTGGTGAAGAATATACATGTATACTGTATGTTTTATGTATAATATGCACACGTATATAAATGTGTACGTTCGATGAGCAACTATGTATATTTTAAATGTAGTACGTAATTATTTACAAAATTTTTATATAGCATACTCAGAATTTGCCGTTACTTTTGAGAGCGTTAAGTCACTTTCGTAAGTACCAATCGTTCACACTGAATAAAAGAAAAATAATAATGAAAAAAGTTATTAAAGGTTTTCAATTTTATATAAGCATCCCAGTATTAAAAATAACGATTTTTTTTTTCAAGCCATTGCTCTTACGTTATCTGGCTCCCATAGAACCATAGCAGAATCTGTGGTTGTTTTCTTGTAATGTGCCCATTTGCGCGCGCGCGCGTTCGCGCAAATTTTAGTTGTTTGGAAATGTATGGTTATGTAACTTTAGTTTGTATGAAAGTGATGATAGTATGGAGAGAGAGAGAGAGAGAGAAGAGAGAGAGAGAAGGGTTAAGTGTTACCACAAAGCTAGCGCGTTGGAGAGGAACTGTATTTTTATTCTCTCTCTCTCTCTCTCTCTCTCTCTCTCTCTCTCTCTCTCTCTCTCTCTCTCTCTCTCTGGGGTAAGACAATGATACGTGAAGCTTTTCAGAATATGAAACTGACTCTTAACTCGGTAAGCGCTTAACCACTTCAGGTTAGGTAGGGCAGGAACCTTACACAATAGTTTTATTTATTTATTTATTTATTTATTGTTCTTACGCTTTCGTAACCTTTTCCGCATTAGCTTGCCCTTCCCGTCGGCCTCCCCATTCAAAAGTAAATCAGACAGACTTAGTGGTATACGTAGTTGTGAGCTGTCATTGTAACGAAATAAAGAACGATTATTTAAATGGAAAACTTAGTCTAATTCAGGTTGACCAGCGTTGGGTAAGACTAGGCAAATGTAACGTACTTTGTGCAGAATATCGTGTCACATTTTTATTTGAACATCGTTATTTATAGGCAGAACTATCTACATTCAGATTAAACGTTATTTATAAGCATAAACTGTCGTCTTCAGTTTGAACAGCGCTATTTATATAAACAGAGGCTATCGCATCCGCGTATAAGCAGGTACTTGAAAGCATTCAGATAAAACATTATTTATAACCAGAGACTGTCGTTTCCGGATTGAAAACTGTTATTTATAACCAGAAACTATCGCATTCAAATCGAAAACCGTTATTTATGACAAGAAATTATCGCATTCAAATCGAAAACAGTTATATCTAACCAGAAACTATCGCATTCAAATCGAAAACCGTTATTTATGACAAGAAACTATCGCATTCAAATCGAAAACTGTTATATCTAACCAGAAACTATCGCATTCAAATCGAAAACCGTTATTTATGACAAGAAACTATCGCATTCAAATCGAAAACCGTTATATCTAACCAGAAACTATCGCATTCAAATCGAAAACCGTTATATCTAACCAGAAACTATCGCATTCAAATCGAAAACCGTTATATCTAACCAGAAACTATCGCATTCACTTTGAGCACCGTTATTTATAGGCAGTCGACCATGCTTGAGTCTGTACCCCAATAAGTCTTATTAGGATTAGCCTTCAGATTATTTCAGCCTTAATTAAGAGGGGTATTTAGGGAGACCTTATTATGACATTGTTTATGACAGCTAACTTATTGCAATGAGTATTAAGGGGTGCCTTTTTTTTATAATGTTAATTTGATATTTTTAATCTACAACAGTAGATATTTTAGATGTTTAGATGTGAGATAAAAGTGAAATTTGAATGTATACTATATATACACACGCACGCACTTATTTCAGTGCTTTTTTTTGTTTTTTTTACTTAAAATAGATAATTGGTATAATTCAAGTATGAATCACTTTAGAATTTAAGTGTAACATAAGTGCTACTTGGAAAAATCTCGGTTGAAATAACTTGAATCCTACGTAGGCTATATACCCGTACAGACATGTGCTCTCTCTCTCTCTCTCTCTCTCTCTCTCTCTCTCTCTCTCTCTCTCTCTCTCTCCATCTAATTTGGCTTTGAAGTGTGCGAAAGAAAGAAAATGAGGTTGAGGCGTGGAAAATGGTTGATGAGGAAGTGATGTGTGTCCAACCATCTCGTAGATTTTGGCACTAGATGGGGATAAGGGTCTCATTTGTGTGTGTGTGTGTGCGTGCGTTTGTCTGTCTGTCTTGTCTGTGTCCAAGTGGGCGTTGATGACGCTACAAGGAAGTGCAGTGGGAAAAAAATTCGCCCAGTTACGCAGTTAATATTAATATAATAATTATAATTTTAGAGGTATGGCGTTCGCAAGGCTGAGTCATTGGTCCGTCAGTGTTTTTGGTGTCTTAAATATTTTCATTTTTTGGTGCGTCAGTATTTTTTTTCTCTCAAACTTAGTCCTCTCTCTCTCTCTCTCTCTCTCTCTCTCTCTCTCTCTCTCTCTCTCTCTCTCTCCTCAATTTCTTCGAAGATTTAACCGATTTTTTTTTAAATTAATGGGACAAATATTTTTTACAGCGACAAATTAAATTAGTTTTGTTAACGATTTTCTCAGATTTCCGATGTTTTTAGTTGTGTTAATCCTTTGTTGCGTATTTTTCATTTTAACGATTTGTGCCCACAACTTAAACTGACGATATATGGCCTATTTTACACTTCAACCAGTTGAACTTATTTTAAGGGGGCTAGAGAATATTGCTATTATGGTTACACGTTAGTAAGGAAAAATATGTTGGTTAAACGGATCTTATATATATATATATATATATATATATATATATATATATATATATATAATGTGTGTGTGTGCATATATAATTTGAACCTAGTAAGAGTACGCAAATTAACGACCAGTGTTTAAAAATCTTCGTAGTTTATACCAGATGTGTATTAATGCATATTTTTATGTAGTTTATACAAGTAGTGTATTTATGGATATTTTTTTTTTAGTTTTATACAAGATGTGTATTTATGCGTAATTCTTGCAGTTGGTACAAGTGTGTAATTATGGATGGTTTTTGGTCACGTATACGATTGGACACACATTGCCAAAATGTACGTATTATAACGTGTATGTGTTTTTAAACACAAGATTACCGTACTTAGCACTGTTCTGTAAGATATACTTTTTAAACGTACGTTTCGCAACATTGCTAAATCGTCATATATCCTTTTAGTGACGAACGCGTAATTAATTATCGTTCATCCGTCAATGAACGACCTGCTCCCAATTCGATAACCACCTTCAATTTCGTCTTGGTGTAACTTCGTTAAACCCATTTTCAGACTAAGCAAAGTTATATCTCCCTTCGCTTCACTTCCACACTAACCAACAAAGGTCTTCCAGTCATCTTGTCTATATAAGCGCACCATTCGACAACTCAGAATGTAAAGGCACTTATCAACCACACGGAAGGATTTCGTTTCAAGTTTCCAAAAAAAAAAAACGCGAAGTCACTTTTAAAGTTTCTCCTCGGCACTTGGTATAGAGGGGGAGGGGGGGTTGTTTAAAAAAAGTATGTCGTTTTCTATACTGCAGGAGGAGGAGAAGAAGAGTTGGACGTTGGAGAGGGGGGACTTACTTATTCCTCATGGTTGCGACTGTTTCCGGAGACAGACTGAGACCAACTGGTGAGGGAGCTTGGAGCTGAGGGCTGGCGATGAGGCGTCCGTCCACCGCTTGGCACTCATGGCATCCGGCGCCACTGCTCTCCAAAAATACCGCTTGGCATCGCCTTTTCCCACATTGTTGTTGTTCGCCCGCCTTTCGTTTCGTGCCCCCGCCGCCGCTGCTGGAAGGGAATATAGCTAGGCTATATAGCTATCATGGAGGGTCGTTCTCGAGGTGTTGAGAGGCCGTGGTCGTCATCCTGAAACTTGACGTGGCGTCATTTAGTAGTCGTTATTCGCGACTGGCTTTGATATGGGTCTAGGGACTGTCTAATGAGAGTCTAGGGTATCGGTAACTTATAGCTGGTCGTCATTCGAGTCTTGGGTGTTGTATCCAACTCTATTGTCTCAAGATAGCCGGTGCCCGGGATGCCCTGGCCAGCGTTGATTGGCTAGTAGCGGTAAGGGGAGGGCAGCTACTACTGCTACTACTACTACTTTGTTAAAAACTTTGGAAAAAAAAAAAAAAACAAGAGGAAGAGATAGGGAAAAGATAAAAAAAAAACGAAAGTATTTTACCTCTGGAGAATAAAGTTTCTTGGTAGTTGCTAAATAAAAGGTATAAACGAGAGAGAGAGAGAGAGAGAGAGAGAGTGCGAGAGAGAGATCCCGAGTGAGAGAGAGAGAGAGAGAGAGGGTGTCGTTCAAACACCTACAGCGTGTGCATGTGTCATGGGAAGAAGAAGAAGAAGAAGAAAAAAGGAAGAAAGACAAAATTAGGTGGAAAGGATGAAGCCTTAGAACTATAGTATAGTTCGGTGGTACTTCCTTGGGTGTTTGGGGCGGGGGGGGGGGGGGGGGGAGAGTTATGAGCAAGAAGAAGATAAGTTGTTAGATTTCGGAAGCCTTTGTTTTAGGGTGGGCGGGGGGAAGGGAAGGGGGGGTTGGGGTGTTGGGTAGGTAGGGGTGGTTGTGGGGTAACGTATGGGCGCTTTGTTATTGTTGTTCGTACGAATATGAGTTTGTTTCTCTCTCTCTCTCTCTCTCTCTCTCTCTCTCTCTCTCTCTCTCTTTCATAATTACACCTTTGTAAACTAATATATATATTATGAAGATAATGTTAACAGCAATAATAATAAAAAATAATAATAATAATAATAATAATAATAATAATAATAAAAAGAAAAAAAATGACACTGCTCTGACAGCTCCCTACATTCTTTAAGAGAGGGAAATGTTAATGCATACCTCCGGGTATTCTGTGTATGGTATAAGGGGTAGGGGGGATGGGAGGAGGGTATTGGGTTAGAGGGAAGGTGAACACTCCTCCCCCACCCCCTCTACCTATAAAGGTGTGCCCTATGCCCTTTCGAGAAGTGAAGTTTATATTGGGTAATAAATTTCATTTGCAATAAGTTAAAGCATCTGTTTTTGGGTACAGGTGGCAGTGGAATGGGGCACGTATGTGCCCTTTTGTAGCCCAGGCGTGAAGGCAACGGGTATGATGTTATGTAAGGGTTTCCTTCAGTTTTCTTCATCTTCTATTTATTTCTTGTCAGTGTTTTATAGTTCCTTAATCGTCTCTTAGAGGAATTCGCTTAGGAGAACGTAGTGTAACAACAAATATCCATCGTCAGTTTCGAAAAATAACTCTCTTTTGTATTTGTGTATATTGGGTCTGGTCGGTATTTGTATGGGTGACCATCCACAGTCGACATTTAAGCCCGTGGTGCAGCTGGCGTGGCTAAGACATGGGCCTACAACCCCGCACCCAGATCTTGGTCGAGCGTTAGGAGTACAGATTATTGAGGGACCCTTATTCATGGCCAGATGGAGAAATTCATCTCTCGCCAGGTTGAATGGCCAGATAGTTGATGTAAGATAATTTTCTCTTTTGATGCTTCGATGAAGCATCCTGTTTGGAACCTCCCATTGAGGATTTCAAAAGCTGCATAAGGATAGCCATTGATAATTGCGAGTAATTCGAGAGAGAGAGAGAGAGTTCTGACCTCTAGCATAGTTCCTTTCCAGGATAAATGCAATTCATTGTACCATTGTTTCGACCTACGAGGATTCATGGTATTCACCATCGCCATTCAAACGAAAATTCACAATGGTGTGTTGACCCTTTTCCTTAATAACAAGGACGTTCATGTAAGGAAACCATCATATCTGCGACGCTTTTTCGTTTGCTGTGCTAAACCTCTGAATGTTGCCTCCTTTTCGCGCCATATTCACGTCTTTCTCGCGCCATATTTACGAATATGTCACCCCATATCTGACAACTTGCGTGGATAATTGTCCTTTCCCCTGATAGAAGTGCCCTTAATAGAGGTGCCTCACACTGAGGGACCTGGGGCAACCCGAACGAGCTGTAAGGTCTGTAGGGTAAGGACTTGTCCAAACCAGCCACTAAGAAGCAACAAGGGAAATTAGACGTGAATCAACCAAGACCATATCAGTCTGGTGACAAAGATTTCTCATGGAAAAGGCTTAAAATTATTTTTTTTCCAAAATCTCAAGACATTCTCAAGTTGGCCGAGAAATTTCGAACGCTTATTTCAGATCGGTCTGAATTTCAGGGATGTCGTTTACAGATTGTTCAACGAATTTTTTGTATACATTCATCATACAGAACACTTCGTAAAAGACATCTGCTTTAGAAGTAATGTTTCTATAAAGTGGAAGATGGGTGAATTCTGTAGACTACCAGTGACTTTGTTTTGGCTATGTTACCAAAAGGAAGAAGATACTTGGACGTTTTCGCTTACTCGGGGAGTAAGCCTACAAACTATGTTGTTGTTGTTGTTCTTGTTGGAGGGGGTAGGAAAGGTCTATGGCAAAGCCTAAAAAGGTCTGAAAAAGGTATTTAGAGTTGAGTTAAGGATACAGGAATTTTAGGATAGGATATTTGTGAATCATTTAATAGAATGAAAATGTAAAAATTGAATAATTTGCATATTAAACAGTACAGAACAATTATTTCTAGTTATATATAGCGTATTTATTTTAATTTTCGTTGGTGAAGCACTACGCTATTTGGCTATAGATTTTAGCACGCTCGACAAGTAAGCTGCAGGTCAGATCACGCCTTGTTTATAAAGGGAAAACTTTTTATTTTTAACCATACAACCAGTAGCAAGATAGACAATGATTCATTGAGGAAATATGAAACAATGGCAGGTAATTAGGAAATTGAAATGGACAGATTTATTTCCTCATAAAATCGCCCACATCCCTGGATTGTGTAACTCAGTTGAGCCGAAGTGATCGCCTATATTTGCAAATGAGTACACTCTCTCTCTCTCTCTCTCTCTCTCTCTCTCTCTCTCTCTCTCTCTCCTGGCTTCAACGGGTTTCGGTTTAATTCTAAATCTGCCCCGTTCCAAGCTTTTTTTTATTTTTGCTTCAGTGAGTGATTTATTTGTTTATTTATCTTTATTCTTACTTATCCTTTCTTGTGATTTCATTCCTTTGAGGTTTTTATATTTCAGAGTTAATATTTGTTGTGCTTTGCCTCTTATCCGGGCTCAGAACAAGAGTGAATTTTATCAAATCTGATGTGAATTTGTCAGATCTGATGGCAGTTTGGCTTGATATATCGTATGCAAATTTATCTTTGTTGATATAGAATATTTTCCTCTTTTAATTATTTATAAGAAACTCTTGTGATTACATCGGAACACAAGGTGTATTGAACATAAATTTTCAAAGAAAATTATCTGGATCGCCATCGTAATTTAAAAATTATCCGGATCTTCATCGTAATTTTAAGATTCTCCGGATCTTCATTCAGATTTTGTAATTATCTGGATCGTTTTCGTAATTTCTAAATTATCTGGATCATATTCGTAATTTCAAAATTATCTGGAACTTCGTCATAATATGAAAATTATCCAGGTCTTCATTGTAATTTTAGAATGATCCGGATCTTCATCATAATATTAAAATTCTCCAGATTTTCATCGTATTTTAAAATTATCTGGATCTTCATTATAATGTTAAAATTATCCAGATCTTCATTGTCATTTTAAAATGACCTGGTTCATCTTAGTGATTTTAAAATTACCCGGATCTTCATCGTCATTTTAAAGTTACCCGGATCTTCACAGTCATTTTAAAATTACCTGGTTCATCTTAGTAATTTTATCATTATCCGGATCTTCATCGTAATGTTATAATTATCCGGATCACCATCGTAATTTTAAAATTAACCGGATCTTCATCATAATTTTAAAGCGATCTGGATCTTCATCTTAGTTTTAAAATTTCCTGGATCTTTAAAGTCATTTTAAAGTTACCAGGTTCATCATTGTCATTCGAAAATCATCTGGATCATCCTCTTATTTTTAAAATTACCCTGATCTTCATCGTCATTTTAAAATTATCTGCTTCATCTTATAATCTTAAAATTACCCGGATCTTCATCGCAATTTAAAAATTATCCGGATCACCATCGTAATTTTAAAGTGATCCGGATCTTCAGCATCATTTTAAAATGACCTGGATCATCATCGTAATTTGAAAATCATCCGGATCATCATCGTAATTTCAAACGTTTCGAAAACGTTTACACAAGAGGCACCCCTTTTGCATAATGGTGTCCACATCTTGACACATGACGCATTAGTCATATGACACTGACTTACCACTGTAATGACAGGTGTTTGTTGTATCTGTTTATGATAAATCCGTGAGCTTACTAGGTCTTATTGGTACGAGGCCACGAGGAAATGGTACGCTCTGTTCTTATCCAGGTTAACTGTGTGATGACTGAATGAACTATTGTTCCCTTAATTGAAAGTAATAGGCTATTCTGCTTTGAACTTATTTTTTATATTTATGCTCGAGTAGGTGATTTTTTTTAATACACAATGCATTGTTTGACTCGGATAAAATTGTCAAGTTTCCCCTGAACTTTTCCCCATTTTGAAAAGTGACAAAAAACGAGGTAGAGTCTCGTTTGAAAAAGAAGTCTTCGCAGCAATCTTTCTAAATTTCTTCCTATTGTTGTTTCTCCGAAGAGTGAAATGATAAATCAGACGGGATCATAAAGTAGACTGCGCACCTGGGCAACTTTCTTTGTAGTTAGTTCGACTGTTAGGTTTATTTTTATCAATTCTGCAGAGAGGATAATTTTAAAACTTTCTTGGGACGACTCCCTCCGCTGTTTCAGTGTGTTTTCCCCCAAAGTTGTTTGCTAGGGATTTTTTTATTCCCCTTTTTTTTATTTATTTTGTCAGGGCAATGTTGTGCATCTGCTAGGTTTTTTTTATTATTTACTCTGTTTTGTTACTGTTTTCGCGGCTTTTTTTATAGAAAGTATTTAACTTTGAAGACACCTTTATTCTCTCTCTCTCTAAACTAAACTTAGATCCTTCTAAGAGGTATAGTAAGGTCTTCAGTTTAATAACTTGAGATTTTAACCTCCTCAGAGGTAAAGAGGTTGAACACCCTCTCAGAGGTAAGCAGGTGTCCTACCTCCCTCTAATTCCTTAACCTCCTTAAAGGTAAAGAGTTTGAGCACCCTCTCAGAGGACAGCAGGTGGCATACCTCCCTCTAATTCCTTAACCTCCTCAGAGGTAAAGAAGTTTAGTACCTCCTCAGAGGACATCAGGTGTCCTACCTCCCTCTAATTCCTTAACCTTCTCAGAGGTAAAGAGGTTGAGGGCTTCCTCAGAGGACAGTAGGTGTCCTACCTCTGATTCTGTAACCTCCTCAGAGGTAAAGAGGTTTAGCACCTCCTCAGAGGAGAGCAGGTGTCCTACCTCCCTCTAATTCCTTAACCTCCTCAGAGGTAAAGAGGTTGAGTACCTCCTCAGAGGAGGGAAGCGCCTCAGTGGCGTGGTTGGTATGGTGTTGGCGTCCCACACCTCGGTGGTCGTGAGTTCGATCCTCGGCCATTCCATTGAGGAGTGAGAGATGTGTATTTCTGGTGATAGAAGTTCACTCTCGACGTGGTTCGGAAGTCACGTAAAGCAGTTGGTCCCGTTGCTGAATAACCACTGGTTCCATGCAACGTAAAAACATCATACAAACAAACAAACAAACAAACCTCCTCAGAGGACAGCAGGTGTCCTACCTCCCTATAATTCCTCAACCTCCTCAGAGGTAAAGAGGTTGAACACTCATCAGAGGACAGCAGATGTCCTAGCTCCCTACAATTCCTTAACCTCCTCAGAGGTAAAGAGGTTACCGAAAACATAACAAATCTTCCCTATGAACACACCTAACATGAGTCTAAATATATATATCTCTCTCTTCATTCTCGTTTCCCACTAGTCTGATACAATCTCTCTCTCTCTCTCTCTCTCTCTCTCTCTCTCTCTCTCTCTCTCTCTCTCTCTCTCTCTCTCTGTAGGGAGAATTCTAAACAGGATATATTGCGTGTTGAAACTTTTCACTTACCCTCGTGAGATGCTCCGTGGCTGTTTGAGATGTTTTCCCTAGTTCCCAAAAATATTTCCTGAATCATCAGTCTTTTGTTTTTCCTTTATGCAGATTTATTTCAGTATGAAAAGCAATACAATCAAGCTGCTTTGTCGTGACCAAGTTTGAGTTGGTTGGTCGTACTTGGTTATAGTTTTAGAATGTCATGACTAACTGTGTAGATCACTTATAGGCCTAAAGAAAAAAAAAAAAAAAGCTTTTGATATTATAACTGCCATGTTGATATCAAATCCTCTATAATATACTAGTAACCTTAATTTAATGTTCAGAAGTAGAAATAAAGTGCCCCACTGCTTGGCTTACTGCCAAGTTTTCATAAATGTAAATTTTTCTTGTCTTCTAAAAGCATCGTGCATTCACTATAACTTACCTATGCCACTAAATATTACCTTAAGCATCGTGCAACTTGTTCCCGGGCATTCTCCTCAAAGCACAGTCGTTGGAGATAATGCAAACGTCAAAATATGTTTATATGTTTCACCCCCAAAAGCATGGCTGTCAGCTCCCTAATGTCGGGTATTTATATCAGAATCTCCACCACGGAGCATATTCGTTAACCTCGTACAAACTTCTAACACCTTAATGGAAATGTCTTTATCGTCTAAATGTCTTATTACTTAGCTGACAAATTTACGAGTAGAAAAAATGAGAAGTTTTATATTAAACGTAACAGTTTTAAGAGAATTTCATGGGAGAAAACTAGGAAGAAATTCACTTCACCAAACTTGACGAAGCGACATTTTTGGCAGCCGTTATTTGGTCACTGTTGCCGGCCGAGACCTCCACCTGTCTCGCTGGGTGTGTTTCATTGGTCATTCTTTTATCGTTTTTTTTTATGCTGATGAGAACGAAACCTATTTGTGCTCTTGAAGGTGTCTGGCGACACACGTGCAATTAAGCAGTCCTCCCGTTTATTTAAGGCCTTCTGGAACCAGCTGGTACTAGTGACAGACAAAGTCTTTTAGATAGGTCTAGTCAGTACGCGAGATAACCATTGTCTTCAGTGTTTTCATCATAAAGCTATACATTATTGATTATATAGACGACAAAACACTTACCACTCCGTGAATACCCGTTGTCTTCAGTATTTTCATCATAAAGATGTACATTATTGATTATAGAGACGACAAAACACTTTTACCACTCCGTGAATACCAGGATTTGTAAACCTCACTGCATTTTTTATTCAAATATTTGTTCTTGGCTCTTATATAGCTTCGTTTAATTTCCTGGATATTAAGAGATTAAGTACGTGTACCAGGAACCTTTATGGACAAATAGTAGGCTACACGAAATAAACTTAAAAGGAATTTGCTATAGAATACCCTTTTTACACCATCCTTAGTACTGTGTTAACTTTGTCACTAGGCTAACCTTTGGGATGATTTGCATTCTTAGTGCTATATCAACCTTGACACTAGGCTTACCTTTGTAATGATTTGAAGACACACGAAAGTCATAGTTGACAAAGCATTCTTGTCGTGATTGTAGCATGCAAAGAAATAGTTATTAGCTTTATTATTTAGCAAGCAAGTTCATTTTAAAGACACTGAACACCCGAACATAAGACTATTAGTATCAACTGAATCTGATATTCTGTGCACCGTAGATAATTTTACTTTTAAAACAAGATGTTTGCCAAGAAAATACAAAGAAATATAATGCAACTGATTTGAGTAAGTTTCAGTTGCAAAATGCTAGAACTAGGTACAATATTTTACCTACAGCTTTAGATATAGTCTATTTTTCAAAATGTTACTTTGCCAACAAAAGCAAAATCCTCTTGTCGACCATTGCTTCCAACGGTTACTGGCCTGAAGGAACACTTACCACTTCCAAAAAGCATAGAACCGCCATTACGTGAAAGTACTACCTGTCACTTTTTAGCAAGTGATGGTTTTCCCTTAAAACCGTCTCCCGGAGTGGGACGACATTCTTTGGACGACTTAGCTAAAAATCTCCTTTTTTCCTGCATCATCATCGCCATCTTGTTGTTCATGTTCTTTCTTCTTCTTCTTGTTCGGAAGCAGCTTGCCAAAAGGATATCTTATTTTGGGAAAATTCTAGTACTTTAGTAGCCTCGTGGGGCCAATAAGGAGTCTGCAGAGACTCTCTCTCTCCCTCTCTCTCTCTCTCTTCTCTCTCTCTCTCTCTCTCGTTAACAGTGTTTGTTTCGCGCCTACTCTCTCTCTCTCTCTCTGGTTCGTTGGTTAACACCAGTTGTTTCACGCTTACTGTTTCCCCTTGATCTTTTTTCGTCTCGGGATAATCTCTCTCTCTCTCTCTCTCTCTCTCTCTCTCTCTCTCTCTCTCTCTCTCACACACACACACACAATCTTGAATTCAACCCCTCCTTTATTACTGGCCCGGATCATGTACAGCTGATTTTCATGTTTGCGTTACAAGCAGTCGAATCAAGTGTAAATATCTCTTAAAGCTTTTGCGAGTTGAAACGCTTTAATGTTTTAAAAGTTATTGAGCCCAATTAAATTAAAAGTGTTGGTCTTCTCAACGAAGGTTACGTAATTTTTATACCTGGCTCCGTTTATGTATAAAATTGTGTGGTTTCCGTAGCGAATTTTTTTTTAGTTATTTTGCTTAATTAAGAGAGACTTGTTCCATTCATTGTAAGACGTAATATCCTTATTGTTAACCAAAATGCCTTTTTAAGAATTATAGTTCCTTATTGTTAATCAAAATAGATGTCTTTTGAGGAGTATTTGTGTAAATTATGAAGCTTAGCTGTGGTACCTTAAGAATTACCAGGAATGATGCTTTTTTTTTTTTTCAACTTTATAGCAAGTTTCCTTTCCAGTGAGGTACTTGAAGTGAATATATTGCTCGTAAACATATAAATGAGTGCATGAGATGAAAAGAGTTTATATATTGAGGTATTCACGATCTGAATCAAGTGTATGTGTTAAATATTAGCAATTATATGACCACGTTTGCGAGTGACTGCTGCTGTAACTAAAATGTCAAGAGAGTGGATTCAAATTTGCTAGGCTGGATTATAATGAAGCTTTATTTATTTCTACTCGAAAAATACATAAAAACTAAAATAAATCTCAGTTTTAGACTGCTTTTGGGGCAATATTTATCGCAGTGGACCTAAAAGATGAAGTTACAGAGACAGCAGAAATCCAGTTTCAAGTTCAGAGTCGACTTTCCTCTGTAAGTCAACGAAAATGGGTATCCCAACTAGTTTGTATTGGCGTGAAGACGAAATTCGCTAATTAACGTCAAGATAAAACTCGTTTAGTCGAGTCGGAAAACAAAGGTTTAAAGAGAAAAGAAAAGAAATATAAGTTCGAAGGACAAAATTCACGTAAATCCTTCTGTTGCACATGATGGCTGGAGGGGATTTTTCTACTAGCCAAGATGGAGTGATTATATGTCGCCAGAGGCTAGGCTAAGAAAGAGAGAGAGAGAGAGAGAGAGAGAGAGAGAGAGAGAGAGAGAGAGAGAGAGAGAGAGAGAGATTCGTCCTGCCAAGTATTCTGGCCGACTCATTTCAAACAAGAAGCGGAGAGCCCTTTGTCCTACCATTTTGTACCCCCTAAATATATATGTATGCTTTGTTCCCGACCAATTTTACGGAGGTATGCCCCAAGTTTGTGGTAGTGTTTCTCGAATTTTTATTATTATTATTAGTTTTATTATTTGTGTAATTATATGTTGAAGGAGTAAGTTAAATGTCCATTAGCCTAACCCCGTTGACAAGTAAAATGGAAACTGGGGGTGAAGAAGGAAGCACCGTTAGGCCTAACCAGGAAACGGAGTACTAGACCTAACCTCGCAAAGGGAGGAAGGTAGTTTTGTAAATGTCAAGGAAACACAAAAGCAGTAAAAGAAGTCCAAAACTTGACTGGAGGGGGAACGGAAAATACTGGCAGAGCCGTGCATTGCGATCCACGAAGAAATTGTGGAAAAGGTGGCCTTATGGGTGTTAGTATAGTTCGCCTGATAGAGGTGAGTAATTTCCACATGCACGCATGCGCACACAGAATAACTCTGACCGAAAAGTTTTGACAAATGGGTGTCCCATTTTAAGATATTTATTTTCCGATTTTAAACTTTGTTTTCGGAAGGTGTCAAGGTGAAATATTGAGCTTTTAAAGCTAAAATATACTCAATTTTTACGCTGATACGTATACCACCGAAATAAGTATGCACAGCGATACATGGTGAAATGAAATGACGACTAAAACTGTAAATATCCATGAATTATTTTTATTTTTATAAGATGCGGAAAATGAGACTTGATTTATATATACAACATATTCGGGTTTTCTTTCCAGAACTATTGACAAGATGGTTCTATATTATGCGGACTGTGTGAAAGCAACCATCTGTGAGATCCTGTAGTCAACACCTTCATGAAGGTATGTACCACTGGACATGTAATATATTCGTAATTGTTACTGGATCAAGGGAATAAAAGATGGCATCTCCTCACGCAGGCAAATGTGGTTGGCTTTAGAAGTCAGAGCACCTGCTTTATGGAACATAGCACATTTCAGGGACTCAGGACATTAATTTAGAAATTAGATTATGCCAAAAGGAAATGAGGACCAGTGAGTTATTAAACATACCCACTTGCTATTTGCGTGATTTACTTTAGCCAGCATGGGCATTTGGCTTGTAGTAATAGTGACACATCCACCCTCACATACTAAAATAAAAACAATCTGGCAACAGACCTTGGAGGTCTGGTATCAGTAGTAATGGGTCACCTGTTGCTCGTAAAGAATGAAGGGGGTTACAATTTCTCAATGTGTAATTAGGCATAAAAAACGAATACTTAGGTACCATAGTTGGCGTCCGCTTGTAAATAGTAAATTGTGGCAGGATTATTATAGTGTGTGACTAAATGTTTGACCACTAATTAAAGAAAGAAATGTTATTTTTTTTATAATGAATAACAACCATGATTTAATCTTCTCCTTTGCGTAAGTAGAATGTTATTTATTACAGTGGTGAGAGAGAACATTGTTTTATATAGTACCTTAATATCAAAGTGGGTTAGACCATAATATCCTTTCTCCATTCCGTCCGCTAGTCCTATTAGTGTTTCTTATCGTTACAATTACACTGTCATCGCTAATTCCTCCTGCATAGTCGAACGGATTTCATTCAAACTTTGGATAAAGGAAGATTGTCATGCAAAGATATACCTGTGAGTTTGTCAGTCCGTCTGGTATGATTGATTAGAAAATAAAACTAGACTAATGCAGTTTTGGGTGTCGGTATGGGACAAGTATTCTTTTGGAGTACACATAGAATTGGTTGTTTATACAGTCGTATATTTCTGTAATAAGGTATTTGATTTTATCTCGTTATTTTATTTCATTGTCTTATTTTATTCATTTTTCGCTGATCACAAACTGGCAGCTGTGTAACTTGGATGTATGCTGTATGTTGCTTGTTTGTATTGTAAATTGTTTTTGTCAGTATGTATAATATATGTATTGATATATATATATATATAATATAATATATATCTATATGAATATAGATATATACCAAAGTGCATTACTTACTGCCGGTGGGGGTTGGGGGGAAGCATAGGGAAATGACGAACATTGAGAGAGAGAGAGAGAGAGAGAGGTGAATGAAATGTGTCGCTGCTAATGTAGTATAAGGAGTTCTGGCGAGAGTATTTTTACCCGGATGGTCGAGATTATTGAAATTTTATAAGCTCTCTCTCTCTCTCTCTCTCTCTCTCTCTCTCTCTCTCTCTCTCTCTCTCTCTCTCTCTCTCTCTCTGTGACTAAGTTTGTTGGCATTAACGACACAGGTGCGTTATCGGCCTAATCAGTCTCATGGAGCTACTTAGGTGTTAAGGCTTTTTTTTTCGTGTTAAATTATTGGCCTTACTCACTATTATCTTTAACGAAGAACATTTCCCGTGTAGAGTGTATGTATGTATGTGTATGTTTAGATTCACGTATATTGCGTACATTCACGAATAAACCGCTTAAGCGCACGCAAACTTGCATACGAACAATGAATATGGTTCCTGTAAAGAATATAATCTGAAATGCACAAGGTATTCTAATAGGACCATGGTACTGAATTAAACCCGATAATATTACCTTTTATGCCTACTTAGGTACGTTAATTAAATTCAAATTCCCTGGATTTTCATGTTTCTTGTTTATTTGTTGAGCCATATCATTATTACGTTGCTTCCTTGTCTAGTAATGAAATTCTTTTAAAGTTTTCAGAATGTTCAGTCTTGGAGTGATATCGTTCAGGTGTTATGATTAAAACCTGTTGACTATATAACCTGAGAATTGGTAAGTATCCTAACCTATGATTCGCGTTATAAGCTCTTGATATATAAATATTTAGTGGATTAAAATAATTGCTCATCCATTTATATGTTATATAGCAACTTTATGTATAAAAAATGCATTTGATGAAGACAATAATTCAAGTTGAAATATACGAGATTGAGTTATATGACGTAACTCAAATAGTGGGTTTTGTAACCGTAGAGTTTCTCCAGTTGGAATCGCCACTGGGACGTGAATTATTCTTAAGAATATCTTCTCTCCTCTATTCTTAGCTTCATTCGAAGGATACATAAAAATAAAAGAATTAAATGGCCACCTTTGGGGAAATATAGAATAAGGCTTTACAAATAAACTGTTTAAGTGTCGCATGCGAGTTAAGGTTATTTTATTTATAGTAAAGTTAATAATGAGTGTAGGTATTGTCTCGTCGAGGTAGTAAGCATATTTCGAGAACCTCTCTCTCTCTCTCTCTCTCTCTCTCTCTCTCTCTCAATTATCTGCTTGCTTACAATATCAATAAGTGAAGAACTTTTTTTATACTAAGTAACTTTTTTTTTATTTTGGGTTACATAATCTATTTCGAAACTCCTTCAGTATGTATTGAAAGGGCAAATTCGAATTTCCTTGTGTCATTGTGTATATTCTTATTTATTAATGTATATTTTGCATTGTCTAAGGAATTTCCTTGGCGTATGTCTGGAAGACTGTATGAGAGATTTTTTCAGATTTCCCTTGGACCTTTATATCAGATCTTAGAATGGCAATGACCTTGCGTTAATGTTCTTGTGCATTTCTTAAAGACAAAGACAATATTTAGTTGCATTTCTTAGTCACAACTGAATACGTGGCATAGACTAATTAAGACAGGTTTCTTTTACCCTCTGAATTGGCAGACATTATACAGCCTGTTTTTATCCAAAACCCACGTGACACACCTGTCTTAAGTACGCAGTTTTTTCTGCACAGTTCCCTTACAATCCCACTAACTTAATTGTTCTTCAACCAAAACACCTGAAGGTGTACTGCTTAAAAGTCATTTAACTTTGTTTCCTATATCGTGCATTTTCGCACTCGTCTCAAAAATGAGATGGTAGCTGAATCTTGATTGCTAAAAATGAGCAGAAAATTTCTAAAATGAGCGGAAAATGATCATGAAACGATTACCCAGACCACTGAGTCGCCTCTTTTAGACTCATATAGGTCTACCGATAAAGGACTTGCTCTTAAATGAAATATGAGAATGAAAGGCAGATAAAGCTAAGGAAGATGTAAAGTAAAAAGGTTCAAAACTGTGGTGGCCAAAGAAATCTGCAATGAACTTCCGTTAAAAAAAAAAAATCGAACTGGTACTACGTATGGTGTCATGACCTACATTCAGCCCAATAGAACTAAAATACGTAGAGTCTGGGTAATTTTGATAGGCCTAACTTCTTCAAAAAAAAAAAAAAAAAGAAAGGCCTAGTATTGTATCGAGTTGCTGGTAGTACGGAGAGTCTAGGAACTTCCTAGCCTGAAGAATTGCACTTTATTGACATTCAAGAGATAGTACATTTGTGCTGACAAATGCTCTTAGGCCACAGCCACTGTTCTATCCCATCTAAAGTTAGGTATTCCTGTAACTTAATGAGATTCTGTATTTGGTGCAGTAATAGATAAGCAGTTGCTATGGGACGAGGAGTAATGTAAAATATCACTGTGGAGTAAAAGTCCAGCCCACAGCTAAAGTCGTTTTTCTTTTTTTTCAAACGGCCATCCTGGCTACCGGTTGAGTCTAATGTTGTAGACTCTGACCGCCCTCCAACTATAGCTTCGGGAGTTGATTCTATTCTGGTCACCAAGTTCCTTTGCCTACGACTTACTTTGATCTCCTTCTTCTTCTTCTTCTTCTTCTTCTTCTTCTTCTTCTTCTTCTGTTCTTGCTCATTCCAAAGGCGTTAAAGGTTTTTGCACCATTGTTGCCCAAGGTGAGAGAAGAGAGATTTTGGGCGAAGGCCAAGGCATAATTACCCTTAAAGTAAGATACACTTGTACAAGATAATCGTAACTCGTGTATTATTCGTTAGTCGGGACTGAATTACGTAATATCACTGGACAGTACTCTTGGTAGTGTAGTGGTAGTACTAGTTACAGGTATCGAACGGCTCTGTATCCATAGATTTGGCGATTAAGACAGACTGCTAAAACTAAGATATCTGTATTCCTCGTCGAGGACGTTATAGCAGCATCTACAGTAGCTAAAACATTCATAGCAGCAGAAAAAGCAATTGCAGCAACTTTACCAGGAGCGGTAGTACGATATCAATTGGCATTTTCCATCGACGAAAAGCGCTCTGATCACTGAAGCACATTATCCCTTTGTCTAGTTTCTCTGAACAGTTTTTAAGCCTTTCCTCTTCTATTCTAAGTCGTTACTCGATGGGAAAGCAATGTCTGGGATACTGTACAGTTTACTCATGCTTTTGCTCCTTGAAAATAGTGAATTTGAGATTTAGTTGTGGCAAAAAATTTGAATGGAAGAAATGTTCTTGGGAATTACAGAGAGTGGAGCCAGTAGCCTCTTGTCAGATTCTGTCTGGGAGTGATTCTCTCTCTCTCTCTCTCTCTCTCTCTCTCTCTCTCTCTCTCTCTCATTCTTCTTTTATCAGTATAAATTGTTATACAGAATCATTGTAATGATTTCGAGAGAGAGAGAGAGAGAGATAATCTAGCCACCTGTGTGTCCGTCTTCTCTTTGTCCGAGTGCCACATATCTCAAGAACGGACGAACGGATTTCATTGGGTAACCCCTGACCTCCTTGGTGAACTTTTGGCTGATATAATCATTTTTCCAGGGAAACCATCTTGCCCATTATTCATTTTAAAAATCTCGTACCCCTTCGAGAAGGTATATCAAATGAACTGCACAAATTTGACCAATTTATTCTCGCGTTACTTAGCTTGGCGTAGGTATCCACTCGACTAAGTCCTCTATCTGCATTTAAGTCTCGATTTATTTCACTTCTAGTTAGTAATTGCATTTGTGATAGATTTATCATCACATTAACACAAATGCAGTTTTAGTAATAATGCCATTTCACTTTTAGTTAGTAATTGCATTTGTGATAGATTTATCATTAAATTAACACAAATGCAGTTTTAGTAATAATGCGGAAAATATTTTTCATTAGTGTTGAAATAATATTTCATTGATAATATGAAATTAATTGCATTAATAATGTTTGATTATTTTTCACCTTTTTTTTTTGGGGGGGGGGGCGTGGTGGGGCGGGGGTGAGAGCATGAAAAGATATACATTGTAAATGCAGGTTATTGTCGTAACCGAACGTTGTAAGTCCATTTTTGCAATTTTATGAAAAAATATATTTTTGTAAAATATTCACTAAATTTAATCAGTAAAATTCAACCACCTTGCAATAGTCTGCGGTCTGTCGTCTCTTTGTCCGAATTGAAGAGTTCAATCCAGAGCTTGGCCCACGAGATTTGAACACATGTTAGTTGGAGATTGATGGGGGATGGGAGGCAAGTGTATATATATATATAATATATATATATATATATATATATATATATATATATATATATATATATATATATATATGACTGGTTAAAAATGTTCTGTTAGAAACAGAATTCCATCTATAATTAAAGGAGCCCATAAAAAAAAAACGCAGAATATAGAAAGTAGGCAGTACTACAGACTACTGTCTTTCTCTTCAGGTAGAGAGAGACAGCAGTCTTTGAAATATAAGGACTTACTTTCTATATTTTTGGCCTTTTTTTGTGGGCTCCTTTTATTAGATAATTTTGGCTATTACAATTACATATGCATCTGGTAAAACGTGATCAGCAAGCTTCTTATATATATATATATATATATATATATATATATTATATATAGTAATATATATGGTATATATATGTATATATATATATATATAATATATATATATAATATATATAATATATATATATATATAGATATATAGTAAGGTGTTTGAGTGTTTGAGTATACTAACGTAGACTTCCATACAGTCAGACTATCATGTTACAAACAGAACATTTAGTACGGGGAATATACGTAGATACCATCGCATTTTATTACAGAGGGAGCGATGCATTTTTCATGTTTTTAAAATGGATAATCGAATCTCTAAAAGCCTCGTTTGCAAGTTAATTACCATTTTATGCCAGTTCTGTGCGAGCGAGTGTGATCATTTTAAACACTTAATGATATTAATGATACAACTATATCGCTAATTAGGATTTATCTTCGATAAAAGTATCACGCAAAGAAGTGTATCATCGGAGATCATTCATAATTTTCAGCATAACTATGTAGTATTATTGTTTCTAGAACGTAAATGAACAAAAAAAAAATTCTCTCTCTCTCTCTCTCTCTCTCTCTCTCTCTCTCTCTCTCTCTCTCTCTCTCTCATCCACTGGGCAACTAGCCCTATTCTTGCCCTCGTAAGCTCTGCTCGATTTTGAATGAAGTTAAGAATTTGTTCTAAAGAAATCTAGTCAGAAACGGGTTTATGAGTGATAATATAAGTGTAAGCATTGAATCTACTTGTCATAGTAGAGTGCTTTTTTTTTCCTTATTTCTGACGGGGTATTCGATGTCAGAAGGGCTAAAAATGAACGTCGTGAATTGGTGGTCTGTTAAGAACATCTCAGATTCGTGAGTAAAGTTGATCTCCTTTGAAGCTTCTTAGATTAAAAGATTTATTTCAAAGGTTGGTAGGTTTGAAGCAAGCAAGCAACACATGCATTTTATTACCTTCATGCCTATTTAATGTTCCTTGCAGGGGACAATCGATAAAGGAACTATGAGAAGATTAAATGGTTGTTTGTAGTTGAATTGTTGATCTGATGCAGCAGTGAATGCAAATATCAGTTTTCTCTGAAAATGTAAAAGTAAGAGAGATTTATAATAGCAAATGTATGCTTCACAATTGAGTGACAGTATTGTGCAGTTGGGGTTTATGCAGTTATGCGGAAATGGTGTAGTAATAAATACTAGAACTACAGTGCTCTCTTAAAAGTAATGTAAGCCCTGGGCAAGCCAATGCACTGGGCCCCTGCCCCTAAGACAGGAATAACATTCTCAAGTCATTATCATTAAACCTTTACGAATATCTGTAACTTAAAAAAAAAAAAGTTATGTCACAGAATCTCTGCCCAAACATTCTTTATAAAAAGTTGTTACAGAATCTCTGCCCAAACATTCTTTTAAAAAAAGTTATGTTACAGAATCTCTGCCCAAACATTCTTTAAAAAAATGTTATGTTACAGAATCTCTGCTCAAAAATTCTTAAAAAAAAAGTTATGGTACAGAATCTCTGCCCAAACATTCTTAAAAATAAAGATATGTGTCATGTATGCAAGACGTTATGTAACGAGCGCGGGAAACTTAGCTCCGCAGACACGTTCAGTTCAGAGCTATTGCACTGTGTTGCATAATGCGTAAATGTTATAAGTATAACCAATTATTATTGTGTTAGTGTCGAGTCCGACACACAAGCTTCGATCTTATAAATTCTACCTCGTGTATGCAGGATATGATTCCTTATTGTGTATAGAGCTCCGATGCTCATATGTTTGTTATGATTCTATTATATAGGCTTTTTGTATTTTGTATATTCCACTACCCGCCTTCTTCAATGTAGTGTTAGCCAATAAACACAACCAAGAAGATACTGCTTTATTATCGCCCTTCATCCCGGGACCTCGGCGACGAGAAATTGAATATCTCCAATACTAAAACACCATCTTTCCCTACAGGTAAGAGTGAAGAATTGTCGTATGGGTCATATAATTAAAGCAGACCCAAAATAACGACGACAAAACAATATGTTACAGAATCTCTGCCCAAACATTCTAAAAAAAAAAAAATGTTACAGTCTCTGCCCAAACATTCTTAAAAAAAAATATGTTACAGAATCTCTGCCCAAACATTCTTAAAAAAAGATATGTTACAGAATCTCTGCCCAAACATTCTTAAAAAAAGTTTTACAGAATCGCTGCCCAAACATTCTTAAAAACAAAAACAAAAAAAGGTTATGTTACAGAATCTTTGCCCAAACAACAAATAAATTTTGTAACCCAAAACTTACCCACTCTGCTAAGATAAGAGATCTTTCGAGAACTATGGCAACATTGGACCCCCTATGAAACTGTGAGACCCCTGGGCAAGGACCTATTGTGCCCATGCCTGAAGGTCTTGCAGAAAGTATCCTGAACAAAAGTTAACCCTCGTTAGACAATGTTGCAACGTTTGAAGCGATTATTAAGCCGAGGATGAACGAAAGTTGAGTGTGAGTGACAAGAGTTTTACAATTTTGAAATTGCCGAAGTTGAATAGTTTTATAGGGTATACTGAGTACAAGGACTGAAGCAGGCACATGGAAAAGTGATCGTCAGTATATCACTTGTAAGTATGTCTAGAGTTCAGGCAATTTATTGGAGAATTGAGCAATTTGTGTGTGTATGTGTCTTAGCTCCTGCACTTCAAAGAGATACACTTCTTGTAAGATTATTCACTCGACCAAAAGAAAAAAAATTCATGAAAAGTATGACACCAATTTGCGATTGGGTTCTTAATGGTGAATTTGACATAATTTTCGGTGAATTAAAAGACGTAGCGAAGGCGCTAACAAATAATCTGTTATGCAATGTCATTCTCAAATTAATTGCACGTAGAACATTCACCAACTACACCTTGAAGTGTTGTTCACGGAAAGTCTTTTGATGAAAAGTAACTGTCTTCGTTCATATAAAATTTCTCCCTTTTTCTTTAACATAGTATAGAAGCACTGACTCTTCAGGGCTAGGTTTTTAGTGAAATACTCGTCTTTCTGTTTTGTAAATGGACTGTGAACGAATAATGCAGGACCGTTAATTATATATAGGATTTTTTGTCCTCGCAAATAAAGATAACTCTTCAAGGAACCATTATCTTATGGCCAAGTTTCCCTTCCCTTGTTTTTGTATGCATAAATTAGCATTTTTACCAAGTTTTGACTACATGTGCCCATTGGCAAATTCTTTTTCTATTCTTTCCTCATTTTCCTCCTATTCTTCTATTCTTTCCCAAAGAACTAGCATCACATGACCAAGTTTTCCTTCCCTCATTTTTATGTGTAAATTAGCATTTTTTTTCACCAGTATTTACTACGTGGACCCCATTCGCAGTTTTACACCAGTTCTCCTATTCTTCCCCTGTTCTGTACTCATTCTTCCTTTATTCACATCCTATTCTTACCCTATTCTTTCTCCTATTCTTTCCCTGTTCAGTCCTCATTGTTCCCTTATTCACCTCCTAGTTTTACCCTATTCTTCCCCTAGTCTTCTCTTATTCACCTCATAGTCTTACCTTATTCTTTCTCCTATTCTTCCCCTGTCCTGTCCTCATTCCTCATTCTTCTCCTATTCTTCCCCAAAGAACCATCATCACATGACCAAGTTTTCCTTCCCTCATTTTTGTACGCGTAAAATAGCATTTTTTTTTCACCCGGTTTTTACTGCGTGGACCCTATTCGCAGTTGTACACCAGTTCTCCTATTCTTCCTCTGTTCTGTCCTCATTCTTCCCTTATTCACCTCCTAGTCTTACCCTATTCTTTCTCCTATTCTTCCCCTGTCCTGTCCTCATTCTCCTCCTATTCTTCCCCTGTTCTGTCCTCATTCTCCCCCTGTTCTTCCCTTATTCACCTCCTAGTCTTACCCTATTCTTTCTCCTGTTCTTCCCCTGTTCTGTCTTCATTATTCCCTTATTCACCTCCTAGACCAAGTTTTCCTTCCCTCATTTTTGTACGTGTAAAATAGCATTTTTTTTTCACCCAGTTTTTACTGCGTGGACCCCATTCGCAGTTGTACACCAGTTCTCCTATTCTTCCCCTGTTCTGTCCTCATTCTTCCCCTATTCACCTCCTAGTCTTACCCTATTCATTCCCGGTTCTTCCGTTCTCCTATTCTTAACCATCTCTTTGAGCCATCCTGTCCACCGTCCACCTCCGTCAGTATAGAAGTAGTAATAGTTCCTAGCTATCGCAGACGCCTCTGTATTGGGCTGGGCTCTCGAAGCCCAGATGTTTTATGTTACAGCGGAGTCCCCTCTTCGCCATTCAAGGCGCATGAAGACACGAACGAAGAAGGAAGGAAATAGTTTTCGTCTTTTTTTTCTTCTTCTTCTTCTTTTGCAGCAGCAGCAGTTGCTACCGAGCACAGCCTTGTGATTGCTCTCGTCGGTCGTGACCGTGAGCTCCTGCCAATTGGCTACTCTCGAAATGTAAAGCACAAGAGTACAAGCTAAAAAAAGAAAAAGAAAAATAGATAAAAAAAAAGGATGATCCTATCCTGGACACTTCTTTTTTTGGCGTGTGTGTGCGTGTGCGTGCAAGCTTTCAAGAGCTTTTCCTCTCTCTCTCTCTCTCTCTCTCTCTCTCTCTCTCTCTCTCTCTCTCTCAGTATTATTGACCAAGAGAGAGAGAAAGTATTTGACCAAGAGTTTTTTATAGAAAGAGAGAGAGTAGAGAGAGAAAGTTTTTGACCAAGAGTTTTTCATAGAAGAGAGAGAGAGAGATTTTGACAAATAGAGGATTTTTGACCGTGAGATAGTGAGTTTTTGACAGAGAGAGAGAGAGAGAGAGAGAGAGAGAGACTGTAAAAAGCAGAATCCCCGAATACTCTGAGAAATATCGATGATAAAAAAACGAGATAGAACGTAAAAATTGAGAAAGAAATGTTGGGAGAGAAACGTACATGTGTGTGCTCTCTCTCTCTCTCTCTCTCTCTCTCTCTCTCTCTCTCTCTCAGTATTTTTGACCAAGGAGAGTGACTTTTTGACCAAGTTATATATATATATATATATATATTATTATATATATCTATATATATATATATATAATATATATATATATATATATATATATAGATATATATAATATATAATATATATAGAGAGAGAGAGAGAGAGAGAGAGGAGCTGAGAGAGAGAGAGAGAGAGAGAGAGACTGTAAAAAAACAGTCCCCGAATACTCTGAAAAATGTCGAAGAGAAAGAAAGAAATCGAAAATAAAAATTAAGAAAGAAATGTTAGAAGAGAAACGTACGTGTGTGTGTGTGTGTGTGTGTGTGTGTGTGCGAGTGCGTGTGTGTGTAGATCGTCGTTTCCTCCTCCTTCTTCTTCTCTGTACCTGCCCGAAGAAGTGTTATCTGCGAGCAACATCCGGAAAGTTGGAATAGTTGTATGGTCGCCGTCCGCTGTTTTGCTTCTGAAGGCCGAGTTACGTATATATGTGTCCCTCTGGAATCTGTCCGGTGTCTGTGTCGAGAGGGAAATCGAATTTAACGGAGTTTTATATCAATTCCAGATTAATTTGAAGATGTATAGGTATACTATCTCGATGTTTCCAACATGAATTGAACTGGTTTCGTCTTTAGACTTATTTGTTTTGGTTTTGTCTTCAAACTGGTTTGAATTGATTTTGTCTTTAGTAGACTTATTTGAATTGGTTTCGTCTTGAGACATATTTGAATATTTTTTGTCTTTAAACTTATTTGAATTGATTAGGGCTTGAGACTTATTTGAATTGGTTTCGTCTTTAGATGTATATTTGAATTGGTTTTGTCATTAGACTTATTTGAATTGGTTTTGTCTTAAAACTGGTTTGAATTGATTTTGCTTTTAGTAGACTTATTTGAATTGGTTTTCTCTTTAAACTTGTTTGAATTGATTTTGACTTTATACTTATATGAATTGTTTTTGTCCTTTTAGTCTTATTTGAATTGGTTTTGCCTTTAGACTTATTTGAATTGATTTTGTCTTTAGACTTATTTGAATTGGTTTTGTCTTTAGACTTGTTTGAATTTATTTTGTCTTGAGAAATATTTGAATTGGTTTCGTCTTTAGGCTGACTTATTATGCACATTTTCTAGTACCACCTACGCTTGTTCTGCCAGATACCATGGAGAAATAAATCGAATTTTTCAGAAAGTTTGTATAAATTCTAGATAAATCTTGAGGTATATCTCAATATTTCCTGTATGAAATGTAGTGCGTTTGTCTGTATGTTTCAGTGGTCACATTAGTATTCCGTTCCCCTGCCAAATTCCCCTTCTCTTAATTCTTTATTGTTATTTTGGTGGATTTTGCGCGTTGACAATGCACGTTAAACCGCACAGATGGATAAAGGATTCTGTCCCTTACGCGACGAGAAATTAAGACACAGTCCCTTTGTTTTTTCCTCTGAGCTGGCTAATTTCCGATCTGCGGAGAGTCGTAAGCATTATCAGATCACGTAACAAATGAGGGGTCAGGAATCTTCACCCCTTTTTCTTTGGCGCCCTTCATTTTTTTAAAGGAGTAACTTATGAAATCTTAGATTATTTCATCCCGCAACTTCAAGCGTATGCCCCGCTCTCCCCAGAAGAAGTCCAGTTTTGCTTCGATCAAATACATGTAGAAAAAAAGGCGATAGGAAGAGAGAGAGAGGTAGATAGAGATATTAGAGATATCCGCGAGTTAATGAAGCGAAAAACCTTAACCTTGGCTTTGGTGGTGGGCCAAAAACGAAAAAGTCCTCTTGGGCTCAGCGCCCTAAAAATAAGCCCCGTGAGAGCCCACCCTATTGGCGAGCTACGACTCCTGATCCTCCTTTCGCTCGCTAGCTCGCTCGCTCCTTCGGCGAGAGTACCTGACTCCGAGGAGCCTCGAGACATTTTATTTATTTCTATTCTTATTTACATCCTCCATTATTTCCGTCGTGCGAGATTCGCCACCGCACCTGTTGGGTAACAGCCACCAAATACCAGTTCTGGTTTTGGCTCACCTCCCTCTTTCGTCTTCGGTTTTTTTTAGGGAGTTTTTCTTCTTACTTCCAAAAGTGATATCTGGTTCTGTACTGGATAGCCTTTGGCTGTTTAGTTCCTTATTTATAATTTATTCATATCCTCCCATGATCCCTGTTTAGTGCTAATAATGGAAAACTTAACCATAGGACATATTTAATGAATGCAATAAAGTCTTGACCACAGTGTTAACAATACTACTCCAAATATATTTTATTGTATATAGGTACCAGTTTCATGAAAGATAAATATTTTATCAATTTTAGCCTATGAATGGCATAAAGGTGATGTTTCATTACATCTCAATGGTGCATGTGTTGTCCAACTTAATCTGAAACGTATATTATATTTCCCTTGGCCTATAAATAACAAGGGATTAATATATAATGTTATCTCTCTTGATCTGTAAATGAAGCTTGTTATCTCTTGTGCTGGTACGAAACCTTTACCACTGAAAGGAGTCTCATAGCCTATATGGAATAGATGATTCTCTCACTATCTTCACTTGTATAAATAATAAATATGTTTTTCCTCCAAATGTATGTATAGTTATCACTCCCAACTTATAGATGAAACATAATTACTTCTGAACAGTAAATGGGACACATTATTTGTCGTGCCCTGCAAATGATAAATGTGCTCACTCACACTAATAGAAGGAACATTTTACCTCTAGACTTATAGATGGCTAGTCGAGATTTTCAGATAATTATAATTCTTTCCGATATAATGGCCTTCATTTTGAAAATTAATTTTTTTTTTATCTTTCAGGTCGTTTATTTTTGCAAAAGTGACATCATATAAGCATTAACCATACTAGCAAGAGACCTGTGGCAGTCTTGTCACTGCATAGTCAATGCACATACATGAACCTTTTTTGTTGCATCTTAATTTCTTTGCCACATACATATTATCAACCAAAATTGTGGGCCCTTTGCACATCTAAAATGGAACACTGCACTATTTCCCAGGAGTTCTTTCGAAATTAAATCAATCCTTGCAGTTGGAGATTTTACAGCTTCGTTGCCTAAGCTTTTTATGTAAGGGAGCCACCTGGGGCCATCTGTACTCTCAGTATTTAAAGAACCAAAGATAAATCAGAGAGAGAGAGAGAGAGAGAGAAAGAGAAATACCACCAGTTCCTTAATTAGTAATAAGTCCAAAAATAAGTCCTTTTCCACAATATAATTTTTTATAAGAATTTAAATGGCCCTTAGACATTCACGGTTTTTCAGTCATTGATGATTTGTGTTGATGAAGTAATATCACGGACCCAACAAATTGTATGTTTTGATATCTCTAATACCTTCTCAAGAGCCATAAATCTTAAAAATGTAACATAATATCTTCCTGTTTGCATGGTATTGTTCCTACGATTGTTTAATTGGAAGTAGTGAGTTTGTTGCTGACCACCTTGACATAAAGCTAAACTGACAATTAAATTATTTTAACAATTTTTCTCAGTCTCTCCTCCAACATCATCTCAAATATTTTCAAAACATGCTTAGCAGTCTTTTTCCTCTAAATTTTTAATGTGAAGTGCTTTCCATTATCCTTTCTATATCATTGCTGTTAGGCTATTTTCCACTCTATTGGTCGTAGCTCTTCCTTCGTCAGGTTTTCATTAATCTGGTAAACTTACGGATGACAGGTTCTCTAAATTTATTGTGCTAAAGATTGGTCTTGGGATTTTTCCATTTATCTCCTAGAGTGTCTTTCAGTCCTCTTAGATGGCTAGCCTATATTCTATTATCTATTTGTCCCAATACAGTTCCAGCATCCTCCAGTTTACCTTTTTTTTCTTTTAAATATTGCTGCAATAGCTTCTGTATTCCATTCTTTTCTTTTCCACTTCAGTTTCTCTATTTTCACCCACATTGCAACTTAAAACATATTTTTCATTTTTCCCCTGCCACTTCACCAACCTGAATATTTTCATTCTTCCCCTCTGCTGGGTTAAGATCCTGAGGTCATTCCTCCAAATATCTTTCTCTCTTTTGCCCTTAACACCTGTGTTTTACTGTCCTTTCTCTTACTCTTCTCCTAGTGTACAATTTTCTTCTCTTCATTTTCCTTTTTGTATATGTTCACTCCACCACCATGTCTTTCCTTTATATACATTTCTTTAAAGCCTGTACTTTTATGTGGTTGTGTATTTTGTTAATATATATGGTATAGTATTCACACTTGTGAATCAGCACTTACTGTTTTGTTTCAAGTTTTAACACTAGTGTTGACAGGTGTGTTAACTGTGTAGTATGTACACTGAGAATTGTTTTACCTCTCCATGGTAATATCAGAGGGAATCAAAACTAAATATTCCCTTGGTAGGAATGTATTTTAACTGGGAACCAAAAAGGTACCACTTAAAGAATAATAATTTAGTATAACCTCAAAAAGCAATTAAAAATAAACTGTTGGCATACTAACCTTACATTCTGTGACCAAAAGCTGTACCATAAAGTCATTTACATGAAAAGAGCTATAGGAAGTAATTTACAGGCATATAGACTTAAAAAATGATTCCATAACCTCTAATCAGTGAGTATGAACCTGCTGCTTTCTTTTTGTAATCATGTTTTTGGACTTGTAAGGCAGTAATAAAAAAATGTATTCCACATTCAATAGTTTTCATTGCGTACTTCCAAACTCTTAAAAATTGATAAATGTAGATTTATATTCATGTGCAATATACAGTTGTAATTAAAAGAAATTGAATCTTGCACTTGCTAAATATAGCTCATACACAATGCCATTGTGAAATATTTTTTAGTTTTTCATAATTTCCAAAAGAGTAGTACTGTACATGAATGTGTCAGTTATACCAGTTTATCTGTATCTGTCTTATATATATTCAACATTTTTTCCCAAGATACACAATCTCATGAAAATAGATATCTCATGGGTGGATAAATTAACAAATTTAGCTATAGGCTTCAGTGTTTGTATTAAGATTGATAGATAAACTGCAATGATTCCCACGGATGTGATTTCTGTATCTTCTAAATTCAGTAGGAAACTGCATTTAAAGCTCAAATTGAAAAGTTACTGATACATTATATTTGAAAAAATACAATTATAACATAATACATAATAAACTGTATTTCAGATACAGGTACATACACATTTTCAGTGGTAATAACTAACATGTTATTTAATTCAACTAACCATTTTATTATGATTTCATTACATACCCTACTTTCATATTCTGAAATGTCCTCATTGCAGGGGGTAAATACATTGAAGAACTTTCAAGCAAAGATCTCACATCAGTGAAAAATGATGAACTACAAGGTAAAATATGCACATTAACATCATCCTGCCAAGATCCACTTTCATCATCATCTCCTTCTTTGATCTGATAGAGTAATTTAATGGCATAACGTTTTCTCAGCTTTACATTTGTATCATTTCCAGTTCTCGCTTTCTTCCCTTGACTAGCATCTCCATCTTCCAGTAATTCATCATCAGAATGTGATTCTGATAGAAGTAACTTTTGATTTGTATTCATTGTAACCATAAAGAGGTACAGTTTTGGATTGTCTGTGGACAGAACTAACCGACAGTTAACGCCGAAACTGTCTTTGTCAATGTTTTCAAAGAGGGAATGTAATATACTTTCTACACTTTTGCTGAAGAGCACCGTTTCATCATCACTGTGGATCCACTTTACACTGTGAGTCCATAATTTCATGGTAGAGCTTCCTTTCTCTCCTAAAGAGTCCCTACAATTCGAACATTTGAAATCATTGTCGTCATCATCATAGTAAATATTCATGGAGTTCAAAGCACTGCAGTTTAGAAGGAAAAAAAATTCTGAATAAAAACATTCATCGTGGTTTGGAGCAAGAGATGCTGGTTTTAGGTTTTTGCTTTCTTCACCGTGTACATGGCAAAACCACCCCTCAGATGAATGATCCCAGTCAACCGAGGGAAGGGGCAGTACTCGACGAAATGTTACGTCCTTCTGAAAAGCAGAGTGGCACTTTTTGCAATAACAGGATACGCACTTACCAACCATAATGTCATGGAGGGGTGCAGCTGCACACAGATTTCCAATATTACCTCCAAGTTCAGCACTCAGAGTACTGATTAAAGAACAAGTCTCGTCTAAAGATGCTCTAACAAACAGAGTATCTCCATCTTGATTGATGTCTGTTATCTCCTGAGGAACAAGGTATGTTCCCCTAGGAAGGGATATTATCATAGTTGTTCCATCTTCAAATTCTAAAATGCATTCAGCTTTACATAAGTCAACTTTTTCACATCTCTCACCATAGGATGATGTAATATAAATATTACACACCTTAATGTTGGGTAAGATTTCTGCAAGAACTTGCAGCATTTTCCTGAGGTACAAATCTGAAAAAGAAAGTTATACAGGTAATTTGTAAATTACAATACAGGGTATCAGATATAGTGTGTATATTTACAACACTTGAAATTATAAATATGAAAAGATTAAATGTGTACAAACAAAAAAATGCCAAACGAAACTACAGTAGTATTACCAAGTAAAGAGAAATGCATAAATTCATACGTTCACAAAAAACAGAGAGTATAGCATCCTTGTGTTTAACATGAAAATTTTAGTTAAAAGCAAATTATATAATCACTGACTTAGGGTAAAAAACCGCATGGTACAGGGGTGGACCATGTACGATCAATGTGTACAACCCCAAGAAAAGTACATTATATAGCGCGTCCTGACACCGGAGTAGAGGTCTTTAGCTCCGTTTCTCACCAACAAGAAGTCACGTCTGATGCCCATCTACAATGTCAGGACGCGTTATAATGTACTTTTTTTGGGGTTGTACACATTGATCGTACATGGTCCACCCCTGTACCATGCGGTTTTTTACCCTATGTCACTTTCTTCCTTCTAAATTATAATGGTTCGTAGTCAAATATCATCCATTCAGCAAATAGACTATTGTATGATTTTACTGCATGGTAGTAACCATGTGGTTAGGATTGATATAGACTGGTCCAGATTTTTGGGCAGGGATGGGTGTGGGGGGTGACCTTGTTTGGCAAGGGGGCCATTTACTGGGGCCCTAGGAAATGAGCCCATTTTTAGAAAGGTGTTAGAAAGGTTCGGTTAGGTGAGGTTATGAACATATGAGGTAGAAGCAGAGATAGGTTAAGCTAGAGGAAGAGAATGCATAGTTTGGGGGTCAGGGGTTACTGTTATCTCTGTAGTACCTAGTTGTCATTCCCGAGGGACAACGACTTGACAGATCTTCCCTTAACCTAACCTAATCCCAGATGCCATGACCTAACCTGGCTTGGGGATGGGGTGGGGGGACTCCACTAAAAGTAAAAAGTGAACTCTCCCAACATTCTAACCCCCATTGCTGAATTTGGAAATAAGAAAACCATTGATACTGACGGTTTTCGACTGGCCCATGAATTACTACAATCGTGCCCAGGGCATAATAAATTACACCATCTTAGCTCAGGCTTACCCAGCCTCCCTAATCCATAAGGTGGCAGCAGCGACTTACTACGACTGGATTACGTAAAGTAACGTAAAGAATAATTACCAGAGCAGAGTTATTAGCTTAAGTATTGGTTGCGAATTGTCACTAGGGGCTCAACCTCAATGCGTGGTCATAGTGACATCATGTGATGACGTCACGAAACGTGTTTGTAAACAAAGTCTCGAGACGTTCAGTGATGATTTTTTTCTCTATTACAAGATTTTAGGCAATTTGAAGCTTAGTCATGTGTGATTTTATTATAAAAGTGTATTTCTAGCGTAGGAGAAATTAATAAAAAATTTTGTTAATCTGTTTATGCGCTCCAATTGCCTGTTTTAATAACAAACGACACCGGGCGATTCTCCAAAGTCGCTTAGCCTTGAACTTTGCGGTATTATAACGTTGGTATGATCATGTGATTTTATTTGAAAATATCATGTATTTGATCATGATTTATTTACTAAACGTTGTGGATATTTTTTTAGGAAGTTTGAGGGAATAGGAACATTTTCCTGGCAAGAATAGAACGTATTCTGCCTTCTGTATACCTAGCTATACTAGTAGGTATTAAAGTAAATTCGCCGGTTTCTTTTATTTTAGGGCCAAGCTAAGGTAACATCTCGTGATATAACATTCATACAAATACCAAAAAGTTTTAAGTTATTAGTTCATATACCAAGAATTTAGATAATAGGCCCATCTACCCTAATGGTAAATGGACGTACACCTAGCCTAGTCAAACGTGTAACCCTAACCCAGGATTAGGTGGCCTTGTCGGTAAATATGGAAATTACCACTGCATCCTTCTAGGTTCGGCATCTTCCAGTTTGCATGCAAATTGGGTGCCATGTTTAGGGGAAATGACCAAACGGCAACATAGCAGACACCTCTCGGAACGCAGCCACTTCCCTAAAAAGTGCTAGAGTTATGCCATTATTTTGTAATTTAGGAGAAAATACTTAGTTCGAGAGGAGCGTAAAGGTCTTGGTGTGCTGCCATGATGGGCTGCAACTATTGACTGATGCTCATGGCAGCGAATTCAAGTGCTTTTTTGGGAAGGTGGCTGCTATGTTGCCACTTGGTCATTTAGCCTAGGTAGTACCTTTCCATTGGGAGTGAAAGTAAAGCAATGACAGTAAATACCATGAACATAACAAAATCACGGAAAAAAGATGGTGAATATTCCAGTTGGCCACTGGCAGGAATCGGGCTTTGGTAGCAATTTCAATTTTTATCGTCTCGTATTTTATGCATCCACCTAGGATATACCTAGGGTTGGTACATCCCACTAGAAAAAGTTAGTTATTGCTTCATTTTTGCTGAGCGAATGTATCATTAGGGGTCAGGGCTACTGTAGTAGCCTAGGCATATTTATAGTGGACATTTCAGAGGGAATATTTCCTGACCACACTTGCCTTTACCTAACCTTACCTTGGACACTGTGCTTACTGTGGCCAGGCCACCCCCTCCCTCCCAAATAAGTCATGACCTCTCACACTGCATTCTACCCAATGCAGAGTGAGGAGTCAGGGCTACTGTAGTAGCCTAGGAATTTCTGCAGTGGGCATTCCATAAAGAGTATCACCTAATGAATATTTTTACTTAACGAAACCTCGGCCATATTTTGTGTCATACAGGCAAACCTGTTGGGTGTGTGGGTTTAGGTGTATGGTCTTTTATTTATTGATACTTTTGCTGTTATTGCTTTGATTAATTTTTGTGTTATTTCCTCAAAGATGTAGAGTTTGTTTAATCAAGAGACAATAAGTCCCTGATGATGAAGGAGGACATCCAAAAGTTTTTTGTTGTAAACTATGTATAGAGTAGTAAATATTCCAAATTTGAAAGATTACCAACCTAGGTCTATTATAAGTCCATTTTGTGGGAATTTTGACGTTAGTCTACCACATGTGATACTTGAATAATTTTATGTTGCTTTTGTCATATACCAGTACATTTATTCTAACTTTGATTGCTAGTTTGAAAAAAATTAGTCACCTGAAACTGTTTTTGGATGTCTGAGAATTTCTTTCATGGGCTCAGTATACATAGATTAATTAAAGATAGTTGAATTTGGGTAAGAAGATGGCAAGCAGATGAGTGGCTGGGCACTCGCCAACCAGTGACATGCCATTTTTCTTCATCTTTGATAGAATAGAGGTCTTGTTTTTTTGTATATTCACTATTCTTGACTGGGATGTGGAGCTTAACATTATGTCAGTGATAATAGCACAATTCAATTTGCCAGTGAATAGTTAGACTACTATTCCAGGTATACAAATTATAGTTTTTTTTATCATGTATGTGTCATTAACTTAACTAGTTCTTAAACTAAAGGTCTGTTTTACCTTTCAGGTGATTTCTGCAATGGCTGTTATGGAAGCACTAGCTAGTAAATTCCGTGGGTGCATGGTTGGTGCATTGATGGGGGACTGTTTTGGAGCACCCTTCGAAGGAGATATAAACATTTCTCGATCAATTCTTAATTCGTATTTCAAGAGGTTGTTAGATCCTGATTTAAAAGGTATGACATAAGCAATCATGTCAGCAAATTTACTTTGCATAGCTGAACTTATAAGTCATGACTGTACTCTATGTTCTTGCAACAGGAAATGTTTTATTGAACTGTATGTAAACAGTTCCAGTAAAGTGTTACTGTATTCATAATGTATAGCATTATATCATGTCTGTTTTTACTTTTCAATTGCAGTTCCTTACAAGCAGTATACAGATGATACCGCTATGGCTAGATGTGTTGCCCAGTCACTAATAGACAGCAAAGGTTATAATGCTAAAGACATGGCAAGAAAGTGAGTAGTACAGTATTGCTGGAGTAATGTTTTTAATGATTTTTGTGGTGGCTGTTAAAACGAATTGGTTTTACTGAGTTTGAGTAGTCTTGAACAAATGCAAACCTGCTAAATATACCTGTATATATCTGTTTGTTCTGGCTGTTTGTAAGTCATCAAGGTAGGAAAAACATTGATTATGTGTGTATTGTTACTCAGAATAATTGTGTGTGTTTTTTTTTTTTTTTTTTTTTTTTTAGATAAATTGTGAAAACTTTTAGGTAGTATGCTTAAGTCCATATGTGCAGTTGTTTTGTTCATACTGGGCAATATTTAATGCCTAGGGAGCTCTATAATTAAGTCTTGCAGTTTTGGAAAACCAAATTATTTGTAAAGATAGTTATGGGCAAACATACGCAGTTAATAGGGCACTGGGTAGATTCTCTCTGGGTTCAGAATGTTTTCATATCTGATGTGGAATTTTCAAGCTAGTATGACAGATTTTTAATGAATTGTCTTAGCTTAACCTTTCTGAGGGCTTCGTTATCTTTTTCACTTTTTCCCCTCAACATTTCAATGCTATTATAGTCTGTATCTTGCTACAAGGTAGCATTTATTAAACAAAACATGTTTAGGTATTTTTCTGAACCTACTTCCAGACATTGGATTTGAAGTTTTGGCTTATCTGAAATTTTGGTCATTGCTCAAAAGTATTTGATATTTAATGATTTTACATTTTTCTCAAACAGTTAATGAAAGTAACTTTTTACCTTCCAGATTTGTTAAAGAATTCTATGCCGAGCCAAACAGAGGATATGGTTCAAATATTGTGGATGTTTTTGCAGCGTTGAGGGTCAACAAATTCAGTGATGTATATACACCAGCAGGATTACAGTTTAGTGGTAGAGGATCTTTTGGGAATGGAGGTTTGTATATTTCACTGATTAGAACTTGACTCTTTCATTGAGTTTTTGTATCTTAAGAATGAACATTTTATTGAAAATGCAGATATGATAGGTAATTTTGTGCAGCAGTTTGATATTACTGATGCATTTAGATCAGTAGTATGTATGTGTAAAGGATTGCGTAGTACATATATGAAGTCATTTTCCCAGCAAGGAAGTCAAGATTTTCCTTAGGTTCTATAATTGTTCATTGCATTTTCTTGTATATTTTTCCAGGTGCTACATGATAACCCATACCATTACCTTAGGGTTTCATAGATAATACTCTATATGCAGTTCTATCATGTGATTATGTCTTTGATAGTCAGTAGATTGTCTTTGTGTGAGATTCTTAGCTCAAAGTTCTTGACTTCAAATATTAAACTACTTACAGAAAGGTCATTGTGTGACCCATAGGGGGTTAGTGCCATCAGTGCAACCTCACTTGGTGCGTTGTAGGCATAAATTAAAGTTTGTTATAGTGTATCGTTTTATTCACTGTTCACTGCTACTTGTAACAATAGATTCCTTTGGTTCTTTTATTTCATAAATATATGTTATTTGCTGTCGTTCTTACTAATTGGAAGTAACTGGCAAATCTTGTCACAACTTTCCTCATTGATTAACTGATAATTTTCTTCAGGTGCCATGAGAATAGCCCCAGTTGCTTTGTTTTGTTATAACAAAGATGATGAGGAAGTAGTGAACACAGCCAAAGATTCTGCATTGCTTACTCATGCGAGTAGAATGGGATATAACGGAGCTATTTTACAGGTGAGTTCCCTGCTGAAATTGTATTGTATGTAGGCTTTTTAGAACGTCTGGGTATTGTTGGCAATTATCATAAGTTTCTGTTGTGAGCAAACTTGTAACAGGCTTTGGTATTTTACAAGGGTGGTATATTTTTCATATATTTAAGCTTGAAAGACTGTTTGTTTTTCACTGATGTAAGAATGCTAGAGCAAGAAGGATAATGATATAATGGTGCTGAAAGAATTTTACATATAATTCCTGAGTGTTAACATTGCTTAAATCTGTGGAGAAATGTCAGTGTTTGATTTGAAAATACCTGTACCACAAAGACGTACTTCTGGTCGGTAGAATGATGGAATTTAAATGAAAATAGAATTGTGGCAGTGATGTTAAGAGTTTAGGGTTTTTTCAGTTTAATTACTCATTCTTAAGATAATATGGTTTTTCCAATAAATTTTTTATCTTGGAAAGTATGGCAATTATGCTTACATCAAATTTAGGCGGTCTGTTAGTAGATTAAAGCATGTGTCCACTGATGGCGTATTAGGAATCCAGACAATGTGTTTACAGTTTTATATTTTTTAAGTTTTCTTCTTCCCTGACAGTGCCTTGCCGTTCATCTTGCTCTTCACACTCCTTTCGACAAACTTGATACTGTCAATTTTGTGGAAACATTAATTAGCAAAATGAAGAAGGTGGAAACCCCAACAGAAGATGAGTAAGTCCATATGTTTTGAAGTGGTTACCATGTTATTTTTTATATTTTTTGTATTTTTGTTAGCATTATTTCATTTATATATATATATGTATATATATTTTGTGTCAAGAGAGTCATGTTTTATTGACTTTTTATATTTTCAGCATATTCGATGAAGGAGAAGAACCATTTTTGTATGTTAAAAAATTGACCAAAGTTTTGGAATTAATGGAAAGAGGGTCATGTGTAACAAATGAACAAGTAGGGGAAGAATTGGGAATTCACATTGCTGCCCATCTCTCTGTTCCTACTGCAATCTACTCCTTCATCAGAGCTACAAATCCTATTTCAGGCGTTGAGGTAATATATTGACTGACTGTTTATCTGTAAAAATGCATATGACTAGTAGTTACTCATTTTGAATAATAATAACTTTTAACTTGAATTTGTTAATTTATATGGGCATTTTTTATTTGCAATTTTCTGAAGACATGTATATGTATATCTCCAATTTTATACAATTTGAGGCTTACATATGTCAAAAACTTTCTGTACGCAAATGAGTTGTAGGAACACTAGGATTTTTATTTTAATTTGTTTTTCAGAAAATCTCAGTTCCCCTTTTAAGCATCTTTAAGCTTCATTTAATAGTTTGTACGTTAATATCCGTACTGTGTATTGTCTACCCGACAAATGAGTAACAGATATTTCTGGAAAATGTGCTTTATCAAGGGACTTGTTCAGTCCAGGGATACTGGAACTGTTTGTTGTTTAAATGGTGCAAAACTAATAGGCAAGATGCGTGAAATAACTACTTTTCTTTCAGACTGATAATCCCGTGCAGAGGACTCTTCACTATGCAATAAGCTTAGGTGGAGATACCGATACAATTGCATCTATGGCTGGAAGTATTGCGGGTAAGTAGCTAGTGGAGATACACAGTCACTTTTTGTCATTGCATAAAGTCCGTCACACTCGGGTACTGAACTGAAGGAGAAATATGTTTTGTTAAGCCAGAAGGGAAACTTCAGACACATAAAAGGAAAATGCTTTATTGCATAATATAATTTTGTCTCTTATGTTCAGTATGCCAAGTTGGCTATAACTTACTTATACCAAAAGTTACTGTCATCAGCTCGTTATGAGTATTTTTTAACCTTTCAGTTTTTGTGAATATACTTTGGTAATTATGTGATATTTGATTGGTTTTCCTATAATTCCAGGTGCCTACTATGGTATGGAAAAAGTTCCGGAGAATCTTAAAAGGCACTGTGAAGCCTTAGCTGATGCCATCAAGCAAGCAGATCAACTGTTCAGTCTTGTTGAAAGTGGAGCATCAAATTCTTGAGATTTTAAGTTAAGACTAAATTTTTAACTAGGATTTATTGGGGTATGTATAGTTTTCATAATACCACTGTTGTCCATTGTTCAGAAATCATTTTCAAGTTACGTATTTGTTCAATTCAATTCACCTAGGTCCCTCCATAAATATATATGCTGAATTTTTTTTTCAAGACTGTAGTAGCATTTTACATAAGTTAAAATGTCTAGGATTTTACAATATGGCCTGAACTTGTTTCGCAGTGCTTCATCTTAAGCAGTAGATATACCATTGAAAATATTTCACATTGTTGATTGATTTTATGCTCTGTTGACGTATGCCATTGAAAGTATTTCACACTATGTATTGTGTGATTTTATCTATGACCTATTTTGATTTGTGTGTGTGTGTGTGTGTGTGGGGTAGCATGAAGTCTCCGGAACTGGCGGATATAATTTGATAATTTGAGAAACTGCTCAAGAGTTCATGCTTTGCTGTTAAGGAAACCATCTCAACTTGAGATGATTTCTTCCCAAAGTTGATTATCTTGAGAAGGACGTCTAATGAATTCATTTGCCATGAAATTCTGTTCTCCCATTCTTGAGTTTTACTGCTGAAAAACAGTAAAATATTTGGTGATTTATACGCATCATAGCTGGCTACTTAGGTTGAGGTATGGCCTTTATGAGTGCTCTAGTTTGTCATGAAAAACAGCAAGCCTAACTTGAAGCTATGGTACTGTAGCTGAAATAAGCCTTTATTTTCCTTATTTTTTTTAGGTCTGTGAATTTCTTTATTCAATGCATTTAAGTCAGTTTGAAAGTGATTTTTAGATATTTAAGCTAAAATAAGTAGTATGTTAGTGCATCAAGTGATACCAAACATTGTATGGATGACAGTTAGACCCAGACTTAGACCCAGAAAATGGCCTTAAGAATTACTTAACTTTTTTTTTTTTTAGTAGTATATGAGCCAATCTTTCCCATGTTGAAATACTGAACAGATTTCAAATTGCATTTGTAATTGCAGTTTTGTTGATAGTAAACACAAAGGCAAAATAAACTGATAAATTAGTACAGGTATTCAGTCCTGAGCCCTCCAGCTGTTTTGGGGTTTTGGTCCAGTGCAGTAAAATATGACTTTGATAATACCATGTACTTAAAGTGATGACCCATATAAGATTTAAGACCTTTTATTCTAATATTATAATAATGTACGGTGAAGTACAATGCCACAAGAGCAAAAATGAAGGAAAACCACAATTTAACAAGAAATCTTTATATTGGTAAAGATAAACATACAAATCCTTTTGCTGTTTACTCAACAATTTTGCTTTCTCCCAGGATAAGTAGACATAATTTTGTTGGATTCAGTGTTTATGCAGAAGGCCTTGCACAATATTTTTTAAGTGTACTGTTATGGAAACATTATTTAAGGGAAACAAACCTCCGTGAATTCTTCAGTTGAATTAATGAAGGTTAGTTTCAATTTACTTAGCCTAGCATTAATTGCTTTACCACAACCAGAATTTTTTTTACCACACATCAATTCTAAGGTATTTAAATGTATATATACTTTTATATTAATCTTTCTATACATTTGAGTGAGACAAAGTAAGATTCATGGCATTTTTAGCGTGCCTGTAAGTATTCCTAATGTTTTAAGGTTTTCTGTATATAGTTTTGAGCATACCAGTCAATAAAGAGTACAAGTTTTAAGTCATAAAATTAATTCATTCTTACAACTAATGTAAACATGCATGGAGAGTTGGAATAAAGATAGTGTATCTGAAGAATGTGGAGATATGTTGGTGTTCATCAGTGATCAGCCTTGAATCCACTGAAGGTAGCATGCGGAAAGAACGCCCTTCAAGCTGCAATATGCAAGGGCTTAGTTTTAACAGCAGAATCATAAGTAAGAGAAGGGAAGTGGAAAGATTTGTCACTCTCCTAATTGAGCTTTAAACAGCCTTCTCACTGATTATGGTTTTACTGTTTGATGAGAATCAACACACTTGACTTTGCTACAAATATTCAGTAGCTAGTCATTATCACACTACTCTTTGCCAGATTATTCTCATAAACACCCCTTTGGTGAAAGAAATAAAGGTGATAATTTTGATTCTACAATTTTACAAAGTGTATGGGGCCAATATAGATGCTGAAATATGTTAGATCCTTGCACATGAAGCCATTAAAGGAAATGAAGGTGCCTACAAAGCTGCCAGAGTTGCAATCACTATGACTACACTACATATACTTGCTGCTGTCAATATTTTGTATTATATCTGGAATCCATCTTCACTAAATGACAGGTGTTGTGGAAAAGTAAATCTAAAAATAACAAATTAAAATATAAAATCAACTGTCAGAATATGGTGTGTTTGTTCCAGAAAGAATGACACTCAAATTGGTCACAATTGTCATACCCATGGGCCCTTGTTCACTAACCCATGTGAATCAGTCCTTGAATGGAGAGAATGTACTAGGACAACACTGACAATCAAACATATTTTAAGTGATTGTCAGCTTTCAATCAACATGCATAAGGTATCAGAAACAGATCCTTGAAAGAAGTTTTGTCAGAATCTTCAACATTTTCAGTTTATCCAGTTATTTAAGTATTTTAGAGTAGCGATATTTTAATAAGTTGTAATATGTTCATTAAGAACAAACCTTTCATGCCAACTCTAGTTGAGGTAAGAATGTGTAATAAGTAATCTAGTTAAAGTATTTATTATTATTAATAATATTAATTGCTATCTCTGCTTCATCCTCGATCACCGTTATGAGGAGGATTTTATGCATGGTTTGACGCAGTGTGTTATCACTATCAATGTAGGATCAGACTTCTGCCTTCTTGATAAAACAACAGAAAATGGACCTCAAGTACATCTTGTGATAACAGACAGGTCACTACGAAAAATTTTGGATAAATATTGACAGGTAAGAGAATCTTTGCTTAGAATGTCGTTTACTGTAGTCAGTCTTGCTTCACTCGAGTAATTGTTCCCTTTATTTCAACATAATAGTATTCTTTTAGCAAAGCATGATCAGCCAATATTCCCATATAAAGACTTTAGGTTTATGTATAGATGAAAAATTTAATTTAAAAAAACTTGGTTCTATTTCCATCTTCATATTTCAGTTTCATGTCTTTTAGCAATGTAGCTTCCCAGAATTTCTCATTCCTGTGCATTGAAAATGCCTTTGTGTACTCTCTTTGGTTCTTGGACTTCTTAAATGAACCCCTATAAGTTTCTATAGCCTCAGTCCACGACTTGTAACTTCCTTAACATGTTACTTGATCCGTTAGACCTTCACAAAATTTATGGGCAATTCCTGGGGTTTTACGAAGAACTTTCATTTTGATAAAACTGTTTCTTACAAATTAATTATTGTAAGATTAATTTGGTCATATTAGACCACTGTATGTTGACTTCCTACCTTCTAAACCACTAATCAAGACTAATTGCTCAGACCTCATGAAATGTGTCTAGCTGAATCTTACGCACATTTGCAAACTAACCTGTTTTGCAGTTTACTCTAATATAGAGTTTTTAAAAGTCTGGAGAAATTTCTTGATTGTAATTGTGGGCAGTTATCTGTTTTTAAGAAATGAAATTTTTCCTGACTTAAAATCTTTCTTCCTTTAGGGGAAGGTCTGCTACTTCCTTTATGGTTAAGCACATGATTTTATTTTTCATATTTCTTATTTTCCAAAGGTTTTGAGTTTGAAACTCTCGGTCCCATTGGAGTTGACTTGTGGGAAAAAATTTTCATTGTAATCTCTGTATTTCAAAGATTGTGTTCTTTACTGACCCTCTACCCCTTTGTAGAATTTTTGGTTTTACCAAAAGGGAAAATTTTCATGGCAGCAAAAGGCCTTTGATGGTCTTGTGCCTTCTTTGTGTTCTGTCCTATCTGAAAAATGATGCAAAACTTAGAAGAAAATTTACATCATTGACTCTTCTTATGAAATGGAATGTTTTAATACTTATTTATAGCACTCTTAACCCTTCCTATTTCCAATGATGTCAAATTGTCTTTAACCCTTAAACGCCGATTGGACGTATGAAACGTCACCGCAAAAAAGTTTTTATTTTAAATTTGAGGAAAAATAGTTATAGGCCTACTTGGCAAAAACTTTTGAATCATGCACTTTGAGGGATGCTGGGAGTTCATGGATCAAGCTGTTGTTTTGTTTACAATCATTACCCAGGCGCGCAAGCACGAATTTCTTTCTTCTCACACTAAAAAGCATTGGCGACACATCTCAGAAATTATTTCATCACTTTGACATAATTTTTGCACCATTTTATATTTGCCGTTACATAAGAGTTTTATATATGAAAATGTGCGTAATTTCACGTAGAATACAACAAAAAACAACCCATGGTTGAAGTTTTTATCAGTTTTGAAATATTTTCATATAGATAACGATAAGTGCCAAAATTTCAACCTTCGGTCAACTTTGACTCTACCGAAATGGTCGAAAAACACAATTGCAAGCTAAAACTCTTATATTCTAGTAATATTTAATCATTTCTCTTCATTTTACAACAAATTGGAAGTCTCTAGCACAATATTTCGATTTATGGTGAATTTATGTAAAAACTTTTTCCTTACGTTTGCGTGGTAACTCTTCCGAAAAAATCAGACATTTTTTCGTCCGATTGTCGTAATGTTTGCACAGTTTTATATTAGCTGTTACATAAAGTTTTATACATGGAAATTTGTGCAATTTCATGTAGAATACAACAAAAAAGCAACCCATGGTTGTAGGTTTTATCAGTTTTGAAATATTTTCATATACGTAAATAACGATGTGCCAAAATATCAACCTTCGGTCAACTTTGACTCGACCGAAATGGTCAAAAAACGCAATTGTAAACTAAAACTATTACATTCTAGTAATATTCAATCATTTACCTTCATTTTGCAACAAATTGGAAGTCTCTAGCACAATATTTCTATTTATTGTGAATTTAAAAAAACTTTCCTTACATCTGCGCGGTAACTCTTCCGAAAAAATCAGAAATTTTTTCGTCATATTGTCGTAATATTTGCACCGTTTTATATTAGCTGTTACATAAAGTTTTATATGTGAAAATGTGCGCAATTTCATGAAGAATACAACTAAAAACAACCCATGGTTGTCACTTTTATCAGTTTTGAAATATTTTCATATAAATAACGGTAAGTGCCAAAATTTCAACCTTCGGTCAACTTTGACTCAACCAAAATGGTCGAAAAACACAATTGTAAGCCAAAACTATTACATTCTAGTAATATTCAATCATTTATCTTTATTTTGCAACAAATTGGAAGTCTCTAGCACAATATTTCAATTTATGGTGAATTTATGAAAAAACCTTTTTCGTTACGTCCGCACAGTAACTCTTCCGAAAAAATCAGACATTTTTTCGTCCTATTGTCGTAATGTTTGCACCGTTTAGCCGTTACATAATGTTTTATATGTAAAAATGTGTGCAATTTGATGTAGAATACAACCAAAAACAACCCATGGTTGTAGCTTTTATCAGTTTTGAAATATTTTCATATAAATATGTGACGATAAATAGAAAAAATTCTACCTTTGGTCAACTTTAACTCAACCAAAATGGTCGAAAAATGCAATTGTAAGCTACACCAGTTACAGTCTAGTAATATTCAATCAATTACCTTCATTTTGCAACAAACGGGATGTCTCTAGGCCAATATTTCAATTTATGGTGAATTTTTGAAAACCACTTTTATTACGTCCGTGCGTCACGAATTCATGCATCATATTATGATAATATTTTCTGTGTTGCTTTGATCGTTTTACAATTTGTCATATACCAAAATCATCGCAATTTAGTTAACAATACAACGAAAAAATAATTAACTCATTAGCTTTAACCGTTTTGCTCACAGCGCGATTTGTTTACAATTATATATGAAATTTTTCTTTGCACTGTCATATATTCCAATATTTATATATGATAATGATATTTTTTTTCATTTCTGATGGTTGCATACTAAACTTCAGGCAATGACAAAAAAGGGAGCCAAAAATGAACTCTTAATCTTGAAAATTAAGCGTGCTGTGATTTTTTGAAAAAAAAACTTGTTTCCGCTTCAGCGCTTACTCGCAAACACCGCCGGCATACGGGAGACACTTTTGGAAATACCGGCTTGGCGTTGAAGGGTTAATAGAAAATAAGTGAAAAATTCAAAACACTTTTGTGCATGGCATCTCCAAAACAATTGGCATCAAAGGAGTGCTTGACTTAGTCAGTGCGAGATGCATTGTGCACATACAAAATTGGTGAGGGGCCAAAACCTGGAAGGTTTAATTGCCTTGTATAAGAATTTCAAGAAGCTGCTGATACTGTTCTGCTATTTGCGAAGAGCTAACTGGATTTGTCCTAGGCAAGTGCGAGTGTTCACATTTCAGTGGCTGAAAAGTGCCAAATTTTGCAAGTAATTTACTGGTCTGCTGGTATAGTGGTTAGTATCGTGGCATGCCAATTAGATGTTGCAGGTTTGTTTCTCCCCAAGGCCAGTGAAAAATCACTGACTTTGTATCATGATCAATTACTGCTGAAGTGTGAGGTTGAAACTAGCATTCTTTGGAAGCTTGAATTTCATCAGTGGCCTCTCTGTGCTTGTACCATGTGAATAGGTTTCATCTACTGAAATAATTAATAATAATATTTCATAGGTATACAAACTATAGCCTTTTATACTGAAGTATCATTCTGTTTATGCATTAGACTGGCTGTGAACTGACTGAACAAGGTAACTACCCAGGTGGAGTTGGGGAGGAGGAAATGCCCATTCTCTCCCAACCGATGCCACTCAGCGTTTTTATCACCACATGGGGAGTTCTCAGGACATCTGTTCTCATGCTTTCCACTGATTCTCAGGATATATATTATCAATCTTTCCACTGCTTCTCAGGATATGTTTTCACTTTTTCCACTGATCCTGGTCCATAGACTTGGGACAAGGGGAGTCCTATTATTGTGCATTTCTCCACAGGTAAGATCATTCAACTTCTACTTGTTCAGGCTGGTATCTCTCCTTTGGGGGCACATAGGGACTGGTCCCCCTCCCTTCACAGTACACATGATTGGATGATGAACTAGAAATATAAGATTACTTTCTCCATTTCTGCATAAACATTACCTCTTCATTAGCAAATGAAGTGCCTTTCAGTTAATGTTTTGGCATGTTGCACTGCCACATTTGCAAAGAAATGTGGTGTTTCCCAATAATGCATAGTTATTGCATTTTTAATGATATTCCAAGTGTTGATCTAACCAGTGAAAATGGAGGAGAAGGCATAAAACAATGGTGTGTATTCTATAAAACAAATTACTTTAGTCTTTTGTGTTAAATATTACTTTCAATTATTTACAAAAATATGTGAATAGGGTAATAATACAAATTCAGTCAAGCAAAGTCAATTATTGGTTATCCATATGTTCTACAGACTATAGCAACCCAAGCAGTTACTGTAAGCATATGAAGATGCATCAGTCTCTCGAGTACAAGAACAAATTAAAAATTTGCTTGTACCATCAAAACAGACAGTCCTATATTTTTGTAACAGGAAAGCATCTGGGCCAATCTGTTATCAAATAAATTTACAATTTATTTAAGTAACAATGTTGTTATTTTTATTTCTATATACATAACCATTTTCTGATGGACAGTCTGTATTTGTTGAAAGAAAACTTGGTCCAAATCCTTGCCACTCATACAATTTCCCAAACAAGCACAGAACTAATGATGATACAATGGTGATGAAAAAAAAGAAAAAACTATTAAAACCATCTTACACCTGGTACACAAAGTGGATGATGTTAAAACCTGTGTTATCCTAATTATAACACAATTCATAGAGATCTGTCTTTCTGCATTATCTTTGAGTAATGTAAACTGGAGCATGTCACTGGACAATGGAAAAATAAATGTACTTATAAAAAATATTATTCACCTGAGTTTTGAGTTCTTAATCTATAAACATTTTGAATTAACTAAAATATATTATCTCTATATTCATTCAACCTTAAGGTTTACTGTTATAGTGAATAATGTCAAAAGATGTTTGAAAGTCTTCCATTTTCCAGTTCTTCAAGTTTATTCACTGACAAGGGTAAATGATATAGCAGCCAGACTAAATCATATAAAAAGGAACATCTAACAGTTATTATACTACACTAATAATGAAATTATACAAATATTAAGACATGACAAAAATATAATATATTGAATATATATATAATATATTGAACAACAAAAACATTAAGTTGGATAGGACACATTAAAGTTCTGAAGAAAATCAAGACACTTGCGTTGTGTTTTGATCTATCTCTGCCAGTCTATTTACATGTAAAGTACCTTTTACAATAGAAATTAAAACTAAACACCACTTGTCTCATCACCCAGGTCTTGCAGGTCTTCATGAATATACTAATCACTAACAACAGTAAGATCCTAAAAAAGCACAATGCAGTTTATCTGGGAGCCAAAAGTGTGGCATAAGGTTGGCAATTAAAACATTTTATTTTTTTGCAATTAATATATAAAAATCTAAATTAAAAAATTCAGGAAGCACATTTCCTATGTCATAACAAAATGCTACCTTCTACCATCACCCTCGCTTTGCCCATGTTAATATAAAAGTACTATTAACAGTGATCCTTAAGTTAATTTCTACGTCCAAGGAGGGAAAGCAAGCAGTTAATAACATGCAATTCATTATGGATCTTGTTCATAGCTGAGATGTATTTTGTTATTCATTTCTGTCAAGTAGATACTGACAGGAGAAAATGTTAATGAAAAGACTGCATTTCACACAAAGTAATCGGAGAGTAAAAGAATACATATTAGTACATTCTAACAAAGATCTCCCAATGAACAATGTCCATAAGGGTGATTAGAACAGACAAACCACGTACATCTGGAAGAACGTAAAACGTTGTGCTACTGAATTTGGTTAATGAGGAAAAAAACGACATTGGAAATTCATTCTGCTGAAAAGTACTGACATTTAGGTTACCAAATGCTCAACAGTGATTAGCTAAGCAAGACTATTGCTGGCATATTTAGTTAAATAATAGTAAGATATTATGATTTACCATCATTTGGATTAATTAATCTTAAGATTCTCTATCTCTTGAATTTAATAATCTTTTAATTCATTTCAAATTAATCATACTCGTTACTAGAATTTATATTTACAACTTGCTGTCTGAACTATCAAATCACAAGACAGAAACTAAATCATAAACCTTGCATATACTTAAACTAAAAACCAATGATTAATGCTTTTAGTGTGATTCGACAGATTAAGAATTATTCCCATTACAAAGATAAAGATTACAGTTTGTACATATAATAAACAGATTCAAGAAGACCTGCTTGACATCAGTCAATGAAATTTTAATTTGCTTAGACTTGACAAGATTAGTATTTCAAAGTAAAATACATTAGCAAAAATTTATCTTTCATACTGAAATTTAGATAAAAAACTCCTAAATATCCACTGACAATTTCTGATAGTTTGTTCACAACAGCTAGTAAATAAATGATCACATTTCAAATGACTATGACAACATACTGGACTCAGGGAAAGGGATTCTAAAGAGCACCATGAAAGGATTATCTACAAAGATGTCCACCAAATGTAAAAACTTTAAATAATGTATCAAGTGCATTAAATCCCTAACTATCCAATATTTTTTTTTCCATACCTGCGCATACACATACGAACACTCACACAAAAATGTCTTCATCTCTAAAAAATGAAAGCTAACTGGTTACACAATGTTTACTGGCTGGTACATCTTTACAACCTCAAAACTCATTCTTCCCCACACTGTTATTTATAATACTACTTCTGATAAAAAGGCTACAATATAAAATATATATATATAAAAAGCTTTGCAGTTAAGACAACCAATGACTTAGCCAATAAACTGCTACATGAACAGAGAGGAGTCTTATTAACAGACAATCACATTACCCCCACCTTGGGCAAAATAGTCCATTAAATGGCTTTTATACCACCTTATTTGTTGTGGTGTGATCAACATTGTGAGTTCTCAGATGCAGTTAAATTGAAAGATCTCTTGTGATAACTAACACATTGAATGTAAATTTTTATTTTATTTAATTAATAAAGGGTAAGGGGAAAACTGAAACTTAAATTACAAGATGCACAATAGGGAAATACATCATCAATTTAATGAAACTTGAAAACAAAATTTTATATTCCACCAAAATTCTCATCCAAGGATCACAGTCACTGACTACACCACATTTTAAGCTCTAAGAGGCACTATTTACAAATGAATAAATTTTCTTTACATAGATTTACTTTCGAATTTTTTTTTTTGTTCGTCACAGATCTCGTTTGGTGTTTTAATGAAGATTTGTATTTTTTTTTTTTTTTGCAATAGGATCATAGATATTGAGCTTTGAAAACGACAACTATAAGATTTTCATATTTACAGACAATAGAAAATAAAACTTATAGCAGTAGTCTTGAAGGCCAAAAACCCATGATGTCACATTAGATCACTGCCCAACATGAGCACCAAAACTGAAGCAACAGGAAAGTGTGGCTGTACAATAGTAATAACCATGAAAGAGAAGTCCACTAATGGACTGGGACTACTGTTAAAATAAAAAAGAAGACTAGAAGTTATGAAACAGGGTAAAGTGACAAGCTTAAAATATTTACTGCATTTGTTTTTCAACCATTACACAACCAAATTCCATCCACACGTACTTCTGCTCCAATGTAAATTTATAATTGCATAGCTGTCACCTCAAGATGTTAAATGTTACAAAGTATTGTATAACCTACCCTGACAAAATTTTGCCCAAGATTAATGGTACAAAAATTACTAGTGATTTCAACCTAACTGAAAACTAACAACATTATAAAACACTACACATCTCTTCTACTATATATATTCACCATATGGAATTCATCAAGCACCTTCTTTTCAGGTATTTGCTTTTGTTCATCTTTTAAGCCTTTCTTGGGAAAGCCCTAGGTTACCAGTAGGGCTGGAATATATTCATGAAATGAAAGGATGGAAATATTTGGTTTCATGCAAAAGGTATTGCAAAATAACGAGTATTAAAAACTGGAAGTATATAAATTCTGTATATGTTTTGGAAATTGATTTGTAGTTTGCCTTTTTGACAAAAAGTGCACATACTGAATACAATGTTAATGCGGTATTTTAATTGATTCTGAAACACCACTCTCCTTACAAATAATCATAAAAATAAATAAGATACTCTTAAAAAAGTTTAGCTCTTCTTTTTAAGTCGTTTCTCCTCCACTCTGGAAGGCGATAGAAATCCATACGGGACATGTGGAATACCATTTCGAAGTCTGTGTCAGATAGGTGGCGCTGTGTATGTAAAGAAACCATAATTATTGCCAAATTCATGAAACAATATAGCAGAAAAGACAAAAAAAAATTTTTGTAATAAATAATTTATATATATTACATACTCTGATTTTTGCTTCAAAGATACATACCACCTTGTACTTGTTGAGGAGCTGGCAAAATGAGCAAGGCAATATAACTAACTAATAATGGACTGAACCTCCTAGTAAGGTTTAGTCCCTCAATTTTGTAAAATGCTCATTCACTGACTTTGTACAGACCAGAGAACCAACTAGTTTGTTCATATAATACCATATGTCCAGCCCAAGAAGAGCCTTTATTAGGCTTAGAGGTCTGGATAAACTAATCCTTTATAATAATAATAGCATAATTCTTATTTTATTCAGACATGTTGCTTGCTGCATGGCAGGTAGCCAAGTGATACAAATATTCTTGAAAAATATTTAGTTTGTCTTGCTGCTGTGAGAAATCACCCTGTGAAAGATCCCTACAATGTGTGCTATTGAGAAAGAACATGTACTGAATGTTCTTCCTGCTCCTTAGCTGTATGGTTCCATGAGAACAGACCTATGAACTCCAGAGAGCAGAGGAAACTGTGTCTTCAGAAGTTTAGTCCTTTCTGTTCCAGTGAAAGAACTCTGTGACAAGTACTTCCAAGGTAAGTGAGGAAAGGATGTGGATGATTTAACTGCATAACTTCAATATAGTCCTTAAGAGAAGAGACCCAACGAGATATAATGACTCTAGCAGTTGAAGCTATCAAGGATTTCTGTGCCTTCAGGGGAAGTTTTCATCTTGACAGCAGAATTCTACACTGCATATTGAGAGGTATATCAGGTATCAGACACTGACAAAAGAAGTCAATTGGCTTGGTAACTTCTCTAACAAAATAAGGTTGTAGGAGCAATACAATTTTACTTAGCAGGTTAACCCTCAAAGTCTGTACTGAATCCCAGGACACCTCCATGCCATTCCAGACTGGTATGCTGTACAGAGACTGGGAATAGTACCTGTGAGGAGATTGTGACCTATCACTACAATGTCAGACTGGAATGCTGTAAAAAACCAGAATCCCAGTATTCTTTAAACCACCAGACAGAACAAGAACACCATGGTTCATCACACCAACAAAAGACAATGGTTACAATGAGAAGTTATGATGGCAACTATTGTATGTTGAGCACTAGTGAAGATGTTAGTCTACAGTCAGATGTTCTTGGACAATTTATAGAAGCAGGGAGAGCAAAAGATATTGCCACAGTACACTCCTCCCTAAGAGCAAAGCCTTAATGAATTAAGAAGGTAAAAATATTAAACCAGCAACAATCCACTTGATTTCCAAGAGTAATGCAGCAATGGAAATAAAAATTGTGTATAACAGAACTTCTCTCTCCCTTTTAACATGGAATTCTATGTCTGGAAGAGCAATCTGGCAGCAAAATGCACAAAAACAATACTTACTAGAGATCAAAGCAGTAAAATTAAAACTGCATTGCTGTGGTAGTGTTTAACACTCGCCCCAGTTTTATACCGACACCTTTTATATAGGTGAGCGAGTCAGAAGCTTTTGACATGTCCAATTTAGCAGTTCTCTGGTATTATAGCAATATTTTACTAGAAATAGTGCTAAAGCAGACATATTTCACGGGAGCGACACGGCTTCCTCGCCCAGAAATAGATTTTTCCTACGTCAAAATCCCTTTTCTAGATACTCTTTCACTTGAGAGGTATGTGATAAAAATAGGAAGGCACTAATTTCTTCGGTAGGTCCTCTTGTATATTATATAAGTTATTTCAGTGTTGGGAGAGTTATTCCTCCATCTTTTAAGCAAAGTTAAATTTACATCATCAGTGAAAGATGAATCCAGATATCCATTTAGATATCTGGAGCTTTTAAAAATATTAATTTTGCCTTTTAAAAAAATAAACTTTCCTATGGTATGTTTGCATTTCTAGTCTAACAATGGAATGGTAATGTACTTTGGAATATTTCACAGAGTATTAATATTTTTTATGATGAAATGAAGTAACTTTCATGTAACTTTCATGTACACCCTGGACCTTCCATGAAGAAGTAGCACATACTTTTGCTTAGATAATTGCTTAGTAATAGGTAAACACACAATTAGGAAAATAAGTGTTTGTAATTTGAGTATAATCCAACTTTTTTTTTCAAATGTTGGCCAATTTTTCATTGCAAAACCTACCTCCAAATGACAGCGATCCACATCGTTAGGTAATCGATAATTTGATACGAGCAGAAGATGTGCAGGGTAAATTTTTGGAGGTTCTGACGACATATGGTGCATGTTGGGCAATGAGCGTCGAAGGTGGGGAGAGTATGATGAATAACCACGAAGACCACTACTATATGTTGTTGATGCACAGAGCTCGGCGTTCTGTTAGGAAGTCAATACAAATAAAAACAATTCTCAACAGATGACGAATGGGCGTGCAAGTGTTAAACATATATACAGTGCAAATGTTAGTCTCTCTCCTATATGTAAATACTGTACAGTATTTGAAATTTTTTCATGATTTAATACAGTACTGTAATTGGCTAACACTAAATTGCTAACACTAAACAGTGACCAACGTTCACTGTTCTGTAGCGTTTTTAGATCTTTTGTTATTCTGTTGTCAATAAAACAGTAGACCCTCAACTAATACTATGTAGGAAATTAATATAACACAACAGAGTAGCAAAATTTCCTATCCTATTAAAAGCAAATGGGAACAGAAATTTAATGTTAAAAATGACCCTTTCCTTTGACCAATGCTGACCCTATTCCAACAAGAACAGTGGAAAATTAACCAAAATTTTTAATTGCCGAAACCTAAGTGAATAAAATAATGGCTATCCAAACACCTTTACAAATGTTGTGCACACAAGTTATGTCATTTAACAAGGTCTTTTCGTACCTGTCTTCCCCAATACCAGCACAACTTTTTCAGGATGTTACCTTCAGTGTTTCTTTGGCAACTTTGGTCTACTAATTTTACAATATAACTGAGCACAATTCTCCCACTTAAAAACAAAACTAAATTCCCAGGTGAATTTAAATAATAAATTAGTTGCGGTTACCATGAAAAACTATATAATTTAAGAATGCAGGCATCCAACTTATAACAAATATGTGAAGTTGCCAAGACTTCACCATGCCTAGTATTGTGCAACATCACCCTTTGTGCTTTAAAAGTTTCTAAATGAAAAATATCCTTTTTTTGCCAATTGTATAGCAATATGTGAAAAATTTTATGCTTTATTACATTTGATTTTCAAGTCCTTATAAAAGTATTGTCCTTGAGACAATGATACAACTTTGTCCACAAACAATAAGCATGTCAAAAAATTACCTACCCATGATTTCAAAAGGGTACACCTGTATCCAAAAAATATCAAAGTTTGGAGCATTGAAATGACAAACATTTCATTAAACAAATTTCAATGAAAAGTAGTTCTCAACTGACATAGTGTTACAGTATACTCAACATCTTGTCTTATTACTTGCATCAAACATAAATGATATGTGTGCTAAGGATGGAAAAATATAGATATATAGAAGGTTCTGTGCTCCAACTGCAGATAACTACTAAAGATTTGAGATGTTGCATAAACTTCAAAGTACAAACCTAAATTCTCCTGGTACGTACTAATTATGCACGTAAATGATATATAACCTGTGTAAATATATAACCCTTATAATTCTTTGTCCAGTCATATGATGGTGGACTTGAACTTCTGATGCAGACATTGTAAAAATATTAGTAGTAATGCACTATGAAAGACTCCACCAAGTTTCACTGTGGAACTACATGAAGATTTTACAACGGTTGTAAGATAACTGTTCGGTAGCAATTTAAAAACAATTTTTAAGTGAAAATGATCATGAATTTATGAATCAGCAGGCAACATACCAACTAAAATTTTAAATTATATAGACAGTGGAAGAAACAAATTCATTGCTTACTGAAACAAATACACTACTTAACTAAACAAAAACAATCATTACCCAAAAAAGAACCACATGAAATGTAAGCACCTCAACCTTTAATCATTAAAGCAGACAAGAATGGTGCCATGATAAAATCATAAGAAATTTACTCAGGTATAACAAGAATTTCACTTGAGAAGATCCATCTAACAAGAATGAAACAATTTAAAATAAAAGCAAATAAAAACAACCATTTCTACCATGGATTATGTGCAAGCAAAAGAAATTAAGTCACACTAAAGATTACACCCTCTTTTACTTTAAGCAACCCTTTTACAAAAGATCAAGAACAGAAGGGAATAACTTCATACAGTAATTGTTTCAGTAAATGAGCTGTAATCTATCAGAATAGTTGAATGTTTTTGTTTTTTTTAATTTAAAAGCCACATTCATGAAATTTGGCCTGTTATGTAAAATAAAATGTTCTAAATCAGCCTTAATATTTTGTTTTTTCTCAGGTGAAATTAGCATAGTTCTCTTTTAGTTTATTCCACTGACAATTACAAATTTATTATCATGAGCTAAATTAACTATGAAAATCAGACTTGTCTTTTCTGGAGCACAAAGTAGTAAACATTTTGATAGCTACATTGTTTGTAATGTTAGGAATACAAGCCCCTGTTCTCTTCATATCAAGGATATTTGAAACATGAAAATAACAAAGACTTAATATAAGCAACAATCATTATGATATATTGTTCAATAATCATGAAAGGGACCAAACTTTCATGTACAACAATATTCAAGAATGACACGGAAAAGGGTGGCAAATATGATACATTAAAGACACTACAGAATTACATATGTAAATACAATGCATAATACATTAAGGGTTGGATTACCATAAGTAATTTTATTATGTTCACCATATATACATTATTATATGTACATAATGTGTCTGCAAGTACAGTACGTATATGTTGTAATGTGTCTGCAGAATACTACCTACTATGTTTTCAGGTTGTGTACCAGTGTAGATTAATGCAGAGCTTGCAGTGAATTAGGGATCAAATTGCAAAGTATATTTTTTCTTATCTGCTCCTAGAATTTTGGCTTCTTTATCCATTTTGCTTGTCTGTAGCTGTAGTTAATAGAGTTTGGTTGTATAGTATTTTGCTTCAGCCTGTTGTGGTAATGCTAGTTATTGTTGTTTTTTGCCAATTTATGAACTAGTGTTTGTTCTGTCTTAAATCTTGCTATGTAGACAATTTATGTACATGTATGTGTATGTCCTAATTAACCAGAGTAGCATTACTGAAAATTTGCAACTTACTGGAGTCTGCTCTTTGTATTTCCCTTTTCCATTATAACCACCATTTACTGTGCAACTGATGATTCCTTATCCACATTTCAAACCAAAATCTTAGTTGCATTTGATTTATTATAAATGTGCCTAAAATCATTGCTGCCATGATCCCAGGATCACCAGTCTTGTATGTCAAACAGCAGCTGAAGAAGCAAGAAGGTATTCTCAACCACACACTCAGTCTAGACCTTTAGGAATGCATTGGCCTTAGACTTTTTGTGGTCCTGCAGTGCTGTCAACAGCTCTGCCATCATTTGCCACTTATTTTTTCAGGATAATTTTCCAGTGGTTACTGGAGATTTATTCTCCATTTATAGTACATTTTAATTTATTCAAGTTTTTTCCCCACTTTTATAAGTTATGAAAACTAAAAAAAAGGTGAATTTTATATGTTAACTATGCCAAATAATCAAGTTACCTGACATTCTGAGAATGTAATTTTTTGGGAAACATTCCATTCCAGCTTATATTAGTGTTCATCTCTCTTTACCAACCCATGTCCAATGTATGAGACTGTCTGGAGTGGAGTAATATTAGGCACTTTGAGAGGAAACTGGATTTTCTTTAGACTTTGGACTGTGTGATATTTTGTGGGCAAGTGATAGAATTCTCTCTCTCTGCAATGCCTCATCAAAAACTGGTAATCCTGGGAACACTGCAGCCACACTATTAGGCATACATACATATTAGTCAGTTTGCACAGGAAAACTACTGTTATAAAAAAACGTATGCCTAAGATATTAAATATGAGATATCTAAAAAATTACTAAATATCTCTATAATGTGAAGGGGATGGAATTCACAAATAAAATCATCATTGTGAACATGATAAAGTGTGCCTTCTCTCGTCATTCTTCTATGTCTTAAAGGAAATCAATATAAAATAGTACCTGAACCAATAATACAAAGGTAAAACCTACTAGCTTCAATAAACTCATCTTGTTCTGTTGTTCTTTCTTTATAAAACAGTAAATCATATACTTTCCAGCACTAAAATGAAAAACATACACTAGACTAGATTGGAAAGATAAAAGTCAGTATCAAAATGCTGTGGGTGAAGTTGCATGTAACATGACTTCAAATAATTTGGATTTGTGAAACTAACTGTTCTGGCAATGAGAAATTATATACTAAAGTTTGATGTAAAGGAACCTAGCAAAAATCGGAAGTTATCTTATGTGTGATTATGTGGATCTGAACCTTATAAATTTGTGTACAGTATGTATGTATGTTGCATGTTAGGTTCAGCATGATGAAATAGGTATTGAATGACAGTCTTAAATAACTGACAGTAAACTTGTAAAAGAAGAATAAGTACTTAATAACATAGCTGCAAGTCCTGTAATCAGCATAAAACACCAGTTAATACGGTACGTATAAAAATGAGATGCAGAAGTTGGAGGCCAAGAATTTGTTTGAAATATCCTAATAGCCTGCTATTTGCCAAAGAACAAGGTCTTAAATTTATTCACTTTTTATCTACACAAAGCATCATGGTGTGAAGCAGTGATAAAGTGTACAAGATATACTGTGCTTTACTTAAAAGGTGTCTCTTAATTATCAATGTGCACTTTTAATCCTTTGTAGTATTACTCACTGAAAAGTTTGATTTTGAACCAAATGTAAACAAGCTATTATGCTTGCTGCTAAAAGGATCGATCTGAAAAAGGAGTTTTTGCTGTAAGATACTAATACTTTTGATGTAATGGCTAGAAAAGCAAGATGCAGTGACTGTAAGGTTAATATGCCATTGGACATAACTGACTGCTTTAATATCTAAATGAATATGTCATTACGTAACTGTAACTGATCATTTTCATGACTAAGAGTATCAAGATGCATTGCATCAGTGCTCTGAATTTCTTCAGCTTTCGTACCTTTCATAAACCATACAGAATTTCATTGAATATATATGAATTTGTGGTAGTAAATGATTTGACACTTTTCTTCTTGGAAATATGTTATCTAGCTTGAAGAAATTGCTAGTTTCTTAGGTAAAAAATATAAAAATACAAATTTAATTTTAACGAAGGGAAAATATTTCAACTACCTGTTGAGTAAATGTTTTGAATTCTTCTTTTTGTCCATAAATTTTTTTTTTACGAAGATTCTTTGTTCAGGAATACAGTGAATTTCCTTGTATTCTCACTTACATTCACAATTACATTTACATAAATGCTACTTATGATTGAAACCAATACTTAAATCAACTGAACAGGAATTTTTAATATTGCAAACTAAGATAACTAATGACAACTTCAGTGCTGACACTAGCTGCCCATAATTCATTAGTCCTATCACCCAAAAATTAAATAAAATTCTGTATTGCTCTTCCCTCCCTTGAAATACATAGTTAATTCTTGGTTAAATTTTAGAAGCAATAGATTACTTTTCAGTTACAGTGTCCCATTTCCTAAAATTCATAAAATTACTTGATTTGGAGCACTAGTGAAAATATTTACAAGAAAGCTAAAATACAAAGTGACTATGCAGTTAAATTGTACTTACAGAATAAAAACATAGTACTGATGCAATGATCAATTCATGGCATATGTTTTCCAAAATCTAAATTTATCTTATTACACTGAAGTAACAAATTGTTAAGACACGTAAGAAACTAGAGAGAAAACTACATACTGAAAATAGGTTCACAGTTTTGAAATTGATTTGCTTAGTGAGGAGAAATGTAAAATGACTAAATCTTGTACATTAGTCATATGCTTCACTATGAAAACATAAGACATGCTACAAACAAGATACCAGATGATGGAGTACAGTTTTCAGACATGCTTTTACCAAGGACAATTTACCCATTAGAGTAGTTTCCATCTAGGTGTTAGGTACAACTTGCAATACAATGGTTTTTGGACTTGAATACTTCTTTGCAATATTATTTATGCACAAACTCAAGATTAATATGCTTTTAAAAATAATAAACTTTACATAAAAAAAGGGCATAATTATGATTTAATGATGACCTCAAAATGCTCTGTTTAGTTTATGTGCATTTGAAAGTTTTTTTAAAACAGATATATATATATATGTAATACAAACTTCTAATACTAATACTGAAAGTGAAAATTGTATATCATGTGAGCAGAGTTTGAAACTATATTTTAATTATAAGTTCCAGCAGCACTGTAAAGCAGTTCGACCACTGAAGTACTTTTACATATAAAAAGTTACTAGTACACAGTATACATGTTCCTAAACTATTTTATTTCATTAAATTCAAGTCCAAACTCCTGATATCCCCACAAACTAAGCCTATGCACATATCTACGATGGTTGGGGCCCTGAGAGCAAGCAATTAATACATACCAAGGCGCTCCTATCGGCATCTGTGAGCGAACCTGCTGAAACTGAGAGACCAAAACCACAATCAAATACACTTCAGAACCTTGATATAAGATCCTGCTAACCACTTGTTCTTCAACAAAAACATTAGAACAAGTTCCCTGTCACTGGCCCCTCATTTTTCAGATATATTTCAAATAATTATTATAATACAGTATATTTAGTTACTCTAATCCAATAGTTTTATTCAATTTGTCAATCCAAAAGATCTTTGTCCCACATGTAATGTGTTCTCATTACCAATAACAGCCGAGTGTAAAGTATTCAATATCTACATAAATTTATCATGGATCTGATGTATACTTGCTTGGTACTTTGGCAAGGTAAATCTGGCCTGTCTGCTACTATAACAGCTACAGAAAAATAATGCCACAAACATACTTTCATAAAATGTAAACACAGTACTTTTGGCTTCTAATCTGATTTCTAGCATAAAATACTGCTATTTTAACAGAGGTCTACTTTTGTGTTGGTTGAAAAAAAAAATAGAAATGCTGTACTGCTACAGTACCAAGAAAAATATGTAGTATTGTATATGTAGACAGCGTCCAAATCTGCCTACCATGCTATGACTATTTAAAAATCATTAATGTAGCCAAAATATAAAATTAATCCAGGGACTAAAGTACTGTGCGTGAAGAACACTTTAGATACAATCATATTTTTTGTTGATTTTGAGTTATAGTTACCTCATAAGGTTCAGTGGCTAGCTTTTTCAAATGGTACCTTTATTTGTAGCCCTCCCTATACTTTTCTATGCCTCAAAATAAAAATTTATTTTTGCCATTGTACATTAGGATTTACCTGACATTAAAAATGTATTCCCAACACAGTATAAACTATATAACATCCTCAAAAATGCCAATAAGAAATATATTCTACCACCCATTTTACATGTAAAATACAAGAATATAGGACAGAGTCTCAAATCTGAAATCACTGACCAATGTGAGTAACAGCATTTGAAAATTTTGATCTTAAAGTAATATATTTCAATCGTGTGATTTTTTCCAACACCATTTTACTGAAACAAGATATTTCTGAATAAATGTTGATCATGCAGTTTTTACCACTTACAATGTAATCACTACAAACCATGATTTCTCTCCTAATTTAAGTCACTGGCTATCTTGTATTGTGCATGTACAATTTTATTTACTATAATTACAAAATACTCCACTACCTTTTCACAGAAAGTCCCTTATATGTGAGGAAAATAAACTTTCATTTAACTTGAATGAACAAACTGTTGTGTGTTTTAAACGAGTTTTTACTGAAAAGAAGGGAACAATCAGCATTACGTACTGCATTCAAAAAAGTAAAACAAGTGGAGTTCAAAGTCATCATGATTGGTAATGTTTACATGGCAAAATCAAATCTGACATTCTTACTACTGTGAAGGCTTAAGGCTAAATCTTTTTAACCTCAATTTGCAACCATGATATTTCAAAAGAAAGAAGTGAAACCAATGTGTGTTTGTGCAACTAACTGATTGTGTGGTTGGCTGTAAATTTGTAAGCTTAATATTAAAGGGCTTCAAATGTATAACAACAAAACGCTCTAAAAATGCAAATTAAAGCACGGAAATATCTTCATTTTATTTTGTTTCCTTTACTTCAAAGTCAAGAATGCATTTCTCTCTTATTAGCCTCCAAGGCCGCAGATGAGAAGCTTCAGGAAATAAATATAATAAGCATTATGCAAAATTTATGGCCATAGTTTTTAAATACGAGCCTTGTGGTGCAAAAGATCACAATGTGTAGAGTTCACCAAGAATTTCATATTTTAATCCAGCAAAACCAATCATGTTTTCTTAATAGTTGTGAACAAAGGAATTCAGCACTGCTCTTGTGACTGGTGTAACTGGTTTTCCACACAGACTATAAAAAACAAAATCTGTCACCATCAAATTCAATGCAGTAATAAGTTGCTGCACTATGTAAAAGAAAAACAAAACAATGCTGAAAGCTTTTTCTTTTTAAATCTACAAATGAGGAAAATATATTTTTAAAAAACTGTATAATTAAAAAAGGGAATATTGCTAAAAATGGTAAACTACTGATGAGAGTTTCATGATTTCTTTTTATGTCAATCAATTGTGATATTATAAGCAACTACAAGGCAAAACAAAGCAAAGAATGGTTAGTCTTGCAATGCAAAAGATAAAACCTTGTAAACAATAATAAATGCCTATCCAAGCACTGTATGTAGTACTGTATATAAACTAATCAGCTCTGGAAACAAAGCATAGCTTACAAGAAATGCATGTCAATAAAACTACAGTTAGGTACATTCTCCTTCATCCAAATACGTATTGCTAAAATAAATGTATGATTTCTCAACTAAGTCTAGTAACTCTATGAAGCCTTGGCTACAAAACTACAATACGCCACATGATCGCTTTACTTAAGGCAGTATTCATGTGCCTTATGAAGTGGAATACTATTATAAGCAATACCACATATACTGTAATCAGTAGGGTTCATACTATGAATTTTTATGAATCATATTGACCTAAAAACTGGCTAGAAAAAACTAGCCACCTCTCAAACATTTTGTTGACAATCCAAGTCAAAGATTTTCTATCTTTTAAATGTGCATTAATACTAGACATAAATTGTAAACAAAATGTACTTACCATCTGACCGTGCACTACTGAACTCTGTGCTCTGCGTTTTTTCACCAAGGCCTGAGAAACTGTAATCACCCTGCAGCAAAGATTTAATAGACTTTATTACAAGAACTAATTCTTAAGTATACTTAGGAGCAAAATATCTACACCAAAGAACTAACTGAGAATTATAATGAAATAAAAACAAATGAAATAGTTTATATTTTTCATTCTTTTTTTTTTTCATTTAGAACGAAGAATCACATTTTAATAAAATTAACCAAATTCCAATACATACTAATAATCTTACAATAAAATATTGGTTCCATATGCAGCACAACTGGATTTTATTGATGTGTATGGTTATCTAAATTTACTAAACCAAATTTGCTTAAATTGTAAATGCTTTTCCTTTGGTCATAACATTACTTTTCCATGAATCAGTCCATCTTCTCACTTCAGTCCCAGGTGCTGTAAAACACCTATTCTAACTTTAAGAAATACTAGATCAAAATGGTTCTGTATTTTACATTCTCTGAACAAAAATAGACTTTTCATCATTCAGATTCTAATAAATATTGGTACTATCTGTACGTATGTATATGTACATATATGTTTGAAACTATGAAAAATACTGGCTTCAATATTTCCCATGAAATACTGAAGTGAAACTATGGAAGGTACAGTACATATATCCAACTGTTTGTGAATGCTACATTTTAAGATATGCCATAATTATAACATAATTTAAAATAGTTGGTTGTCTTGATACTGTATATAAATTAAATTTTATGCACAATTCTTTCTGACAAATTTAACACAATTTTTTTACTTACTAATTTTATATTACTTTTACTGTGCAATCTTCTGTATATTTAAAAAAGATGAAATATAGTATGTAAAGTATTGAAATTATTGTTAGCTTACCAAACATAGTTATCATTCAACATGTACTAGTTTGGTCGTATCCATATAGAATACAATGCACTTACTGTACCACTTGTGTCCTATAATCCAGGTACAAGTATTGTACACAAACATTCACTTAGCAGTTAAAAAGTGCAGCGGAATAGAACATACTCCAAAGCAGCAATGCATAACCATGCACTGTTGCCATTGCTGTAGTACATTAAAGATAACCATAAAGCACTATACAACGAAGCAACATAGTTTTCTCTTGGGATGCCATCAATGGGTGTCTTATAAGTGATGACTGTCTGTTATATTGGTTAGATTCTTGCACTGAATGAATCCCATATTTATAGAGTGGAATGAAAACTATTTGAATTAATGAGAAATAAGTTCCTCTTTCTACTCGACAGACTACTTGGCTTCTATTTCTCATGAATATTGATGGACTTGTTTAACAATCTAATCCTGGTACTCAGATTTTAGCTTCCAAGTAAACATAAGCCACTGAGCAGACAAAAAACTTTACTGTTATTATTTGGCAGTTTAACCAAGCCACAGAGTTAAGTTTCTTAACTATTTTTGGCTGGCCATAAGCAATAAAATATACAAATTAAACCATTTGTAGCACTGTATATGGAAAATGTATTTTTATTATTCTACTTACATTAATTTTTTACTTTCATGGCTACCATTGTTGTTATTTAAAGGACAAAACTTTTGTTTCATAAAGAATGAAAAAATAAATTTTGGGAGGTGTTATGTGACAGCTATGCTAACAAATAAAAAGAATGAATTCAATAAAGCATTGCATGCATGGTTAACATGTACTGGTTTCTTACAAAAACTGCTACAGCGTTACATAAAAAAAAAATTGCTGAGCACTTGATTGTCACAAAAAAAGTGATAAATTGTGTTGTTTTGCAGAGAAAGTTGACTAGAACTACAGTACTGTATTGCAAAATTGCATTAGTAAATGGTAGCGATAATAACAACAAACTGATTACGTGAATTAGAAAAGGAAAGTGATGCAATAAGCGTGTAAAAGCAGTGACTTACATGAAGCGCAGAAATTGATCCAAGACCTTGACGGTAGAAGGTGTTGCGTGGTGAGAAACCGTATCCAGGCTTGGGAGGTTGCCTGAGGGAGCTCACAACTGGAGGGCCATAAAAGGCCAGCAAAAGTCAGTTAACAATCTCCCAGTTATGGTCATTGCATAGCAAGGAGGATAGTTCTCTCATGAGATAAGCCTAATGAATTTAGTTACCAGATGTAGAAATAATTTCAAAATAAATTACTCTCATTCACCTGAATGAAAGTAGACTCATTTGCTTTTCTACAAGCTTAGATTGATGTACGTATGCAAGAAGAGTCCATTGTTTGTAAAGAAAAGGAACCAATGCCTTTCTCATGGAGAAAACTGTTCCTCCATGCAATGCAAGATGAAAGTGAAGGAAGAAAGTACATCTAACCAAATCTTTAGCATGTATAATTACTCACGATTAATCCAGCAGAGCCACCATTGCGTCCGGCTGCGGGTAGAGTGGACGACTTGAGTCCATAACCCGGTTTAGGTTCCCCTCGGAGGGCTGATACAACTATAGGGTAAGGCAATTGGGATTTGGGACAAGGAATAACAGTTGTAAGGATAGAGGATTCAGAGGGTTTAACCATGAAGTTAGTTACAGGATTTATGTGGATTCAGGAAGTTGGGTTGTGTTCCATTTTTGGATTTGGGCAATGTCCAGGTTAATGATTTCATCATTGGGGCAATTGATTATTCATGGTCAGGAAGTTTGTCAGTCAGGATAGCAAAATTAGGATACAACAAAGGATGGTTTTTTTATCATCCAAACCATCACGTTAAAATCCGTGAACCATAACCAAAATATACCGATATTTTAAAAATGTACAAATATCATTACAATGTCCATCACCAATTCAATTTATATAAAAGGGTATTGTCAAAGTAAGACGGTCATAGCAAAGGCATTTGGATGAGGTTAGGGTGGAGGAACAACAGGCAGACGACAACATATATAAGGAAAGGTGGTGGGGAAAGGAGGGAGAAAACAAAATAACTAGGTCAGTAAGAAACATGCAAAAACATAAATTATACAAAAACTGCTGAGACCAGCCAATTATAAAAGTGTAAAATAAAACAAAAGCTGTGCAATGGATGGCAAGAGTAAGACAACGCCTTTCCCATTATAAGTGTTCAGCTAATATGCTTCACAAAGCAAAATAATTGGCTGCCCTCTAATACACTGTGGTAAGAACTGGCCTAATCGTTATGCAAAAACTGAAGACAAAAGACAAATCATAAGAAAATAAACAATTTCTTTAGCATGGTTATTGAAACAAGCAAAGAACTCGCCACCTACGACCTGAATCTAGCAAACCATTCAAGAGATAAAATTTTTGAAGCATGAAGTAAATGTACACACACCTAAAAGAATAGTAACCTAAAACATGCATTACGAATAATGATATTAAAATGGCTATGCATATATAACTTAGGACACAGCAACAAAAATATTAATCCATCCAACTTCAGACAACCACCCTTATAAACAAAAGTGAATAGTCACTGTGACCAAAGCATTAATACTTTGTCATCCCTAATCCTCTATATAACCATTGAATGCTGAGCAAATGTGAAGTCACTGAAATTGCATACATGTGCAAGCTGATTGAGCAATTATTCACATCACAGAAGTCTTGGAAAAAATCCATGATTAAAGTATAATTAACCTACAGACAATGAAACAAATGACAAACTCATACACCATCTGTGACAGCTGTAATTCCCCTCATGACAATGCAGCATAACCAGCCCACACACCAACCTATTTTTATGACAGATCCCAATCAACTTATCAGGCCTCTATTTTTTTCTTGAATTATTAATTATGAGTGATATTGCGACTTTTTTTCAGGGTTTACTGACAAATCTCTTGAACTAAAGGACAAAAGCCATGTTTAGGTCAGCTTAAATTGTGTAGAATTACTGTTAGTCATGAAATACAGGAGCTACGACTTATCAGAATCTGCCATTTATCATAAAGCCAGACCCTAGAAGAACCTGATGAGTTGAGGAGATGCTGTACTGAAAGTATTTGGGAGACCCCTTTTTTCTTGATTTTAATATGTGGCATACCATTCCTTCAAGTTATGCTTAACTTCTGACTGAAGGCTATGGTGGGTGTATTGGCAAAAAACTGGTTAAATGTGTTTGTGTACTAAATATACAAATTAATGTGACACACTTTCACCTTTTCATCAGAAACTAAAGTAAAACCTTCTGAAGAATTATTCCCAAAGCACTTTAAAAATAGACATTTGAACATTCCAACATTACTTGAATTTTAAGAATTAAGAAACTGTTTACTTTATGTACACCACCCTTGACCAAGTTCTACACAAGTCACCAAGTTTAACCTATATACTGTAGTACAAAGCAAATAAATTTGATAAAAATTTCCTGATATCCCATTTTGCATAATCTGCAGTGAAATCAATGCTCCAAAACAATGAATAAAACATACTTGTCATAAATTAATTCAGTATTAGTTCAAAAACATGCAGACATTCTAAATCACAGCACAATTAAATAGTACTACATAAATAAAACTGATGACTTGTTATAATTTATACTGATGGAATAAAATGCATTTGGCAATTTAGGAAAGGTCTGAAGGATGGAATAGGAAATACATCAAGTACAGCAAGAAGTCTTTTCAAGATATAATAAACAACAATAAACAATATTATGTACAGGACTTGTAAAACAGATTATAACAATATTAAAATTGCTACAATAATACTGAATTGACCTCCTTTACAATAATTACAGTAGTACTTCAAGTGATTAAGTAATTACACCACAGTAGCCTTATACATACAGGAATGCGTTCTTCCAAGAACCTTCCAAACTAAACTGAAATATGAGACAATTACATAAACCCAATGCGGCCTTGTAAACTAACATACTATATATGGCATTTTCATTTGATGTTATCATTTCATATCTTCAAACAGATTGTTAATTATGAATAGAAACTATGATGAATAAAAGTTATGATATATAAACAAATATTCACACAAATCACCCATATGAAGTCTAACATTCATAGCCTTTGAATGTCACAGATACTGCAGTCTAACAGAATGAAAAAGAGCAATAGTATATACTGCACATGAACTGGTTGGAATCACAAGTAACTACCTCACTTTTTGTGTACTCAGGAATGTTAGTAGTTAGGTCATTTATGTTGGGAGGATGACACTTTTTTGTATGGGAAAAGGGTTGCATAAAATATTGCTTTATTAAAAACTTGATTTGTTTTATCAAAACAATTACTCGTATACACCCAAAATGTACTATAAAAAGGGATTGCTGAACAATTACCAATAATGAAATCTCATAACTGAAATGTAAGATTACAGAATACTTAACACAAAATCATACAATACAAATTATGAGACTAACTCTGGCAAATATTGACTACCTGTTAATAATCATAAAATATAATAATCTAATTGGAAAAGCAACATGAAAAGGAGATGGAGAAAAGATAACATGAATGGGAGAAATAATGAAATAAAGGTGATGACATTTTGAGAAATCTGTTTGGCTGTTCATGTCGTTACCAACACATTAAGGTACCTGCTGTATGTGGTGCATGCACATTAATATGTACTACTGCTCGTTACCTATCTGTTAAACAGAAGATTACAACATCTGATACTTTCGAAGACCACAAATGTGGGACTGTATTTAAGTTCTGGCACTGTCATGAATCAAATTTGAATTATAAGTGATCCATAAAGTTTACTGTAATCGATCAAATACAAGGTATATTAAAACTAGCATCCTCCCTTCTAAAAACATCACAGTTTACCAACTTGCTGTACTTGTTACATTAGGAGAAGGTAACCATCTACAATGGTGGCATTATTGCAAATTTTTTCTCATGAACATGTCACATTATTTAAAACCTCTAATAAAGTAACTTACAAATGATTTTACACCGACACATAAACTTGATGTATTTTCATAAATAAACCAAAATAATTACCAATTTCTTCTCTGAAAACAAGACACATGACAACATGGTTTACTGGCTGACTTAACTATATTGAAAAAAATCTAAATATTCCTTATACAGTAATAACATGAACTTCATATCTAATAAATACATTTCTTATACTGCATTTCCTAAAGACATAAATTGATACAACTTTTGCCTACATACCGTTGTAGGAAGGTATAGTAGCAGAGGATCGCCCAGTAGAACATCGATACGATGAGCCCCTATCAAATTCATCATCCTCTGGCCCCCAGGGTCGATTGTGGTCTGTCATTCGGGAAGGTGCTGTCAACAATGCTTATGTGAGCCCCACACACCTTTATACTTAAATTTTTATATGACCAATGACAATGTTTCAGATTTCCAACACAATTTAATTGGTTATACAACATGAATATACAGCACAGATTTGCAACTTTTCACTAAGAGTGATTTAAATTAGTACAAAAATATATGAATTTGTGGAATTACTGTTATGGACAATTCTGTATTGTAATGACTTCCTGCTTAGGACTTAATATGACCTTTGTCATCAGTCTTTGGCAAGTGTACCAATTTATATACCATAGACACTTATGATCTTGGCCACAGCACCACTCACACTTACAAGCATTGAGAGATGTTCCAAAACGCAATTTATTGCCTGGTTCACGATCTGCTGCTGGTGAACGCGAAGCATTTCGTGGGTCTAAATGAGTAGCCTTCCATGCTCTAATCTTTTCTCTCTCTTTTACTTGTTGTAGGAAAACTTTGCCAATGCCAGTTGCTATTTTACTAAGTTCCACTTCCTCCTTCTGTGAGATGTTGAAAGAAATAAGGTTTAGAATCTAGCTAGAAAATGTTAACCATGCAAGAATAGCCAAATCAGTGGTCATTGGAAATCGCACTACTGTACTATAAATGCGTATGTTTATTGTCAAAAAAAAAAATAAGCTGAATCCCAAGTACCTTCAACTTCGGGTCTTCCATTAAGGTTTCGTCATCTTCTAATTCTGTAGCTTCGTCCGTTTCATCAATGCTGACAGCTTTCGTACTCCCTGACCATCTCCGCCGTCGTTCTGAAACATCTGCCAGTGAGGCCACAGCCGCACACATTCACAGGTTAGTTCAACAAAAAAGAACTTAAAGCAACACAAAATACGGACTGCTGCGGCTGAGATGCATCTTGGGATCAAGGGTGAGGGTTGTAGGATAGCCAAATTACTGCAGTAGCTCCAGGGAGTAAACTACTTCTAAATTACCACAAAATATGCTAAGTACTGTTATTAGTGTGAAAAAATGTGTGCAAATGACCCTTGAACTACTATGCTACAATGAAATTTTCATTACAAAGAAAACTTTATTAAATACACTCATCACATACTATATACATATGCCCAAATGTGTGGTCTTCAAATGTCCTCAGACACTGGACACTCTTGTCTAACAGACACAAGATCAGTTGGCAGCAGTACTGCTATGTACCATCTGGAGCCACAGGTACCTATCAGTTACCTGCCTCTCTCAATACAGAATGTAAAGAAAGGCACTTTTACCTGCATAACTGTCAACTGAGTACATTTACCATATCCGTGAAATATAAAGGCTATTAAATGCTGAATTCTTTATTTCTATGCTGCACATATGAATGGCTGAATTCTTTATTTCTATGCTGCATATATGAATGGATGAGTTGAGAGAATAGGGAAGAAAAGGAAGATAATTCCTCAAAGCCTTCACACCAAAATGGTAAAACTTGGCCTGCTGATACTACCAGTTCTAAAGAGAATGCATCCATACACTTGTGCATTAAATCCCAAAGGTAGCATTTTGCAATAGCAGACAACTTCAGTTACCAGTATTTAAAATACCATTTACATCTCATTTAACTTTAAAAACAAAAGAATTAGAAAGGGCTATGGTTTCATGAGCTAGAACTTTGCCCTCTTGACATGTACTGAAATTCTGAGAAAGATCTGACCAAGTCAGCAAGTGACCATGTTCTTAGACCTAGAGGTATCTCCTCTAGGATTTCTTGTATTATTACCCTACTACTATACTATTTTCCTTGCATTTTAAAACTTTTTTATCTCTATTAATTTAATTTTTTTTTGATAAGTGGGATCTCTTCTGTCTGTATTTCACTTTACTTCCTCTTAATTCTTCCTAATAAACACCTTACTCTTTGGAAACTTGAATTTCAAGTCAATGACCCCTGTGGGGTTCCACAAGAATAGGTTTCATCTACAGAATAATAATAATAAAGTATTGACCAAATACAATCACAGGACACAGCAAATGGTCCTCCAAATTACTAGCATTGGATAAAAGAGAAGGGATGGCAAACAGGTGGTGCATGCACCATGCTACTACAGATCTCCTCTGTTAGGCAAAAGTGTTTTGGCACAGTAGATGACGACAAACTTGGGCATATATGAGTACTAATGGGGTTGTACAGAAATTAATCCCATTAAAGAGGCACTGACAAAAACATTATTTTTAGCTTAACAGTTACTTCCCACAAATGCCACAAACATTTTCTGTCAACTTAAAAAAAAACAATGAAATGTATAATTCAAGGGTACACAACTTCAGTACGTACTTAATGCAAAACACATTTCTCATACACAATTATAACAGTACTTGCTATATAGTTGAATAAGTTGATAAAAATGAACTTAAGCTCATCTAGTCTACTTATGAATGTGAATAGAGGTGCCATGATACTCTTACTTAAAATCATGAAGTATGTTCCCAGAGAAAAATGCTATATTTTTATAGCATGTAAACTATAATCCTAGACTATTTCACAGTCAATGCAGTACCACATTAAGGCAGCATAAATGGATATTAGCAATAAATTGTCACTAATGATCATTTTCAGTGACCTAAATCTTATATTTGTAAATTCTTCGTTAATCAAAAAGCCTTTTTAGCTTGATAACAGTCAAACTTTATAGGCTAATAACTGCAAAATGTACTGTAAATCTTAACACAAAACCACCATCAACATTTATTAATATTGGCACAAGAAACTACGCAAAGCACACAATACATAGTTGGAATTTACCATATATGATGCAAGGGTATATATTGTAAACATTTCAATGTTCTTCATATACTAAAAATATATTGAAAACATGACTATCTAACCCATTGCTCATTACTTTTAAAAATTTATATCACCTTAAACATAAGCCGCTCCTGATCACGTACCTCTGTTCACTTCATAAACAATTAAGAGGTGGAGGAATGCTATGGAATAAAGATGCACAGCAACACCACAAAGACTTAACAAAAGATCAAAGTTAATTTATAAGTGTAAATATCATGAAAAAAGTACCATGAAAAGGGAAACACTTGAAACAGACCAAAAGCCTTACATGAAGACTACAATGCCTACAGGACTTCCCATCACAAGTTCATAAAACTTGAAGTATCAGAAAAAGGGGACTATGACAATTAGAAACACATTTATTGTATACATACTATGCAACAGGAGTTTATGTTTTATAATAAGATTCTGAGACATACGAACATGCAAGTCCCTTCGCGCACCAGGGTTTCGTACAGATAAATCTCTATCATCCTAGTCATGAACAAATTTACTGGTTGAATAATAATACCCAAACATTTTCTGGGCCAGAACACTTATACTTGCACAGTATTAAGTGAAAAGATGAAAGGGTAAAACAACATACAAAATAACATGTATGGTATAATTGCACAGCTGAATTTGAATGCACTGCTCAGTTTTTATAACTTTAGAGCAATATGCAGTCAACACAAGTATGTGAAAAGCCCAAGCCCATGGAAATAATATGTACGTATACGTACAAAGGTTAACCCTGACTTCTGAACAAGAATGCAAAACACACAATTATAAAACTGCAAAAACAAGATAAATGGCACCAATTACATACCAGATAGATTTGCATATCTATTTACAAATTTCTGTCAAGGTCATTAAATTTTCTGAATGTATGTTTTGCACACATTTCAACAACAGTACATACCCTAAACCTTACGGAAATAAGCACAACTGCAAAGTCATTTCAGCAAATAGCATAATATTACTCAATAGGTCTTGAGATATGTCTCAAATCAACTAACATGCCAGTATGACATTTCCGTAAAACATAATATGACAGCAGATGAGCTAAATGACTTATGGTTGCAGAGCTATAAGATTTTGTTAAGGCATAAAGCTAACATCTTTTTTTATATGATGTCACTTCATATACTGGTAAATGGCTCTTAAGAAAGTAGACTTCGCTGCAAGATATTCAGGCACCACCCAAGCATAGAGAATAGAAATTTATCTGTACCTGTAATGTATTCAAAGGCTTTCTAAAATTCATACCTGGATCTGTATAAGGGTAAGGAGGTGCAGGGAAATCATCTCTTTCTATTCGTGAAACATCTCCACTTGGCGGTTTCCGTCCTCCTGGATAATGTGATAGTGCGATAGGTTCCTCATTATTCATATGAGGAGACTTCGGTCGAGGTGTTTCTGTCTGCATTTGATCCACTAAAACTCGCATGCCTAATCTACTATTCGTCTTGGGAAGTGACAGTTTTCTACAATCAGCTGGAAGTAAAGAAATGTAACAGGACATAATCCAAGTTTTGCTTCAATACGGCACAGAGATATTTCGTTTAAATTGTACAATTTCTTGAAGAATAAAACCTAAAATTTTTAGGAACATTTTTTAAAATTCATTCCCTTTACAAGAGAAGAAATACTATACAATAAAGCATAAAATTACTGAATTATTGTATAGAATCATATGCTAATGCATAAATAATTAATACAAGAAACTAAAATTTTAAGTTTATATAAAATTCTTTCACCAATAATAATTCTAGATATACACACTAATGATCCAATCTCACAAAATACCTAAGAAGCAACTGAAATACCCTCCAGGTATCCTTATAACTTACGAGGCGGACGGTGGAAGTGTGGAGATTTGGGTGGAGGACGGTCATATGGGTCCAATGGACGCTTGAGATAACCTTGTGAAGGTTCGGCAGTAAGATATGAGTATGTGTAGATACGCGTTATATCAACAGGACTTTGTGAAGATTTGTACTCGCGCAATATCAAACCAGGCGAGCATGTGCGATAAGGACCCGAGAACTGTGGAAATATGTAAGCTTTACTATATTTCTACAGCACATTATACTTAACTGTAACCACGATACACTGCAGAAAATATTGGAGCGAGGTTTTCGTTTTATATCAATTATGTTTGAGTTCCTACCCTGTTAATGTTTTCTTACTTAAAAGTCATAAAATTAAGTAATTATGTAATGCTGTAACTTGTAAATATCTCTGAGATCAATAAAATAAACCTAAACACAAACACAATTTAATAATCATGAAAGAAGCCCATTCCTTTTGTGAGGTTTCAAGTTCTGACAACAATGAATACAATACTATACTGAAATGTTGTTTGCTTTGAACTTCTGTTTGTGAACTTTGAGCATTTTTAACTCTTCTACAAATTGTTCCTTAGCTTAGAACATGTTTTCAAAACTGTACACTACTAGGGGTGAATATTATTTGATGCCCCACAATCAGAGGGACACCGAGAAAGCTACAAAACCATTTCAAGAAAAATTTCTTCAACTATTTTTGTCACATTTATCTGATGTTATGATTTTACATAAAATGGAACCAACTCACTTTTTAAGTAGTATTCATCTTTAGTTATTATTAATTCTTTGTTACTAGATACCTTATAATATATTAAATAATGATTCACATGTATGCCAATTATATGAAAATTTAGATAAATGAGGTACTGAATGGATTTTCTTTTTCCATTTAGAATTTCTATGGTACTGTCTTACTAAAATTGCAGATTCTACTGACTTATGTAATGTAATCATCATGAAAAAATGAGAATGCTGTGTTCTACTTTTGGTTCATTTTTAAGACATGTATTCCGACTAAAATGGTAAAGCTTCCTAAATCTTATGTTATACACTAAAAATATTTCTACCCATGAAATTCCCTTACACGACAGCTCCTATTTCAACTGCAGTTGCTTAAAATTAATAGAAAATAGCTCATGACTCCCTTGTGCTGTGGTTCTTCATAGTAACTGAAACCCATCAACATCATCATTCAACAAAGATTTGGGCAGTGTCTCCTCTTTACAGTGATTGTATATTGAATGATTAGGCTTTATTTAAACTCCTGCGTCACTCTGAGAATTTTCTTCATGATGGAAACAAGTCCAAACATCTTTAACAGATGCTCTCTTTTTTTTCAAAGAAAACAATAAGACAGAAAAAACACATCAGAACCACAAATTCTTAATACCAATTAAAGTATAGTCACAAATGATCTTGTTTCATGACACAGATTTCTATCTTGTATTTGCAAGCCTCATACTGTAACCCTTCTTATTATTATTCTTCTGATTATTCAACTGTGCCGGTAATAAAGATCCCAGAGATTGGTCTTCTATGTGTAAGCAGTTTACAAGATGTTGGCAGATACTAAACTTTTCTAGAAAAGATTTTACTGATAAACTGAGAAATGGCTCAGCAGTTACAATGCGTTTTCAAATCTTTATGCCTATGTGATAATTAATAGTGTGAATAAGGGTATTCTTATTAAGGTAACCTGCTCCAATTACACAAAATCTATTTTTTTGAGTTGTTTCCCAAACTTTTATATTCATCCCAAACAAACTCTCATACAGAAATCAGAATTCAAATGGCAGTAATAATTTTCTTTTAATTCCACCCATGGCTTATTTACTATCTAAATACGTACTAAATAGTAGTAATACACATGGAGAAATATAATGCTGGGGTACTGTATGGATATGTTACTACAGCAAAATTTTGTGACTGTCAGCTTCAAGATGAAATTATCTGAACAAAATGGACATTAGCAACTCCCAATGAACCCCAATTATTGGGCTTGAGTAATATGCACTGATGTGTAAAGATAAAATCTGGATATAAATATCTGGTAATGTTCTTAAGATTTTCAGCACTTTTCCTAAGACTCATTGTTGTGATCATTTATCTCCAATATGTGTTACAAGGCATTCCACAAAGGCAATATTAAAGAAGGGTTAAGTTACTCTGTTCTTAACATTAATAGCAGCACTCTGACACCTTCCAAGCCTCTAGAAGAGGAACAACCATTGTAAAATTTCCACAGTATGGTAATATAATTGGTGACTTTCTGTCCATTCTAACATTATCCATTAAGAAACTACGTAATTATCTTTTAAAGCTCTCTGGGCAATCACTGATTATTTGTCTTCGAGTCTACCTCCCTGAAAATTGTTCTTATTTGACACTGTCTCTCTTGTAAGAATCACAGGTTTTTCTAACTTACTTTGGTATTTTGAATATCATCCATGTTCTGACACCTTGACTAAAAAAAATCTACAATTTCAGGAATTGGAAATTTTCTTTGAATACGTACATTGAATATAACCTAAAACTAAAAATATTTCTAAAACTAAATAACAATATCCTTACCTTACTTCTCTATACAGCATCATTAATTGACACTAACAGCTGTAAATAAACCAACTAATATATAAATACGGGAAAATAAAAGCAAACTGGAAACGCACCTTCCTGCTCAGGCTGTTATAGGGACTATAGGAGCGGAAGGATCCATTAAGACTTGGCGTGCGGGAACGAGAAAACTGAAAAAAAATTGTTAACAAAACGAAAATGAATCTAAGCATGCAAATACATACAGGCATCTTTGTAACACCTTAGCATGCTGCTAAAACAATAATAATAAAGACAAAAAATAAATTAAACACAATCTTAAAACTACACTGACAATGCAAGAAGCCCTGAAGCACAAAACTGTGTACCTATCAATGATGGTTAATCTAAGTAACATGAACCAACGAACAGATTCTTGTTAAAACATAAAAATGTTGCAGAAGTGTTTTTCTTAATAAGGGGATAATGTGTGTTCCAAGACTAAGGAAAAATTTCACTGCTAACTCCAAGCAAAATTGAGATCTTATTAACCTCAAACACTGTAAAGGTTTTACATTAATACAGGAATATCACCAAAGATAAATTGCTAATGATTAACTGAAGAACAAATGAAAATATGATCCAAAAAGAACTAATGGTTAATTAGTATAAAATTCCCCATGTGCAGTGCTTAACTGAAATAAGAATCCCATTACTGAAGCTATCCTAATGAAGAATTGTGTTTACAGTAAACTAGGGAGCTTACTTGTGGGAAGTGAATTGTGTTGCTTTACAACAAGAAAAAAAAAACACACGACGTGAGTGGTTTCCTTCCTATATAAGTGGATGTAAAAAGAGTACAAAAATAATATGCAGCTACACTTGCAGTGCAATGCTACAAAGCTTGTTAAAATGAGGTAACCAACCAGTTATTATTGGATGTCTAAATTACATCTACAAGATTATGCAACTCAGTAGCATGTTTGCTTCAATTAAAATAAAATTTTTGACTGCCAAGATAAAAACTCACAAAAGCTAAGCCCTCTATAAGAACTAAAGTTGTGGGTGTTGCAAGTTGAGGGGGCCCCATTAGTTTAATTGCATGGCATCAATAATTCTGTATACCTTTTCATTTTAATCTTTAGAAGTGACACTGTCAGTGATGATGATGATGATGATACAGGTTAAGTGAAGGTTATTTCTCTCTAGAAACACTGGGATTGGAAAGTCATAATCACTGGACAAGTCACATTTTATCATTGGGTTAGTTACTACATTCGTATACAAAATCAAAACTTAGTCACAGGGTTTCTAAAAAAAATCTTATTATCAAATACAGTAAATAACTCTCTGTGAGGCATACCCGCCGCCATCTCCCCGAGGACTCTACAGTTTCGATAAACTGTTGAGATGAAAACCAAGTTATTGTACTATCTACTTAATTACCTTATTCTCTAGGCTAAGGGAAATTTAAGACATATTTAATACTGATGCACTAAATGTTAACTTGAAGATATTTTCCAGTGAACATCACACAATATTTCATGGAATTAGAGATCAGTACGTATTGAATTACATTCAGTTGCAAACAGTAAAAATAAAACGGAAGTTTAGGAATGCCTGCCTAAAAATGCAATACTCAGTTAAAAACAGTCGAACAAAAGTATATGTTCATTGGCAAATAAACCATACTGAACTACTGAACATAAATGCAAAACTTCATTCTTTGACCGTATGAAAAAAAGCAAAATTGAAAATAAAATCTAGATGCAGACTTGACACATAAGCACTAACAAAAAGGATGCAGAAATATTTTTCTTCCTAAAAAATCCTGTTGTAACAATATTTCTACCAAGTTACTAGACGTCATCAGTTTCCAATCAATCTTTCATTCAGAAATCAATTTAAATTTTGAGCTTAGAATAGCGAAGATAGTACGTACTATCAATTACGTACCAAACAGTTAGAATTGCAAAAATGCTATAATTTTCATCAATGAAATTAGTCAAATATGTTAGATAATGCAGATATCACTATAGGCCCACCAGTAAGGAGCTTCCATGAATATAACAGATTTTTTTACCTACAACTGTTGAATCTACTATACCAAAGTACGTACATAATCAATTACGGTTAAACTTTCATTTAAAATCATCTTCAATAACAATACACAATACTGTGTACAAGTAGAAACATTGTTACCAAACTAAAGCATAAAAATACTACAAAATAATAATAGGCCCAAGAAAAAAGAAATACTGAAACAGTCGTACAAGATGATGGTCAACTTACCTGTGTTTCTGAAGCTGTAGAACTCAAGCCATCAAAAGTCACGTTCTCGTTCAACTTTTTGATCTCCGTTTACGTGATGACCATTAGATATAGATCCATTTAAAACTGTACCATTTTCAGTGGGCCCTGGACCACAGCGAGGATGCCATATTGCTGTTCCTGTAACAGCAGATGCAATATGTTTATGTCCAGTACAGTTATTTCATATATGACAACTACATTCACATGAGGGAGTGTGTGTGATAAAATGATAATGCAATGCATATCTCTATTATGTAAATATTTTCCTTCAAAAATTTACTTACTAAATTATCAAACAAATTTATGTGTGGGAATGCACACTCTTGTACTACACATAAGTCATTTAGATGTACGTACTTAAAATTTTTTGTTGATAAAAATCACTGATGTTCCTACATGACTCCTCAGAATAAGCACTTGACATGACATCTATTTTATTTACATGAAAAATGAGACAGTCAAGACAATGTCCCTGTAACCAGCCTAAGAATTAATCAAGCTAAAAAGCACATAGGACTGACTGCTAAACCAATATCATCACTGTTAAGTCATCTGGTTCAAGTCCCAGAGATTTACAGACATAGTGGAAAAAATAAAATCTTCAACTGAATACATGAGGGCAAACAAAGAATGGATTTTAATCACAATTCTCTGTCTGAGAAATCTCTAGGTACCTGAGAATTTTAAATCATCTGAGAAATCTGTGGATACCTGAAAATTCTAAAATCAAGTCTTGGATGAATCCAACAGAAGAACTAAGATACACAACAAAGACAAACCTTGCAAATACATCTCCTCTCCATCCCCAAATGGATCACCGCATTTCGTACAGCGTGCACAAGTCGGGTGGAAATGATGATTGTCTCCAGCTTGTAGCACCTTACCACTGATGAATCGATTACAGTAAGCACACTTGACACCAAACTGTGCCTGATAGTCCTTTTCACAATATGGCAAGCCATCCCTGAAAATATATTTGAGAATTAAGTACTCACTGACAGTGATAGTACAGTATAGTACTCAGAATAGGAAAAACAAGGAACAGTAATGTTGAAAGCATAACGACTGTAGGATGGATGTAAATGTGAGTGAGGTAGAAATAAGGGATTTTGACGTAGGAAAAATCTATTTCTGGGCTCAGCCGTGTCGCTCCGTGAAATGTGTCCTCTTTAGCACTATTTCTAGTAAAATATTGCTATGATACCAGAGAACTGCTAAATTGGACATGTCAGAAGTCTCTGACTCGCTCACCTAAATAAAAGGTGTCGGTATAGAACTGGGGCGAGTGTTAAACACTACCACAGCAACCCCTCCAATTTGCCTTTTCCTCATCAAAAGACCCTGAAAACGGCATTCTCTGGAGTGTTTTACACTAAAGTATCTGAAATTAATGCATCATATACATAAACAAATTCAAATACTTGGTGAAAGGGGCATCAACAAATCATCTAAAAATAGTTTTCTTCACTACACAACTACGTATCCACAAAATTAAAAAATTTTCATTAAAACCATCAGAGTAGAAAGTACATAAAGTCATTAACTAAGACATGTACCCACTGCAACTATATATTTCACAATGAAATATGACAACTTGAATGGAAACATAGAATACTCACTTTCCCATATATTCCCCATGCAAGACAGTATTGCAGGCAGCACACTTGAAGCACCAAATGTGCCACTGTTGATCCAGAGCAATCAATGCCTGGCCCTCTACCAGTTCCTCCTTGCATCCTGCACATTCTACAAAAAGAAAACAGCTTATGTCAGTATTTGTAACTATGATATAAGTAATGGACGACAGAATTTCTAAAGAGAAAAAAATAAAGTCAAATGGGTAAGGGTCCCAAAGTCTATTATTTTCAAATGATACCTGATGACTAATGATGAGAAATAATGGAATGAAAAAGATGAGAAATAATGTAATGAAAAAGATGAGAAATAATGTAATGAAAAAGATAAGAGTTAATACATAATTGAATATTGTGTCAGTACTGAAGCCACCTTAAATGTTAAATGAATGTTGAGAAACACTGCATAAAAACCTGCTTCACAGAAGAACGTATGTAGTCATGGACAGTGAATGAAACAAGTGATTAAAGTAAATAAAATGGGAGGAAAATGATAGGCTGTCAATAAAAAATAAATAAAAAATGAATAGAAATTAAAGATAATTTGTGTGTGAGAACGAGAGAGAGAGAATTATGAATAATTTAAAGATTCAGTTGATGATGATTAGAGTATGAAGGAGAATATATATGATGGTAATTATTAGCAAAAACTTCAGTAGAATGAGACTGAGAATACCTAATGACTGGTTACTAAGCTAGCTGTTAGTAATATTTAATTCTGATAGTCTTAAAAAAAAAAGGGGGGGGGGGCTGTGTATCTTGAATGAACTGATATGAAAAAAAATAAAAATATAAAGATTTCAGTTGATGATGATTAGAGTATGAAGGAGAATATATATGATGGTAATTATTGCAAAACTCTTAGAATGAGACTGAGAATACCTAATGACTAGTTACTAAGCTAGCTGTTAGTAATTTTATTTATTCTGATAGTCTTAAAAAAAAAAAAGGGGGGGGGGGGGGGGCTGGGGGGGGGGGGCGCGTATCTGAATGAACTGATATGAAAAAAAATAAAAATATGAATACTACAATCATTCTCATACAAAAAAAAACAAAAAACCACCATAACATGCCCACCATTTATTTAGTTCGGGGATAAATTTAGTCATAGGACAGACCCAATTAACTGCAATTTAATGGCAATACGACACTCATTATTAAATAAAAATAAAACCAAACCCAAATAAATAGCTAAAATTATCACAACATCCACTACAAAGGGTTTACCTTATTAGGGGACATTGTTTAGCTTCAACTAAAAACCTTTACGTAGAAGGATTTGAATTGGAAGAATAAGAAAAATTTAATGTTTTACAGATGCCTATGAAAAAGTCTACAATAGAACCCTATGACTGAAATTAAATGAGGAACACTACCATATCTTATAACTTCATATGATAACAAAATTAATAAATTCTAAAATTCTAAAGAAAGAGAGAAGATTCTAACACACATGCAATACTAGAACAAAAACAGTATGCTCACAAAACAGAAGGGGTACAGTATGATTTTGATAAATATAGATGCAAGTCAGAAATATTCCTTCCTAACTAATCAAAACAGGTTTTAAAAGTTTTTCGCAATTAAGGAGTTCCAGTACAAAATGGAAGCTAATTAAAAAAAAACTTACAGAAAGGCATAAGATAATGAAACAGTGAAGCCTGAAGAGCTTAAAATTAAAAATATTTCTCGAAAACTTGTACTTTATTGGTTTTCATCACAGTACAAATAAGGATGGGACATTTTATCATTGGATATCCTGACCAAATAATTACTCGAGCTACGTACAAAAAACATAAATGGCCATGAAAAACTACATACAATACGTATTCAATAACCCTTTATATGTATGTTTACTAATGAAAGACTTAAAAAAGAGAAAAGGTATTATGTTTGTTTTTTAAATGTGGTCGGCACTTTCCATCCAGAGAAAGAGGATGAGGTCAAATTCAAGAACAGCCACTGAAGCTGCCACTCATACATTACACTTCAACGGGTGAGAGTCAACCTGGTTTACAAGATTTAATAAACCCAACATGAAATGAGACACAAAATACTACCTTGCCGCGGCAGGGTGCGGTAACAGGGACCTGCAAAAATGTTGTTCTCATCTTATAATGTGCCAAAAGATAAAATGCAATTTCACAAACATTAGTTCACTTTTTTTTTTTTTTTTTTTTTTTTTTTGTTTTTTTTTGAGAGAGAGAGAGAGACGAGAGAGAGAAGAGAGAATGAGATTGAGAGACGTGGGATGGAGAGGGTATGTGGAGAAGAGAGAGAGAGAGAGAGAGAGAGAGAGAGAGAGAGTATTTTAGTATTTTCTGTCTTTCGAAGATCCTATGAAAGGATGAATGTTTCCATAAGAGGAATATGAACATGTTTTTTTGGCAGGTAAAAAATTAGTTATGATCATAAACTATTAAGAGCTAAATAATAATAAAAATTAATAATAGTACCATAAACGTCACTTATCAAAAATCTTTTTTACATTCTTCATATGCTTTCCAATCTTACTAATATAATCAAAGTCTTCACGAAAAACTACGTTCATATTAGAATGGCAATTTGCACACCAGCCAATTTCAATAGGGAAGCCAACAAAACTGTCATCTCTTCAAATAAAAAAACTTTTTGTTTTAAAAGCAAATGATACAATAAGAAAACAAAGCTGTGATCACGACAAGATACAATGCACTTGAACATATCCCATTCAGTGAAACTAATGAAACACAAACAAAGTCAGAATTAAGAAAAATGAAATATTGAACAGTAGGTCAGGCAGATTTTTATGTCGATCCTGAAACAAAGGCAACAACTCTCTCTCTCTCTCTCTCTCTCTCTCTCTCTCTCTCTCTCTCTCTCTCTCTCTCTCTCTCTGATAAAAGAGCAACATGTTCCCTATATTTCTCTCTCTCCGTCTAGCTCAAGAAACTCACTCACTCTCTCTCTCTCTGTCTAAAGAAAGCCACAATAACAACCAACGCCTTCACTACATTTTCAAACAAGCGAATATAAAAATTAGCAGCAGATTCTCGTAAACAATAATCTTCTCCAAGCCATTTCAGAGATCTTCTCTCGAGTGACCTGTGACCTTATTCGGGATCTGCCCTGAGAATACACCCTTTGACCCTTTTGCCTACCACAACGTTCGAGCAGGTAGCGTCAGCCTTTATTATGTTACCGAGACCATTTCCTCCTGCTCTTCTTCTTCCAGCTTTCTAACAGGAAGCAAGAGAAGGAGGGGAGGAGGAGGTGAGGTTACTGTGTGTGTCTATTGTGACGGAAAACAGATCACTCATACGAAATGTTTTTCCTGTAGATGAATATATAGTTTGAAATGTATCTTGGTATAGTTTCAAACGCAATATTTTTCACGCATATGAATACATACTTTGAAATATATCTATGTATAATTTCATGGGAAATATTTTTTGTTACAATTTGAAATATATTTAAAATAATTTCATGGGAATTATTTTTCTGTATGTCAATAAATATATTATAAAATAATTTACTGATTTGAAATATATCTATATATAATTTCAAGGGAGATATTTTTCTACATGTCAATAAATATATAAAATACTATATATATAAAATAACTTCCTGATTTGGAGACGAATAATCTTTAAGAAATAACATAAATGACAGGTCGTCTAATAGACATTCCTGAACTGATATTGATTGGAAATTCTTATTTACGTCGTCGTTGAGGTATCTTATCGTAGCATTAATAATACACACGAATTCTTTTTCTTTTTTCTTGCAATATTCTTAAAAACATTTACGAAGAAGTAATGACTAGATATCTAAATTTGAAATTTCGTGATTATAACGTCAACGAACCGTAATGATGAGCATTTGAAAGCTAGTTGAGGGGGTTGTTATTATATATATATATATATATATATATATATATAATATAATTTATATATCTATATATATATAATACTATATATATCATATATATAATTATATCTATATATATAAGATCAAAAATCGTCTGTAAACAAAGAGACCAATTTATAAATAGCGGTCATTAGAATCTGCAAACCAATGAAATACATATAATAATAATAATAATAATAATAATAATAATAATAATAATAATAATAATAATAATAATAATAATAATAATAATAATTCAACTCCATTCATTCCTTCATAAAATACATCACCTAAACAAAGCGTGAACTTGATGATGAGTTTCCGACTCCCGTCTCTCTTCCTCCTACAATACTTCCTCAGAGACACTCGCACTTGCGTGCTCTGTCTGATCTCCTCCTCGGGATCGATCTCCTTGGCGGGGATATTCTCGTGATTAGACGAAGACGGCTCGAGTCCATGACTCGACAAAGCCGCATCGATATTCGCATCTATATTCTGGACAGGTTTGAAAACCATGGGCAAGGTGACGTAACCCTCATAGTGACCCAGTTTCATGAGGTCGATGAGAGAGGGCTGCGGCTGCTGTTGTTGTTCGTGTTGTTTTCCCTGTTGTTGTTGTTGTTGTTGTGGGTTTCCGTGAGTGGGGGTGGCAGGGAGGGAGTCCACCGCCAGCAGGATGGTCGATTGGTGGTTGGGGGACTCGGGGATAATCGTTCTGACGGGTCTGCGAGACTCAGAAATGGGCGGTGGTGGAAGGGGGCGTGACTCCTGGAATTCCACGCTTCCTCCAAATGGCAGGTTGGTTTCCACGCTGCGGTCTGCGAGTTTATTTTCAGCCCGTTTCGTCGGGGTAATGGGCGATTTCATCTCCTGTGTGCGGTCTGCAGATTCGCGCGCGCACTTTGCCGCGCTTTCTTCGTAACGAGTTCGATCAGAAGGCGATGGGCCGCAGCTTCGATAACTTTCCTCGAGAGAGTTTGGAACTTTCTTTCCGGGGGAAAAGGGGTCCTCGTCGATTTCAGCCGAATCTCTCGACAGAGGTCCGGGATCCCACAGCTCCGGTGGCGATACCGATCTCATGGGCGAGCTCTCACCTCCGTCAGACTCGGAATATTCCGAGATGCCATCGCTCTCGTCATTCTGATCCTGCGGGACCTTTTCTTTATTCGCAGGTGTCTTTTTCTCGACGGGGTCGTCTGGGTGCGCCGTCCCGTCGGGGGGTTCTCGTCGCAAAGATGCCAAAGGTGAAAAATCAGACTTCGGTTTCCTATCATACCAGGCGTCCATGTAATCATCAGTAATCTTAGACGCATCTATCAAACTGCCACTTAAAATAGACTTCGGCTGCGAGATGATAGGCCGCTCTGATGTATGCCCCGCGTTCTCCCTAGAGCTTTGATTAACGATGGAGTTGGTCTGGGCATGAACAGGTGCAGCGCCCTGCAATCTGCTCACGGTGGATGCCAAGACGTTATCGCTCTTGCACAGGGCATTCCTTATCTTCTTGTAGAGGGGATAGCGGGCGCAGAGGGTATGGCTTAGACAAGACGCAGGGATGGCCTTCAGCCATTTGTGTGACGTTGAAGATATGAACGCCCCGTCTGACTGCTCGGTTACTGGACTTTGATCTTCAATATTGTCGTTTTCAGATATTTCGGGATATTTTTCAATAAGTCCCCTCTCCCAGTGTGGGGGGTGCGCCTGGCTGCTGCTATCGGATTTAACGGCATTCCAAAACCTTTCTCTTGACATGATGTCGTTATAAAAACTACGCGGACTCTTCGGTCTGCCTTTCAAACAGGTGCATCTCATTGCAACGCCTGGCCCGTAATGCACAGGTGTTATTGCGTCATTCTTGACGCGAGTGTTATTCAGCTTAATTTCTTTGTTTCTACGACACATGCACACCTCACGTGCTTCATCTTTAGGGAGGGCATGACGGACAGAATCCTGGGTTGGTCTATATTTTCCGTCGGGCGGATAAGGCTTTGTTTTTCTATCATCATCTTGCGCAGACGGCGGACACCCTCCCGACTTCTCGAGATCTGAATTTCCAGCCCTTCTGTTCTCATGGAAGTCTCGGCGGTGCCTGGAGCTGCTGAGGTCGAACGGACAGTAACCGCTCGTCGCAGCAGCAGCAGCAGAGGCAGAGGTAGAGGTAGCGGTCGGCCAAGGGTCGTCGTCGTCAGCACGGTTTTCAGCTGGCTGGTCGCCGGCGACGATGGCGGCGTAACCGCTGATGCTATTCCCATTAGCGAAACTGTTACGTCGTTTGTCGTCACGGTGCCGAGAGAGGAGGGGGTGGGTCAGGCGTAACTCGCTGGGGGTAACATCTGAGAGGTCGTTATTAGATAGATAACTCGAAAGTTCACTTTTGGCAGAGTATTCGTCTTTCTCCCAAGAGTTACTTCGGGAAATGGAATTCCTTACGGTTACTCCCGTAGAGTTATCAAAAGCATTGCTAATGACACGGCCCTCGGCTGTTTCCGTTCCAAAGGCGGGCTCAGTAGTGGGTGAAGGAGTGCTACTACTACTACTACTGCTGCTGCTGGGGACATATGGTCTCCCACTGTCAAAGGAATGAGATGGGCTTGGCTGGGAACCTCGGAAGCATCTGCCACCTAAACCACTACCTTCTGTTTCATCTGCGTCGAGAGGTGATACTCCGTGATTGACGCTTTTCGTAAAATCTGCGAATTTCTTTCCGTGACTGTCACTTTCCCCGCCAAGTCGAGTTCCCTTGGGTGAAAATGTCTGAGGCGATGCATGAATGTCGAAACTGCCTTTGTCACGCCTAAAAGAAGGGGAGATCTCATGAGTGAAAGCTGTTGGAGAAGCGTTATGGACAGATATGCCGGTCCAGTCATGGCTGTAATGTTCGTATTTATCCCCCAAAGCCTGGGCGGCATACGACTGGGTCTGTTGGGGGCAGGCATTAACGCCAAGGCTGACGTGGGGGCTGAGGCTGTCCTTATACGGTAAAATGGGGCCCTTGGTGTTATATTGATCCGATACTCTGGCATAATATTCACCATCAGTCTGTAGATGTCCCCCATTTTCTATACCAAAGCCTCCATGATACGGATTTCCAGTATTAGATGGTGAACAGAATTCATAAAAGATATCATCATCATAATCTCGCCCAAAAGCATGGAGGGGAGCGGGAAGGGTCATATCATACCGTGAGCAAATATCATGTTCAGAGTAGATGGGTGTGTCCCAATTGGAAGTAATGGAGGTGTTGTGGACACTGTAAATAGCATTATTATTTAAGGGCGTGCCATCCCTGGCCGGACTTGCATGCACGGAAGCATGAGGGTGAAGAGGCGGCAGGTTGCATGATGGCACTAAACTGGGAACATTATTATTTTCGTTCTCTCTCTTCTCACGTTCCAAATTGACCTTTCCTTCGTCTGTATCATTCAGAGGACCTAACATAACCAGGGTTCTCTTTCTTCTTTCGTTACCATTTTCAGCAGCTGGGGTTGTTGTCCCTCGGCACTCCACAAAGGAGGACACGGTGTATTTATTGGCGTTTTTCCCTTTGTCCCTGGAATCTTGCCTCCCTCGATACAAATTCAGAAAGCTTAGGGAATCCATAGTCTTGCCAGCTAAATTAACGTCATCATCATCATCATCATCATCATCATCATCATCACATTTATTCCCGAGACCTTTGTCATCATCACCAACGAAATGGCAGTACTCATCACTATCCGAGTCACCACAATCGAAGTCGCTGTTGTAGCCACCGTCGGGGAGGAAGGGTCCCTTTCGTGGGTCATCTACGGCTCTGGTTTCTCTCGGAGGTCGTCCGGGTACTTCTGGTAACCCGAGGGCATTTTCAGAGTGATGTTTCTCTGATTTAAAGTATCTCCAACAGCTTGCCACCTCGATGGCGTCGTTGACACACCCACTACCAAGGTTTTCCCCCGTTTGGCAAAGGTTTCTTTCTGTGTCATTATTCTGAACCCGAGCTGCACTGAGGTCATCGAAAGCACAAGGTGACAAACCAAGCTGCTTTTCTACAGTTTCACTCAGATGGGCACTGTCTCTACTTCCCTTGGTTTTCCTGAATGAACCCTCCTCTTCATTTCCCTGAGAATGACGTATGTGATTTGCGGAATCAGGACAATCGATTTCTTCCCACGAATCAAGTGCATCTTTATCGACGGCGATCTTGCGCATTTTATTCGACGGCGTTTTCGAAAGCCTTTTCCTAATCTCCTCCCACCTGCTACTTTCGTAGGGATCATCAAACCAATCGTAATCTTCCTTGGAATCGAACGCCAAATTCCTCGTCTCGGAATAGAGGTCACTGCCCGTTCTGCGGGATCCTCTTTCAGGGTATGAATATTCTCTGCTTGACCTACCGATCCCCCTCGTGGAGGAATCAAGGTCACAGTGTTGCCCCATTATTCCCCTTGTCCCGAAATAAAGGTCATTGTTGGGCCTATCGACACCTCTCCCATGGGAATAATGATCACCTTGGGGCATGCTAATATCTCCCTCAGGTGGATTCCAGTTGTTGCTCAGCCTATCGACTCCTCTTTCGAGAGACTGAAGGTCCCTGTTTGGATAACCAGGCCATCTTACATCTTCATCTGACTCGGGACAATAAGTTGCTTGCTTGGCATCGAGAGGAACAAGACGAGGAGGGGCGGCGCCCTTCATTGCTGCAATCTTCTTCATTCTCCTCTGTCCTGTGCTCCCAACCCTGTACCAACGGCGGTTTTCACTGTCGACCCAACCTTCACTGTCGTTCCGTGATGCTTCGTTTTTTTTCATCACTGTGACCTACATCGCTTTCACCGCTATGAGATGTTCCTATCTTCCTTCTTCTCTTGGTCTTCCTCCTCTTCCGAAGGGTAAGATAACCATCGTCCCAATTTGCAGTTCCGTCTGAGGGGCGGCGACTTCTACTGCTATACCCTTCGCCCTTTCCTTTATCACGCTCCATGAGGCAGCCAAGGCAAGTACCCGAGTGGGGGTCGCTTCCTGAAGGCTTCCCTTCCTTTGGTATCTGGCAGGAAGCGCAAACATCGGGTACCAGGCGTCTCTTTCTGTGTCTATCAGCGTCATTTTTGTAATTGACTTTCCTATACAGATCTAACGAGTCGTTTTCAAGGCTCGTGTTCAGGTCAGAACTGCTTGTGGTGGTGGTGGCGCTTGAAGACGAAGACCCACTGGCGTCACTTTCCAGCTTTTCGGGATCGAAATTAGGGGGCAAAACGTACTCGGCGAGACCTAACGATGCATTGCCTTCTATTGCAATTCCAGCGCTGCCGGGCTGGAAGTGGATGGCGCCTGCGTAACAGTGTTCAGGCGTAGAATAATCACCGCTACTGTAAGCGTAATTAAAAGCCTCTTTGGTGCCAGGAAACAAAGCAAATTCTGAATGATCCCAATTTAACGTCGTAAATGGGCCGACGACGGGGCTCAAAACTCGCCTATCAAATTCTCTAATATTCGAGTCGTCCGCATGGCGACTCGAGACTTGATTCAAGTCGTTCCAAACATAATTCTCCGACCCCTCCCTCCTCCGACGCGAATCACCCGAATCCGAACTCGAGCCGGGATTCGAAACGAGCGCCTCATATTCCTTACGACTCGAACCATTTGAATTCGAGCTGGAGACGGAATTCGCCCGGTTCAGGATGCAAGTTTCGGCCTCACTCCACTCCGACTCCGAAACGGCGTCGCTACTGCTGGAGGAGTCATTCTCTCCGACAGAGACGGAATGGGAATGGGAATCGCCTCCGTCCGATGTTCGACTTCCGGTTCCCACCGGCGGCGGAGATGGGAACGGGGAGGGGGAGGAGGCGGCGGCGAGTGACCCGTTACGGTTCGTGGCATCTGTAGCACGGTTCATGGTTCCAGAATGGTTCAGAGCATCGGTAAAGTTCATGGTATCAGCATATTTCATGACGTCAATATGGTTCATGACGTCACCAAGGTTTATGGCATCTGAATGGTTTACAGCATTAACATGGTTCGTGACATCAAAATGGTTTATATCATTAAAATGGTTCAGGACATCAGCATGGCTCATGTCATCAACATGGTTCTTGACATCAATATGGTTCATGTGATCAACATGGTTCATGGGATCAACATGGTTCATGGCATCAACATGGTTCTTGACATCAACATGGTTCATGGCATCAGTATGATTTAGGAGATCAACATGGTTCTTGACATCTACATGGTTCATGGCATCAACGTGGATCACGTCATCAACATGGTTTATGGCATCATTGTGATTCATGACATCAACATGGTTCATGGCATCATTGTGATTCATGACATCAATATGGTTCATGGCATCATTGTGATTCATGTCCTCAAAATGGCTTATGGCAACTGTACGATTCACGACATCAACATGGTTCACGGCATGTGTTTTTGCATTAAATGAGACTTCATCACTCAGGAAAGGCGTGTCTGCCCGTTCTGTGTTACCTTCGTCAAGAACTTCATTCCCACTTCCAATTCCTAATACCTTTCCTTTCAATTCCTTCCCCTCAGACTTTCCCAGGGTCATTTGTTCACCAACCGATTCAAAATCAGGGTTCTGAGATGAAGCGTCGAAATGACAGCTTTTAACTTGGCAAGACTTCCTCGCAACCGCACTGATGTCATCATCAAACTCGATACTTTGGTGGTCAGCCACCTCACAAAACCTGATAACATCGTCATCACCACGATTTCCACAGTCAACAATTCCTGCAATTTCATCGCATACTTCCTCGCAATTATCCGCATCGTCCCAGCGAAAG
>NC_061095.1:16861682-16894182 GCF_015104395.2 Macrobrachium nipponense | reverse complement strand
TCTCTCTCTCTCTCTCTCTCTCTCTCTCTCTCTCTCTCTCTCTCTCTCATCATACACAAACACTAACTATATATATATATATATATATATATATATATATATATATATATATATATATATATATATATATATATATATATATATATATATATATATAATGTATAATAGGATAGAGTTCAATTAATTTTGCCATACGGATAATATCACAGTAATCATAAAAGCTTAAGTTTTCTGAACACCACTTTCCAACACACTAAAACACAGACAAACGTACAAACAAACACACACATACACACACACAAACACACACATCACACACACACACACACACACACACACACACACACTGACACAGGTCAATTTTGGTTTCAACTGTGCAATCATAACTCGACGACGATCAACTGAAATGACGGAGCCAAAAATAACACGAGAGAGAGAGAGAGAGAGACGAGAGAAGAGAGAGATAGAGAGAGAGCGAGAGAGGAGGAGCAGATAAGAGAGAAGAGAGAGAGAGACGCCCCAAGGTTAAGAAAACTTTCTATACCAGCAAACGCCGCCAGTGGGCATAACTATCAACGCTAAGCTTTATCATCTAGTGAATAAAATTACAAAAAAAAATATAAATGCATCATTGCCAAGTAAATAAGCGTGTTAAGTAACTTAACCTTCGGAAAAATAGCAGCTGTAATTAAGCCTCAAACCGCAAATGCACTAGTGTTTCAATTGCAAAAATGAAATATGAAAGTGTGTTTTAAATCCATTCGGGGGAGGGGGGCCTAATTATAAAATTAATTTATCACCAATAACCTTCAATTTTTCTTTATAGGTCAAAACTTTTTTAACTCAGCACAATAATAACTTTATCTTTTCTCTAGTAAACAACAGTTTATTTTGATTAAGCAAAAGTTTATTTTTATTAAGCAAATTGTTTTTTCTATTACGCTGATTTTTTTTTTTTATTAAACAAAAGGTTGCAGTTTTAATAGTGAAGCACAAGAGACGTTTGTCTATCAGAGGCTGCGAGGGAGAGATAAAATGCAAGCATCACCCAACATTCAAGAATAATCTGCAAGCAAAGGTTTCGCGTTGCAACTAACACCGCTAACCGCTGCCTCATATTTCAAACTGACTTTATATAGAGTTCAGTCGTTTCTTTGCGATTCGTGAGTCAATTCTGATGCAAGATTAACCTGTAAAAAGAGTCAGTCATTGTTTGTTTGTTTGTATGTTTTTTTTTTACGTTGCATGGAACCAGTGGTTATTCAGCAACTGGACCAACGGCTTGACGTGACTTCCGAACCACGTCGAGAGTGAACTTCTGTCGCCAGAAATACTACACATCTCTCACACCTCAATGGAACGCCCGAGAATCGAACTCACGCCCACCGAGATGGCAGGCCAAGACCATACCGATCACGCCACTGGGGCGCTGTAAACAAATCACGCCACTGGGGCGCTGTAAACAGTCATGATTACTGACAGGAATAGGGGTAATGTCATTTTGCATAAGTAGCGTCCATTGATATGACAGCCACGGTCTATTTATTCATTTATTTATTTATAAATTTGACAAAACTCGTAATTTTCTTCACATTTATGACATCTAGGATTCAGACAGAGTGAATCTTAGTTATACTTCACTCAGCCACTTCGTTTTTTCGTCTGAGATTACCTTCCGAAATTCCTAAGGTAAAAATAAAAAAAAAACTCCAGTCCTTCTGGGTTAAATAGTAACGTCTTGGTTAATAGCCGCCATTTAAAATAATTACAAAGTAATTCCTTTCCTAGAAAACAAAGGAAATGGAACGGATATTGCAATGGAAATAGCGAGTTGTTAATAGCTTTTTCCTGAGTTCGCTTACCTGAAGAATTGAGACACTTTGCTCCAAATGGAAACTAACTTCGTATATTCCCAGGTCAAATAGGAAACATATCTTAATTCCCAAAGGTAGCAGAAAAACAGAAAAAGGAATATATGACTGAAAAGTTATAGCAGAAAAACAGAAACAGAATAAGTGACTCAAAATCATAGCAGAAACAAATTAACAGAATATATGACTGCAAAGTTCCGAGAGAATGAAATGAGTAAAAATGACAAAGTGAAATAAAAATGATGTAAATGATACTTGTTATTTGACAATCATTACAACCTCAGGTTATGCCTGCTAAAACTGGCTTCACAACATCCATTTATTGACGCCGTAAAACCTAAGGAGACTATATGAACGAAATATATATAACGGCAATTTTTTTTCTTTTAAAAAGACCAAAAAATTAAAAAATAAATCTGAAAATAAAAAAATAAAATAAAAATAAATAACACACGGACACGATGTAATAATCTGTCAAAAGGTTAAACTCTGGGTAAATGTATCTGCATTCGAGATAAGACATACACCCACCCACCCCCCAAATAAAAAGAAAATAAAACGAAACCAAGAAATGTAGGTAACAAAACTTAATGGTACGTAGATCATATAAAGAGTGCCATCCTGTTTTCTCTAGTGGAGACTATGATGCACTCCAAGAACGGCTCACGTTCAGTAAAACTGATATTATATTCGGACTTAAACGTCATTAGTAAATTGCTGGAAACCCCTAATGGTCTACACCAGGAAAAGACGTCTGTCTGCGTGGCAATTAAACAAAACAAATACAGAAAATGTGCCTCACGAAAGCACATCTAAAACAAATGCAAAACTCTTTCTGTGTTAACGGTAACAAAGTTGCATAGTAATAAGTCGACCACCTCATATTTTAATTTATATTTTTTTCTATAATGTGGGTTAAGTGACTGCATCTATATATCATATGCATGTTCCTCACATGAAACACATACATACTTGTCTGTGGGACGCCAGCGTCTCGGCGGTCGGGTCGAAATTAGCATTTTGGGACGTCCCGCTAGCGGTGACCTTCAACCATTTTAAAACCTGCGTGACCGAAAACCGGCGGTCACTCGGGAAAAGCTTTTTCTCTGTGACCCATTACCTAATTACCCGGCGCATAAATATACGTAGGAATACATACACCAACATACGTACGAATATATTCACGAACTGTGACGAATAATCAAGAACGCTAAAGCGCATAGCTACCCTAATATTATACTTGCATTTAAATGCATTTTTATCTATTTGTTAATTTATTCATTCATTTATTTATGTATCTACTTTTATAAGCGAGATCCTTTCTTTCTGTATTTCCCCTTACCTCATCTTGCTTCTTCATGGACACCTTAATATTCTTTGGAAACTTGAATTTCAAGTCAGTGCCACCTGTGATGGGCTTGTTCCATATGAATTGGGTTCATCTTCCGAATAATAATAATAATAATAATAATAATAATAATAATAATAATAATAATAATAATAATAATAATAATAATAATAATAATAACTTAGTATACATACTGACATACACATGTGCGAGGTAAACTACGACATTTAAATCACACACACGTTCATCATAGAGACATGTAAAAAAAAAAAAAAAAAAAAAAAAAAAAAAAACTAGTTTAGAAAAACACGCACCCTGCACATATAATACACAAAAACCAGGCCAGAGAATAACGTAGTACGTTCTAATTTCCATCCAATCACAATTACATCACCTCACAAGTTTTCCCCTCAAACAACAGGCTGCAAACATGCCATGATTGATTAAAAATGTAGATATCAATATACCCGCTGCCGGCGGTATTCAAAATTACCGAGGAAAATATGCACAGGGATGATGTAAGAGTTGGAACCGATAGATGATTATAAGCGGAGGTTGCAACTTGCATCGTTGCTTCGTGAATTCCAGTGGGGAGGAATTGCAATACAAATTTGACATTTATAATAGTACGGGATTCTACGCGAAGCGCTTGATCGAGCAACAACAACGCCTGGCTATCAAGGAGGAGACTGAAGCAAAAATAAATAAAAAAAAATAAGAAAAAACATGGAAACCACAACAGGAAAAAGAAGGTTAAAAAAAATAAGAAGTGGATTATATCCCACAAAAAGCGAAGGATCGCAAACTCCCCAAAAAATGACATCATCCTATCCTTTCTAAGTTGTCATCAGCCGGCGACGATGGCACAATTTTGGCCAATCGTCGAATTTTTGGGGTTTCCGGTTGCGACAGCGAGTGGGTGACTGGTCGAAAAATGGCGCAAAGGGAAAATGTGCTTGTTTGTTTGTTTGTTTGTATGGTGTTTTTACGTTGCATGGAACCAGTGGTTATTCAGCAAAGGAACCGACGGCTTTACGTGACTTCCGAACCACGTCGAGATTCGTGAACTTCTATCACCAGAAATACACATCTCTAACCCCTCAATGGAATGCCCGAGAATAGAACCCGTGGCCACCGAGGTGGCAGGCCAAGACCATACCGATTACGCCACTGAGACGCGAAAATGTGCTTGTGTACAGAATAGGGAGAGGTGATCGCGCCTGTGGATGATCCGTCTCGTTTATGGAGAATTCTTTGCTTTCAGGAATGAAGATCCAGAAGGAAAGTGTTTTTGTAATATGTCTTCATTTCAAACAAACCTTTCAAACTGCACTAACACGCAACGCATTACTCCCTCACTCTATTCTCCTTACACTTATAATACATTTTTATATATTTGTTAATTTATAAAATATTTTTTTTCTTGTTAATAAGCAAGACCTCTTCTTTTGTATTTCCCTTTAAGTTCTCTTATTTCCTAATGAGCAACCATATTCTTTGGAAGCTACAATTTCAAGTCAGTGGGTCTGTGGTGGGCTTGTTCTATATGAATAGGGTTCATCTGAATAATAATAATAATAATAACAATAATAATAATAAAAATAATAATAATAATGGAGAAACATATCCACAGTTATGTAAACGTACATATATTTAAATTTAAAACTTAATCTAATTTTACATAACTGTGCATTGTTCCTCCATTTGAAGACTCGTGCTACTATGAGAATTTTTAAATAATAATATAACAATAATAATAATAAATCTCTTGGCGTTTCGTTAAGTCCTCTACAATACGAATTTTTTAAAAATCCAATGAGAAAATAAGTAAATTTACTACATTTGCCAATGTCCACAATTCGATGCAGTAACGCCTAGCGTCCTTGCGTCAAACACAATGCCACTTTAATTCAACAGCTCGTTAAAAAAAAAAAGGTCTGAAAATCTGGGATAAATCAATGTGCCCTCATCAGTAGTCGACAATGACTTCGCAGAGCGCTACCAGTAGCGACAAAAGTCGCCTCTGTGTCACCAATAGCAACCTCGATTTGCGACAAGAATTTGTGATTATTATTATTATTATTATTATTATTATTATTATTATTATTATTATTATTATTAAAAGAGGAATCCTATTTCATATGGAACAAGCCCACCAAAGGGGCTCCTCACTGACTTGAAATTCAAGCTTCCAAAGAATTATGTGTTCATTGGCAAGTAAGAGAAACACACAAAGTAAAGATCTCACTTATTGAAATAGAAAAAATCAATCAATAAACAACTAAAAATGTTAATGAGTTAATGCTAACAACAGAGACTTTGCAATATAATAGCTACTTAACTTGCAATGCAATGATGCAAATTATACGGACTGGAGACAACTAATCTAAATGTAAAAAGGTATATTGAAGAATATATACTTCTAAATATAATATATATATATATGAAATATATAGTGTATATATGTGTATATATACAAATACACACACGTCTGGTCTTACAAACATCAACCGAGCGTAGATCGAAAGGTGTGGGCCATTTTCACCTGTACAGGTAAGGGGTAAGGGCGCCCCATTACCCGTGCAATTACTGGCAATGGGTATGGCATTTCTCCCCCGTGCCAGCTAGCTGGTAGCTTTGATCTGAAGACAACACCTAATGTGGAGAAGATTGGCAAAAGACACACGCCTCTGATGGATGGGAGGTCGGGGGTCACACAGTGGATGGCAGGTTATGGCAGGTCATGCAGGTCGTCCCCTGCAGCCAAAGGGGAGTTGGAAGAGAGGCAAGAGGACAGGGAGAGAGAAGTGGGGAAGGAGTGAGAAGAGGAATAAATGAGGAATAACGTGAAAGGTGCAAGCTGACGAAGAAAGGTGGCGGGGAAGGAAAGATTGACACAGTAGCAGGGAAGGAAAGACTGAGAGACAGAAAAAAAAGGGATGGAAAGACACAGAAGGCGGGAAGAAAGAAAGAGGAAAGTTAAAGGAGACAAGGAGGAAGGGAAGACAGCAGAGACCCTACATGAAACAGTTCCTAAAATAGGATGAAATCGTTGGAGTTAAACTGAGGAAAGTTCAGTTTGAAAAGCCTTGAACTAACCAAACTCAGACTTTCCCATTTTATAACTATAATAAAAACTACATATTCTCTGAATTGTGATATAATGAATGAACAAAAGACTTCTGATGGTTGTAAACGTTTCTCCTGAATACAAATAAGAATGGAGATTAATATTCGGTTAATTAATGAAGAAAAAATTTACTGTTTGAGTTGATATATATATATATATAATATATATATTATATATATATATATATATATATATATATATATATATCTATATATATATATATATATATATATATATATATATATACATATATATATAGTATTAAGGACGACAACACAGCAGACAGTGACTAAGAGCATAATTACCAAATTTCTTACTCTATAAAGCAATTTCATATACACGACAAAAACCTCTCACATACATAAATCTACAAACATCCCATACACACGAACATAATAATAACAGCCCCCCCAAAAAAAAACTATGAATAACAACTTCACCATTAAGTCATTATACCTAAATCCCAACAGAGGGTCCCAGCCCTAGAATATGTGCCAGGACTGGAAAAACAATAATGTACAATGTAGGAGGGCTGTTCGTTAGTATAACCTACCAGGTGGCACATTAACCGTCTCCTCCTTCTCCCAGCCACCCACTATACTTTCCAACTCTCGTGGAATGGTAAAACTTGTGCAGGTTCACGGAGACATATTTCTCGTCAATGTTTAGAGTCATTAGTCTATATTTTGGGGGGTTGTGGGAATTTTAAGAGTTTGATAAAAGGGGAAAATGAAGAATTAAGTGCCCATCGTGGCACTGAAATAAGTCACGGAACCGTTGTCGTGAGTAGGGACGAAATAGGACTTTACTACGATTCTGACATATTTACCAAAACATTAGGCAAGATGGCGTCCAATGATTTCTATAAAGGACGCACTGAGAAATAAACTTTACGACCCTAATAATAATAATAATAATAATAATAATAATAATAATAATAATAATAATAATAATAATAATAATAATAATAATAATAATAATAATAAACTCTTTTATGTCTGAAGTTACTAAGAAAACATCGGAAGAATTAAGACTTCATTATAGCGTCAATGAAATAAGGCGAGGATCAACTGTAATTTGTAAAGGCAACATCGTGATTTTTTATAAAAATCATCACAAAAACAGACAAAACGGTGTCCTATAATTTCTGCAAAGAACACATCATGATTTAACCCCTAACGACCCTAATGAAAGGGAAACAAATCTGAATTTTACAAATTCTGCAGAAACGGTGAAATCGGCATCCCGCAAATGTCAGCAGAAAAAAAAACAGAGAGAGAGAGAGAGAGAGAGAGAGAGAGAGAGAGAGAGAGAGAGAGAGGAAAAGTAACAAATGAGAAAGTCCCGTTGCCCTTGGCAGAGGGTTTTACGAGCGGGCGATTTTAGTAAAAAAAAAAAAAAAAAAAAAAAAAAAAAACAAAAAAAAAAACAAAGGGGGGCTTTTCTTGCTTTCTTCCCATTTCCGTTTGTGATCTTAGCAAGCTCCCGTGCTAAAAGCTACATTAAAGGGACTCGATTGCTAAAGGGTGTGGAGAGAAATTAAGAGTTTCTCCTTTTCTAAAAGTGAGTAATTGCCATCTGTCCATTATTTGAAAAGAAGTGCAAGTCCAAATTACGGAAATATTTCAAGACACGTTCGCTAGCAATGAACATTGGACTTCATATTAATCCTATATGCTATGCAAAGAACTTTATATATAAAATATATGCTTCAAATACTTTATTGCTAAGCCCAACTCTCTTCGCATTTTTATTTTCATTCATGTCTGGTCTAGGTAAGCATTTGGTTGTTCATTACCATAATATTAATGACGTCTTTACCTTACAAAAGTCTCAAGTTACTTCGATATCTCTGAGATTTATATATCAATAATTCGACCCACAAAACAATGAATTTCCAGACTCTCTCTCTCTCTCTCTCTCTCTCTCTCTCTCTCTCTCTCTCTCTCTCTCTCTCTAAGTGAAAACACTCGAAGATATACAGAAAAGAATTGCCATACATCTTCAACCTTTCATAGGCCACGCCCACTTTTACTTCTGCCATTTCTTTGAAACAACTTCTCCCCAGAGTAAGAGTAAGTCGTATAAGTGAACCAAACAATGAGGAGATAATTTGAAATCTCAAACAATGAAATAACAAGAGTTGCAATGGAGAACAGTAGGCAAGACTCCTTATGAATTATGGAACAGCGAGAGCTTCAAAGCGATCATTATGGATGTTGTCTAGGAAAAGTGTCTTGGAAAAGCTTTGACTTCCAATGCACCAATGCAATTAGATCTCTGACGGAAAAGCGAAGGGAAAGGAAGAGAAAGTTACTCTTAATATGTAAAATGTTTCCCTGTTTCCCTTTTTATTTCATCAGGAAAATTTCACTTTGTAAAGACAACGCATGGAGTAACAAGTTCGTGGGTGCCTGGACTGCAACGCTGGATTTTACATTCTGAAAATTTATATTTCATTTTCAGTCACTTTACGACTGAATAAAGTAATTTCTCCTTGCTCTAATGACCACCAACACCACTCCTCCTACTCCTCCTCCTCTCTTCTCTTCTGCTTGTTTATAGAATGAATTACCACCCCTCCTTCTCCTTCTTCATAGAATAAATTAACCTCCTCCTTCTCCTCCTTTTTCTTCTGCTTGTTTATAGAATAAATTAACCACCCCTCTTTCTTCTTCTTCTGCTTCTTCATAGAATAAATTATTAACCTCCTCCTCCTCCTCCGACAAAATGACGAGAAAGCTGGTCATAATCATAATTCAATGTCTCGACTAAATGGCTCTCGGTAACTCTCCAAATCCCCAAACCTAACCCGCAAAATATAGCGCGGTTTGGCTTTAAGGGACTGTAAGTACAAACGAGCAGTTGCGTCTTCCCCCAAGGCAGGGTCAAAATCACCCAATTAAGAGCCGAATTACAGAGCAAATAATCCGCAATGATCGGTCATTACGTCTTTGGAAATTCCTTCTCAAGAGAGAGACCTCCAGTTGTTAGCGGAATATCAAGATAGCTTTCTTTTTTTATATGTATATAATATAAAAAAACTATAAACTAATACTTTAAGAATATTACTTTTTTATATGTATAACAGAAGGGTTGGAAAAAACTAATATATTTTAATCATATTAATGTTAAAAGGAGGGGCATAACTCGAGTGAATATTAGGCATAATATACACTTCACTCAAGTTTTGATAAAACGACTGAGGAAAAAGTGAACGAATTTCTTTTTAAGAGAGAGAGAGAGAGAGAGAGAGAGAGAGAGAGAGACAGAGAGAGAGAGAGAGTTTAACACAATTTGACTCCTAGCCTGTCAAAATGACTAAAAGACACGCCAACAATTCTAATATTGCAAAAAAGTAATTTTTTTTTTACTAATAAGTAAAATTTCTCTGATAAAACGTTAACGATAACAAGGCGCAGACAGACAGGCAGACAGACAGAATGGGAACCCGACAACTTTCAGGAGTTAATGACGAAGCTATGAGACATCGTCTCAAAAAAAGAAAGAAAGAAAAAAAAACTTCCCAACATTCTCTAATAGATCGACTTCGGGGCAGGGTTAATACCCCTCCAAAACTCTCTACTCCCTTCTTTTTTCACACCAATCCTGCGACGTCCAACGACTGCCGTGAGAAAAATAGCAGGCGGGTTCCCATTGAAGGTTTTATACGACGTACGGCGTATTATATATTAATAAATAATTCCCTAACGTTCAAAAAATGGGGAGGGGGAAATTGTGGAAGACTTCTCGGTAGCCATGAGATAATATTAACTCGATACAATGCGAATGGGAACATCGCTCTCACAAATATAATAAAACTTATTAAAATCAAATAGAACCGCAAATGGAGTAAAATGAAAAAAAAAAAAAAATCGCACGATTTAATATATAAGAAAAAGTGGATATTTTAGTACCTGAGAATATTCTTTGGAAATGAAAATAGAAATGGAAACTTTCTCTTAATAAAATCGACGTGATAGTATCCAACGGCAAGGCTCTGGATTTATCAGAAGTCTGCGAGAAATATGAGTGATCATTATCATAATCAGATAATGGACTCTAGGTACAATCAATAAAGACAAGGAAATGTAACGTAATCTATATAAAATTAACAAACAAACAAGATATAACAGATGATTAACAAATATCAAAATTGGAAGTACTTTAATATGTGTTGCATAAAAAAAAAAAAAAAAAAAAAAAAAAAAAAAAAACAAAAAAAAAAAAAAAAAAAAAAAAAAAAAAAAATTGAAACGCATATTCCTTAAAACATACAAAATGCAAATTCCGACTACAAACCCACGTCACCTTACCTATGAAATAAATTGCAACCCAGCCACCACCCACCCCCCCACAACCCCCGACCAAAAAATACAAATATCACACCAGATAAAATTCCAGTAAGTGGAGGACTCAGCGTCACCTACTGCGGAAATTGGCCGCACTTTTGTGAATTTAACTTTTCACAAGACGCACCGTTACCGATGTCACTGGGCCGTTGAATAACTTTCAATGTCTTCGGAGACAACGCATAGTAGCGAAGATAGAACTTCTCACGTACCGTGAGATCTGCTCTCCTCAAACAGGAAGAGATGTTGCTTTCGTAATGCTGTAGTAGACTTGATTTTATATTTATAATACTGTAGTGTTAATATCTATATTACTGCAGTCTTAATTAACAATACTGAAGTCTAAATCTATAACTTATAATACTGTAGTTTTAATCAAATTATTTGCGGGTTTTGTAGCGTCGTGTATGTATATATACATACATATATATATATATATATATATATATATATATATATATATATATATATATATATATCTATATATATATATATAATATATATTATATTAATATCTACATATATATATATATATATATATAATAATAATATATATATATATAATATATAATATATATATATATATCTATATATATATATATATATATATATATATATATACATACATACATAAACCCTTTTTTTAATTTCCTTGGGGGGGAATTAAAAAAATTAAAATTTCCAGGCCAAAACAAAATCAGTTTACTATTTTTCTTATTAGCAGTCTAATTCGTACGTCAAGCCACACATATGCAACGTTTATACATGGACCTTGCATGTATGTATACTCCATTTCTACAAGAACCTACGAATATTATTACCGGCTCATTTCTTGCTGTCTAAATATTCCTGATTAACGGACAACATAATATCATAACAGACCGTCATGATGAAATACCATTTAGTTAAACCAACTTACTACGCTACCTATACGAAATAAAAATGTATTAAAAAGTTGAAAAATCATCACAGTCAATATTAACGCAATTAAATCAAATTAATTTGTTAGAACAAAACTAACAAAATTAACGAAATATCAGATTATTAACGCTATTTGAATCCATGAAGCCACAGCCACGAAAATTTCTGTAATTATTTGAATTTTCAAAAAAAAAGATGACATAAATCAAATCATTATTTATACCTCCAAGACAAGAAAATATATAATATATTTAATATGTAATATATATAAAATAATGATCTCAATCAGAGAAACAAAAACAAGACCACAGAACCCCGACTTCCATCTCTCAAACAACCGAAAAACAACAAGGGCAACTTTCGAAACAACGAAATGCACATACTAATGGTGGGGGTTTGGGTGGTGGGGAGGGCGCCGCCCAGCGAAGACAGATTAGCATGCCAAGCCGTCACCAGTAAATAACGGTTGGGGGGAACCCGAAATGAACGCTACCAAAATGTGCGCTACCAAAAATAAGCGCTAACGAAAAAGAGCGCTACCATAAATAAGCGCCAAAAAAAAAAAAAAAGAGCGCTACCAATATGAACTCGTCTAAATAAATGAATGCTACGAAAATGAACGCTATCCAAATGCGCGCAAACAAAATGAGCGCTACCAAAATGAACTCTTGTCTAAATAAATGAAAGCTACCAAAATGAACGCTGTCCAGATGCGCGCTACCAAAATGAACGCTGTCCAAATGTGCGCTACCAAAATGAACGCTGCCTGGAAGTAAGCTACCATAATGAAAGCTATCGAAATGAACGCTACCAAAACTGCCGACGCTAGGAGGCTCGGAGCGTATCTCGTAATGAACGAATTCTGAATTGCTGAAAAATTACCTTGTAACATGTATACCTTATGTATTATAGCTTCGATACGAAATTTTTCAATGAATTTAATTCTGATAAATCTATACACATGAAATAAATATAACAAACTATTGTTTATGTTATATAAACGAGAATTAATATTCGTAACATTGTAATCTTTGCATTTTTAGATAATTCATGACAAATACAGAAATAACAAACACAAAAGACCTCACTTGTTATTAACGTAAATGATTCCAGATATACATAAATAAAACAAAAAACAAAAATACAAACATGAAATTCCTTAGCAAATCAATACACGTTCTTGTGGTTTAGTAAACGGCTTCCATTTCCTCTCTTCTGTCTCTCTCTCTCTCTCTCTCTCTCTCTCTCTCTCTCTCTCTCTCTCTCTCTCTCTCTCTCTCTCTCTCTCTCCATATGGCGGCATCTTCTCAAAGGTTACAGCCGTCGCTGAGACTAAAACAAGCGGGTGTTTGTTTTCCTTAATGAGTTTTGTGTACAATAACTGCTAATTAAATTTTTACTTTGTTTTTTCTTAACTTGAATTCGGGAATGAATTGTCTTTTATAACATTAGCAATAGTTTGTTATGTTTATTTTAAAAGGTACAAACAATGAGTTATCTGTTATTTCATGTCTATTTAAGGTTAAAATTAGCATGAATTTCTCCCTATCTCGTCAATGATTGGGAAGGGTTGGGATGAATTTATTAAAAAAAAAAAATAGATATATATATATATATATATATATATATATATATATATATATATATATATATATAATATATATATATATATATATATGTATATATATAACTATACAAAAAGACAAACATAGTGTTTAGACTCCAACACCTGAATCTTCGTAAATGTATAGTATGCATTCTACAATACGTGGCCCAGCACGTATACTGTATACAGATCCATACCTTTGCTACATGCACAGACACACTAATATATAATCAACATGACACAGCCTGTCATCAAAAACCGCAAAATTACCATAAAAAAAATGTTTTCTTGCTACTTTTATACTACAAGAAGCTCAGTACAAGACGTTACTGGTACCATCTCCGCGGAAAGAGGCAGAAAAAAAAGAAGTCTTCTTATTTTGCGTGACATTAAGTTCATATTTGTGTGACAAGTCTCGTGCTAAATCATATTCATCCAATTTTTTTTTTTTTTCCTCTCTTCAACTTTATAACGCTTATGATACGAACGCCATATGTTACCTTAGCCGCCAACCTGTTCACCTGACTCAAAGAATTCGTCAGCCATAACGCTCTGAGAGAGAGAGAGAGAGAGAGAGAGAGAGAGAGAGAGAGAGAGAGAGAGAGAGAGAGAGAGAGAGAGAGAATTATTCTGTAATAGGAAGCAGGAAATCGTGTATCTTAAACTCACATTCATGTAGATTAAACCACCACCTGATGAATAAAAAGTTAAAAACAGGGTTGAACTTCAAAGGAAGCCACAGACTGAACAGCTATTCACAAAATGCCTTTTCTCACACTCAGACGCATCTTTCACATTTCACGATGACAAACTCATGGAATAAACGGATTGGCAATTGGTTTGACAACCAAAAATGTAAAGAGAAATAAATGGAGAAGAGAGACGAGACAAGAAATGTGTCGAATCGAATACTGATGATGTGAAGTGCAAAAATAAATAAATATAATTCAGTACATGAAAAAAACGTTCATAGCATTTTAATATTCGCAAAGTGCAACAACTAAAAAGACAAATAAAAAGATATGTCACGTAATTTCACGTTCTTAAAATAACAGTGTTCAATTCCCTCTATCTCGAACAGTATACAGAAGGTCTGATGAACGGGACGACATAAAAGACAAATAGCTTACGATGTGGTCAAAAGAAATGGAACTTTACACCATTACTCATCATGGTGATTTCACGGCAAAGTGAGGAGGAGGAGGAGGAGGAGGAGGAGGAGGAGGAGGAGGAGGAGGAAGTAATTTTCTCTTTTTACCAAGTGACGTGATATTTCGTATATATTTTCGAACTGCATTCTTTTCTCTAGAACATCGCACGTCATTTACACCATGCAAAAAACTCCATGGCAATTCTTTCCTGGTCAGTAGTTCGTGATTCTCTCTCTCTCTCTCTCTCTCTCTCTCTCTCTCTCTCTCTCTCTCTCTCTCTCCACACACACACACAAAGTACCCACAACTACACCTCTATCACACACGGATATCGCAACTACTACAATCAAATCAAACCTTCAACACACAACAGAGCTCAAGGAAACGTCCCCTAAAAATGAAAAAAAGAATGGAATTTGATTTCACCAAACCACTCATCACAACAGAGGTGTCCCCTGATTCACAAAACGAAAAGCGCTACCGAATTGGTTTACAGCGTCATCTCGACGATCTGACCGATCGAACGCGCCCGTGTCATAATAGCGAGGTGACGATAGTTAGAATTTTAGAGTCGGCGTTTTACTTCCTGCTTCGCGCGTAAGCAAAGGCACACACACTCGTGCATCTCCCGCGCGCGCGAATGACGACTAGAGAGCCTGAACATGTATGGCTTAGAAACACGACGATTGCGAGGGCAACTAATAGAAACATTTAAAATACTGAAAGGCAAAACAAAAGTAGACAGTAACCTATTTACATTAAACGAAAACCAGACAAGAAATAATGGATAAATACTAGAACTTGAAGAGATACAACACATTCCATTTTGGGAACTTCTTTACATACAAGAAATGTGACACGTGGAATAAACTGCCACCAGAAGTTTTAAACAGCAACAGTGCGGAAGAGTTTAAAAGAAAAGCTAGACAAAATCATTAGGACACTGTGAATGCACAGTAAAGCCTGCTCCTACAGATAAGTGAGCACACGATGTCTCCTCGGATGGACTATCAAGTCTTAGAGACATCCTAATCCTTGTAACTCTATCGTTTACAAACGTCAAAAGTTTGACAGTTATAGATAAAAACGTGCTGGTTTTGACCTGAAGATGATATTACGTCCTTTACAGAATCATATTAAACTGTTTAGAAGAAAGTTCCATTTCTGACTATAAAGAGAGAGAGAGAGAGAGAGAGAGTAACCACGACACCAGACGACGCTGGAGGAAGAGGTCATATTTCTTACTATACAGGAACATCCCCCCACCCCCCCAAAAGAGAGAAGAGAGAGAGAGAGAGAGAGAGAGAGAGGTAACCACGACACCAGACGACGCTGCAGGAAACGGTCATACCTGAGAACCGGGCGTGAATGGCCTTATCCCTTGAGTGACCAGGGGGCTACGCCTGGCTACGCAAATTAGAGGAAGTGTTCTGCGACTTCCCGTTTTCCGTCACGACAACTGGATACGGCTGGTTCTGCCTCATCCCGTTTTCTATGGGGCGCGGGTAGACTGGATGTTACTGATTATACGGTGGTTATCCTTCAATGATAATGTTGTTCTCCTTGCATTTTGATAAGTTGTTATCTGTTTATTAGTTTATTTGTATTTCCCTTTACCACCTTTCACTTCTTACTAATGAACACCATATTCTTTGAAATAAATAAAATCATCGCAGTTTCTAGGACTACTAACAGTTAAAATACCTCGATAAGGATTTGATAATCTTCGACGAGAGGAAAACCCTTTACAAATTGGAGACACCTATCTTAAAATATTCAAACAAAAGATCTGTGAATCTAAATATATAATGATAATTTTAAGTTCAACGAATATTTTGTACCAGAACTCAACGACAAAGAGAGAGAGAGAGAGAGAGAGAGAGAGAGAGAGAGAGAGAGAGAGAGAGAGAGAGAGAGAGAAACGTCACTGTGCTACACTTGGCTACTCTTGTGAAATGGTACATTCATATTCAATCAAGTCACGAACGACCACTGTGGTGCACATTGCAAGACGGAATTAAATTAAGACTCGACTGCCAAAAAGGTTGAAAATCATCAAGTCTTAAGTTCAATACACACAGGACAAAATAATATGATATACACACACACACACATATATATATATATATATATATACTATTATATTATATATATAGATATAATATATATTTAAGATACTGTGTATATCTCTCTAGTTTTTCAATCACTTGTAATAATCAAATACCGCACTGACATCACCAAAAAATCGAATACAGTAAAAGTATTCACAATGGAAAACAATGCCTATGGAACAATAATGAAATACACAAATCACTAAATGAACAATTTGCAAACTCTTGCCTAAGAAACAGCTTGAAAAGCTGTCATCTTGACTAACGGAAGTCCGTGGGAGACTTTCCCACGCTGTCACGACTGAAGTTATTTAAAGAAAAAGTTCAATATCATTAAAAAAAACTCTATAAATAAATAAAAAGCTCAATACGTATCAGACGCGATGAGATACCACCCAATTGAAGATTTCTAAAACCAGTCATCAATATTCCAGAATGTAATTCATATATAAAAAAAAAAATTCACGGTTCGTCAATAATCTCCCAATATACGATTCGTGACTTTCACGTCATATTTCATGGTAAGATCTTCATGACAGAGAACGATTTGACGATCATCTTCATAATAATTAAGGTCCAGCAGATGTTTACGTGCACGGCTGTTTCTGTGAGGACTTCCTAAACGTCATTACACGGTTCTTGGTTAAGATAAAAACTTATTCTAATAAAACGGAAGAAGAAGAACGAAAAGGAGGAGGAGGATGAGGAGGCGGAAGAGAAGAGGAAAGGAAAAGGAGGAGGAGGAAGGAGGAGGATGGAGGAGGAGGAGATTGAAGGAGGAGGAGGGAGGGGAGGATTTGTTAATTTATCTATGGTAAGAAGCAGAAAGAAAAAAAGAGATGTAGGGAGGTTAATTTATTCTCTAAACAAGCATTAGAAAAAGGAGGAGGTTTAGGATTAATTTAAATTCTATAAAAAGGAGGGGAGGAAAAGGAAGGAAGGAGGAGGAGGAGGAGGAGGAGGAGGAGGAACGAGTTGAAACTGTAAACAAAGACGCAGCTGCAGAAGGCGAATCATCATTCGGTTCCTGGCCTCTGTTTGTGAATCCGAGTGTCAGCGAAGCGTACCACCACCACCCCTACACACAAACTGGCGTTGACTTTGGGTTAATTATGCAATGAATCAACCAATCGCGTAAACGGGACTGTTATGTCAAGTTCATCATTCATTTCCTTGCTAAGTTTCGAATGCCGGAAGATTTTTTTTTTTAAGGATCCTTTATGTTTACTTCATGACAGACAGAAGTTAATTCAATTGCAAAAATACGGTGGATATGTAAATAGCGTGTATTAGCCCACTCCTGTAACTCTGTAACTGTATAGATTCTGTAACTATGAGGAAATGCAAACATTATTAGAAGCAGCTGATAAATAAAATTTGTATAAATCATCGGTGATTTTGTTTAATATAATGTACACAAAGAGAGAGAGAGAGAGAGAGAGAGAGAGAGAGAGAGAGAGGAGAGAGAGAGAGAGAGAGAGAGAGAGAGAGAGTTCTTGATAGAACTGCAAATGACTTGACAAATCTGGATAAAGCAAGACATGTGCTTCAAATGGTGATAGCCATAAAAAAAATTACCTATGAATTAACGCCTACTTTAACGCAAAATCAAATGTTTGGGAAAAAACGTGGTTTAAATTTTGTTCAACAATAAAATAAATAATTATATAAATAAATAAAAACTGTAACAGATTTTCTCTCCTGAATATGAATAACCAAACGATCAAAAAGGTCCAAGAAATACTTTCGTGACAAAGTAATTCCTCAAATTGCCTTAAAAGTACTTTAACCAGACGCCAGATTTCACATTCTTAACTTTCGGTTGGCGTGACACTTCTTAGAATACTTTTTCGTTTGAAGAATTATAAGAGAAACCCTTATTAAGCGGACATACTGTAATCTAAATACGTTACCAACATTCGCAACATTCACTCGATTTCGTGTTTGAGTGAGTCAACAGCTCATTCACAACTTATTTTGAGAAATCATATAAAAAAATTATCATCATTGCCAATTAGCTCAATTTGACGAACAGCATTTGGTAAAAGCTTTCATATAGCCGAAATAAAAAAAAAAACTACATTTCGTAGATTTGGTTTTCAGTTTTCAGAAATCTGAAGACGCAAATTACAGACAACAGTCCTACATAATACAAGAAATGACTAAGAGAAATAAATTCAAAACATGATTTTCGTGTTCTAGTATAAAAAATACAAAATTATCATTGCATTTAGCAATGATATGGAATTTGTTTGGAGTTACAAATTAATTTTAAATCACGCTGTTTCAAAGGAATAATGGAGAAAGTGTGTTGAATTACATTCGAAGCTGTAATTGCACCCATTAACATTCAAAACTCTAATTACGTTCAACTTGGGTATTTCAAAGGACTGTCCGTGTAATGAATAAAATGATTCTTCACGATGAATTTATTGTAATTACGATTCAAAACTGAAATGAGACTAATTAAAAGTTTCGCCCCATCTTAAATAAAGAATGTATATGTATTCGAAGTTCCTTCAAATATTTTGTATAATGCAGGCATCGAGCAATGTAAAGAGAGCAAATGTGGGTGAACATATAATCAGCTGACACTAAAGATTTCACAGCTTTCATAAATCATAACGAACCAGCAATATGACCCACAAATGCTGGTAAATGCAGCAAAAATATGAGTCTCTAAAATGAAGTGTTGTCCAAAAAATACCACTACCATTAAAAACTAATATAGCCATTTGGGAGATATTTATGAAACCTACTTATGATTCATAAAATGGAGTTACGATGTCATGACAATAATATCTGGTATGGTAGCTTCACAAGGTTTTAACCAAGAGGGGAAATTTATGGACTAAAAAATAAATGAATAAATAAATACCTCAGAAGTTATCCACGATACCTTTAACTATGCTTTAACTATTTTCCGAGTTGACCAGGTGGTCAGCATAAAAGACTATGGCATAATTTACTAAACCATTAGTAAGGTTTTCTGAGTACAGTATCAGGAGCCATTACGTTTTTAGCCATTTAGTAGTTAACTAGTAGCATCATCAAATCAACAAAATATGGATATTTGAATAGTGATGAGATGTCACTAAAAGCCAGTCGCTGGCACCTCTTTAGCTGGATTAACACTAAGAAAAGTTTTCATTATTTACTATCAGTTTCAAAGTTGAACGTACTGCACAAAAATACCTAAAACAATTAATATGCATATCAGCTAACCTAAATGCTTCCTTACAATGGTTATTAAAGGCCACCCTAAAATAATTTTACATATATTTTGATGGATATAAGCTCCACTGACCAATACAACTAAATAATTAAAGTTTTATCTAAAGAAGTTTTCTGATGATTGTGAGGGATCTAAAGCTGAATTCAAAAGGAGAAAATATTAACTTCATATGAAAGCCATTTTCAAAAATCAGAAACTCGGACTAGACTTTATACGACAGAGTGCTTTTATCCAAATGAATGTGGATCTGGTTGGACAAATACATCAACCAAAAACATAATGGTGCACAGATATATTCTCTTTGGACCATATCCAATATCATGTTACCAAACATGAGTATCTCGTTAGAAAAATCCACATTTGTATGCGTTTTCGACTACTGTATGGCAACATAAGTTGAAACTTTTGGCATCAAGCCTCAAAAGTGTGGAAACCTCTAAGGAATGGGGGGAAAAATTTACATCAAACTCACCACAACCAGAAATGTACAAAAGTATGGAAAAAAATTACTGTTAATTTCATAACGATCTCTGTCAAACATCTGTACACTGGAAAATATTAGTAATAAAAACTGCTGCTGAATATAACAGAAATGAATAGAATATTGTTACATATTTCTTGGTGTTGTATACATATCAACCATAATAGTACTGCGAGGCAGCGACACAATAAGACGAAGGAAGGAAGTTACAAAGATAAACGGAAGGAAATATAATGTAGCAGTGAAATATAGTAAAAGACCCAAGTAAATAAAAAAAACAAGGAAAAACTCATTGTACTCACTTGGCCCTCCGGCAGTTGGTGACCGACTGGGTGACTGGGAATCTACTATGGGTATGTGCAGGCATCGTTGGCAAAGGCAGTCACTGCCAGTGTAGGTCACCCTTTCACCCGTTGGGAATGGCTGTCTGCAATTTGCAAGATAAACAAAGCATTATTTTCACTATTTAACAAAGTTCAAAGTCCAGTCTATTACTGGAATCTGAAATGAATTTATTATTGTAACTTACACACATGTAATTTGATAGGAATTGTTTTCAAATAATTTTCAATAAGATTTTATGCCATCCTAGAAAAGTATTTCATAAACATTCATCCAATACTTTAACCAATTTATTGGATTCAGTGTTAAAATACTTGTGGTATGTAAACAATATCCAAAAAATTAGTCTTTAAATTGTGCTGTAAAAAATATCCTACATATGATTATTTTTTTCTAAACATATTCAGTGGTTATATAATGTGGTTAATATGAATATGTTAATAAGGAAATTATATAACCACTGCTTATTAATCATATCAATGTAAACTAAATTTACAATTAGACATGTCACATCAATTAAAATCAGAAAAGCCACAATACAGGTCTTGTGTTCCTGTACAGTAATTAGTCCTCCTACACTTCAGTAAGTGTAACATCTCATTCAAGAATACATATTCCTTTTGCCAAACCCTACTCATATGGCTTGTTAAACTGATTTATAATGGTAGTAACAATAATCATAGGATTGAATCATGTGGGCTTCCTAGAATGATAACAGATTTAAAGTAATTCTCAAATGCATTACAATGTTTGAAAATTTTAGTCGTGAGAAATTAACATACTATTAGACTTTAGGTTATAGCCCCCAAAGAATCAATTCAAAATTCAGGTTGATTATGTACTGGAAACAAAATGTACTACAAAAGTCACAACAAGTAATGAACTGTTGAAATTATAAAAAAAACATTAGGTATGGTTACAACTTTGATGTCCTTAGAAAATTAAAGTTCTTAAATGGAAATCACCTATTTGTAACATTGCTCATCATGGTGGAAAAGAAATGAGCTCAGTAAAAATCAAAGATGACCATACAAAATGAGTACAAAACACTACATAGTGTTCTGGTATACAAGCAGCTTCACTTATACGTATTTTATCTTTATAATAGGACCCATCAAGCACTTAGTCCACCAGATAAAACCAAGTTATACTTGAGCAAAAAGCACTGGCTAACAAATAAGCCACTCACATGCAATTCTACCATGTTTCACATATGAGATTTTTACATCTTGCTCTATATTAATTCACCAATGTACTTGTATGATACTCCAATAAAATCTTTATGATGCAAAATTTTACACAGTAAAATATTAAATCTCTTGTTGAGTATATTCAGGTTCCACAGAATTAACAGAGCTGGAGGAAAGGATAGATGTTTTACATTAAGCATGCTTAAACACTTTCCTTCCACTCTGAGAAAAATAGGTACATAGTACTACTGTGCTGCTTTTACAACAGAATATACAAATATCACTTTACTTTCTAATACACTGGAATAACATATTTTCTGTCATCTTTTCACTGTACTGTACACAAAGCTAAGAGAAACACTTCTGTTAAAATATACTGTGCACAGAGAGAGATTTCATGATAAATATTATTATAAAATTTATTTTTCTAAAATGCAATAGATTAACAAGGTCACAAAGTCTCATTCCAAGACCATCACAGGGCTTGCCTGAACAATTTGTTATCAAATCTAGAGAGAAAATTGGAGAAAGACAAAGATAAGAACAACTAAATGGAAAGAGACTGAAATTACGGATGCTCAGTAATCTAAAGACAGAGTGCAGTGATACAAGAATGAATATCATAATATGATTTTTAGCTAGAGCTGCACAAATACACGATACAGCATTGTATTAAAAGCCTCTTGAGGTTATTAAGCCCTCATCAGTTACATAAACATCACAAAATTTTGAAAAATCATAGTACGGTGTAAGTCAATTAACAGCAAATGATTGGACTTGATCCTTCTAAACACATTTCACATGCAGGTAAGCCTTTTGGCTCTTAGTTCCCCAAGTCTATTGAGTTCATATACTGAAATATTCTAAACGCCTTCTGGTATATATCAAATTAAGCACTTAATAAGTAAAGAACGTACATCAAAATTTATTGGTAAATGTCCATCAATGCCTAAACATTTACCGGTAAAAGATACAAGCAAGAAACTATAAGTTTTAGCACACTTTATACCAGGTAAATAATATAGGATGAAGGATGAACAGAAATATTAATTTCAGAAATAAAAAAGTGAACAACTGTAATTTGCAAAAAATTGGAGTCCGAAAGCAGAATAGTCTCTACAGTTAGATTAGCTCTGATAATGCTGGGCTGATTTCAGCACACCATGCATAATTAAAGTTATCTAAAAAGCCCTCTATTATCCGCTAATGTTGTTTACAAGGATACTACAAACAGCATCTTTCAGTTTGTGCAACTTTGCCGCTTTCAAGTGATTTAAGAAGATAAATTTTAACAAATGAACACTAAAAGGAACAAAGCACAAACTGCAGTGTGAATCTAGCTAAAAGAAAAAGAAATATAAAAAAATATTTCCACTTGAGAATATAAAAATATCACACACTACAATAATACAAGATACAAAACTAGGACATCAACATTAACAACTCCACACAAGTCAGGTCAACTACTACATGCAAAGTTTTTCTTTATAGTGCTTAACTTGTTAGTCAATTCCTGTTTTTATCAGCATTATGCTGTACAGTCAGACGATGAAACTAAACCTCCTTTACACTAAAGGTCAGATCATCTTGAATTCACACCCCACAGGGAGAGCTTTCTCTAGTTTTCCTCAATTCAGAGATAAGTATTCCAAGCAGCTGTTCTTTGCTACTACAATACATGATAACCATAAAAAATTATGCAAATTTACAGGACTTTCTCATGATGAATGAGAGGCATGACACGCAATCTTGAGGTCACTGTCCCTTGTGATATCTCTTACTTGACCTACTAAAGGATACTTTTTTTGAAAGGCAATACGGATGTGTATCTTAAATGAGAAAATTTACAACACACTACTGCTTTACTTACAAGATGTAAATTACTTGATTAAGTGACAGCTGAATGCATATTACATATTTGACCAAAATTTAACCATCATTTGCCTTTCTACTCTGCTTCCATTGAAAAGCCACTGTATGATAAGGTTAGAATTTGAACATCAAATGAAAGTTTTCTACTTATAAGCTAAAAACATTTTTACAAAACAAGTATAGGCAAACAGGAAAGAAGAGTACAGGATCAATGACAAGAGCATTAGCTATGGTAACAGTGATAAGAAATGATGCAAGTTATAGTTTAATAACGTATGGGAACAGTGACAAAACTTACACTCATCTATATTTGGCAAATGATAAAAAATGGTAAATTCAAGACATAAATACAGCAGAAAAAGTATGTTAGACTAATAAGCTACAGAAGGATGGAAGAGGAGGAGGAGGAAGCTTAGAAATTGTTTATTTCACAAAGGCAGAAGTGCTAGAATTAAACAGCTTTAATATTCAGAAGCAAGGGTATGTGCACCTTCATGATAAAGGTACAGTATGGTAAAAATGGTGATAATGAGCTTTGTATAAAGCAGCTGAAGGTGTGAATGTCTTCTGCATTAGTGGCTTACTCTTCATGAATTAATTTCAGGATAAAAGTGGCATTGACTGCCTTGTCTTAATTTCCTGTGAGAACCATCTCTTCATGGGAATATTCATTTGGAAATTAAACATCAACAGTCCAGCAATGAATACTTGTATGAAAAGTAAGTGTATGACTATAAAATGCATTGAAAATGAAATACAATAGTAATCCACAATAAGGATGGTTCAAATGTAAAAAGTTACCGAAAGATAAATAACCATTTTCTTAAGCTATGCTCCATCATTTGCCATTAGCTATATTATTACAATACTACTGTAAAATCCTAGTTGTCTCCAAAATTTCTCTTCAAATCACAATAATAATGGCAGGGGTAGGTTCATGACGCTTGGTCTACACTGTACAGTCTAAAAACCAACTACAATTAGTCACGTTGCATTCACAGAGTAATAATATCATGCAGTATAAAGTCATATTCCATGAGTTTATTTTTTTATAACACCTTTCAAGCTTGAGAAATAGTCTGGGTCACATCAGCCTACCTAGTCACTTAATATAAAAAATAATAAAAGTTCAAAGGCACATAAACATTCTAAAATGTAATGTGTAACCATATACCCCTTTTCTGAGTACAAACAGTCTACTGAAAATGAACTTCACGTTAACCTACCACATAAATCTTAAACAAGACACTGCTGGGCAAAATAATGCAATTCATAAAAACAAGACGCAACACATTGTTATCTATGTTGACTAGACAGGCTCAATAGCTAGGTAATTGTGATACAGTAATTAAAATCACATTCTTCATGGTTTATATTCAAACAACACCACTGACTTTGGTGGATAGGTTAGGTAATACTGCAAACGATTAACACTTATTTTCAGACATAAAAGAATACCTCAATTTATAACACCACGACTGTGCTTCTTTCAACGATAATTTTAACCAGCACACTATGAAAACAAGTATCAACATTAATACTGATAGCTAGCTATACATTACCACTCTTCAAAGCATTTCTCCTAAACTTATTTTTCAATTGACTACTATTTGCCACAAAACATTATATGCTGCCTAGGAAAATATCTTTACCTGACATGGTTCCACTTCTGATAATTCTCTGCTTTAAAGAAATCTCCAAAAACAATTAAAAATTTACTAGATTATACCCACGTCAACAGAGTATAAAAAATGACTCAAATCCTAACCTAACCTTACAAACTGAAAGGTTTTCTACCCACTAGGTCTATATCAGCATTTTCATCTGCAGTACACGTGACCTATAATGAAAGTAAACAACATAGGTTAAAGTCCACCAAGTTCCCATCCTCTGCATTGTTAATCCAGTAACATCAGCCCTGAAAACCTCCAATAATGATTAAATGTAAACAATGCAACGATCCCACCTTCAGCACAAAGTTACCTGCGGTAACATCACCCTGAAAATCAGACCAACAATTACCTGCATCGTGCGCAAGTGAAGCATTTCTGATGGTAGGTGTTACCGAGGGCAGAGACAACTTCCCCTTCGACGTAGAGGCCACAGGTGGCGCATCGTTGACCAAAGTTCTTTTGGTAGCATTCGGTACAGAAATAGTCTTTCTCTTTCGTGAAGAATCCTCCTTGTGCTAATGACTTCTTGCAGCCTGGAAAAGTTTCGTAGTCATTAGAATCGAGGTTATGGTACTACAGGACAAACATCAATAAGTAAACCAACAATAGTCATAAATAAAATGTAAACACGAGATTGTTTTCAGTGAAGTAAACTTAAACACAATATTGTTTCGGTGCAAGTAACTATAAACAATAAATTTTGTAATGATCTTTTGAAAGCCATCTTGTTATGCATCTAAATCATATGCAATATGGTGGAAATGAGCAACCTCACTGAAAATAATCGTGATACATATGATCATAACTGTCTCTATCAACAACTTTCTTGTGGTTCACTAGCTACTGAAAGGCAACAAAATTTTCCCTATATTTAATGACGAATGCGAAAAAGTTGATTAACCATTACAGGCATTCAGCTTGCAAATAAAGAAATCATCAATTTACTTTACCAGATCATTACAAAACCATTTTGAGTTTCAGTTCCTGATACGACCTAGGTACATATGCAATGGCTTTCTCCCTTAAAACAGCTAATTAGCAATGACCAATGCATTTCATACACGTGTCCATTACTATTTAAATAAAGAAACTTCGCTGAATAATTAGCAAATATCAATGCATTTCATATACATGTCCTACCAATATTAAATAAATGAAAAGTGTCTTACGGTTTAACTTAAACCACAACAAGGCAAAACAGACCATGAGACCTATGTTACGTCACACCATAAAAATTCCAAACCAGCAATTTAGGAAACACCTCTTAACAAAAGAGCCACCAGACTCGACGACCAAGAAGACGAGAGGACAAAACTATGCACCACCAGCCCCAGTTATTAAGTAAAAACTTCCCTTCATCTAGAGCCATACGTCATGGTAACTGGGCCAAGTGTATAACAACACAGCTGGCCCTCCTCAAGGATGTAACAAGAGGATAAATGCCCACGACACGAGCTGCTGCTGCTGCTGCCCACATCTATCTCTACGCAGGGCAGCACCTCTTTGTGTCCCACGCTGACTAAGAAACGACCCTCTGAACTTTACGAAGCGCCAATTCCGGAGTTAAACGGGCATTTTCTTGAAGCCTTTAATAAGCGGCGACGACAATAAGAGGAGGGGGAGGAGGAAGGGCATTTCTGAGGGATGGCGTCGTCGCAGGAAATGGCTCTTAATGTCCCGAGATGCTGGTATTATTTCCACAGTTTTCGCTAAGCGAGAATGTCCCTTGGTTCGTAGGATGCGCCCGCTGGGTAATTTTGACAATTGCTAGAGTATAGGGCCTCGAATAGATGTCGCAACGTCTCTCATTGTTTTATTGCATTACATGGCAATTCTGACACGTCCAATATAATGCTCTCAAAAGAAAGAATACGGTGTTTAATTTTAAGAGAACAATAACGTCAATTTTATGAGTCAACGTTGGATCAGTTATGTGCAATTCTACTTTAAATCCTTTGTTTGCTTTTGTTTTTCCCGATTTAAATAATCTATTTTTTAAAGAGACGGTTCAAACGCTTCCTTCTCGGTTCTACCATTTTAACTCTTGTTTCTGTCAAGGCTGAGCGGACAGAAATGTTATCATTAATAACATAAATTTACATTGAAAATATCCTTATAAAATGCTAAGGATGACGTCCGATTTTAATAATTAATTGGTTGATTTGTGTAATCTGGCTTTTCAATACAAAACTTCCCTTGATATGGAATTGAAATAATCCCATTAAATTCCTTTGGCTTTGTTTCAGTACTAGACGGCATTAACGCAAAAACTTACCGAGGAATATATACTCAAAATCCGTGGTTTTTCTTTCTTCTAAAACAATATGGAAATTAGTTACTTTTTTTTCCCAAACTCCGTGTTTTTCTTTCTTCTAAGGCATAAAGGAAATTAATTACCATTTTCTCAAAACCCAAGGTCTTTCTTTCTTATAAAACTTAAAGGAAATTATTTACTTTTTTCTCAAAAGCCGTGGTTTTCTTTCTCTTAAAACATAAAGAAAACTCGTTACGTCTTTCTATAAAAAAAAAACGTCGTTTACTTACGTAAAAACACAATGGAAATTGATTTTTTTTTCTAAATATCCAACTCCCACAGTCAGTTCTTAAAATCCCTGCTGCTTTTAATCTAGTAACTCCTCCCTGGCAATCACGGGAGGGACTCTCTTACAGAGTCTTAAATGTCAATCAAATACCATCACTCCTCCGGGAACCTCTTCGGTTGCGTTATTCGTTTAAGGCCTCATTTCATTAGTTTCTTGGGCGGTTTGACAGGACTGCAAACCGAACACCTTTATCCAGAGAGAGAGAGAGAGAGAGAGAGAGAGAGAGAGAGAGAGAGAGAGAGAGAGAGAGAGAGAGAGAGAGAGAGAGAGAGATTTTGGCTTATGGATGAGCTCCAGTCATCGAAGAAAATAAAAGAAAGCAAGAAATGAATTCGACATCTTGGAGGATAAATGAACAGAATATGGCAGGACTAAGATTGCTTATGAAAAACATACATACATTGCATATATGCCTCATAAATGACGTGCAATCAACTGCTCGTCCTTTGGAGAAAGCAAGGGTTACCGAGAGGCTATGCTATATAACAAGAGACAATCATTATGCATTATATTTACGCATTTTTCTCATTCATAATCAACAGCAGCCATTAACGATCTGCTGACTTGGAAATACCACAGGAATGCGTAACAATGGAAACGATTAAATTTTCATCCCAAACTCTTCCTCAGAGGATGTGAACATTCACAGAGCTCCCGAGCTTAGAACCAGAACTTCACCTGCTCTGTAAGCACTGCAGAGCTCCTATCTCCCCTGTCCTTATAGCTTTATAGTTCATAGGGCATAGGCAAACTACGCAATAGCAGATCTCTCTCTGACATACAGGTGGGATTCACAAGCATATCGTCTTTATTCTAGCCGTCCAACCGCCTACTGAAAGCATTCTACTGTATATAAGAGTCCTTTACTATGTTAGTTGTATCTTGACAAGTTAAGGATTTCTAGGGTTTAAAAGGATAATGTATATGACACTGGTTTACGAAGGCAAAGTTGTTTTTTATGGTCACTGAAAGGGTTTAAAAGGCTTTCAAAAAAAATGTTTTATCAGGTAAAAAATAAAAATTATAGAAAACAAATTAAATCTGTATGTCAACAAGTAATCCTGCATAGCCGTCCTTAATGTCACTTAAAAATGCATAGCCGTTCCTTAATGTCACTTAAAAAGAAAAAAAACTAATCTTTTGCATCTAATAACCCTTAAAAAACACACAAGATACCCATGGAAAAAAATACACACTCAATCTTTTGCATCTAATAACCCTTAAAAACACAAAATACCATTGAAAAAAACAAAAACAAACAAACACTCAATCTTTCGCATCTAATAACCCTTGAAAACACACAAAAATACCCTTTAAAGAAAAGGGGTAACCGACGAACTTTTCAGGAGAATATCCCTCATTCCAACGGGCCCGTAATCAGATGGGCACTACGTACGCAGACTGACTGACAACCTGCATAATTAAGAGAGAGGGTTCTTCTCCCCCCCCTCCCCCACCCCCTTCGGGCATTTAAATCTTAATATGCTAAGAATTTCCAGGAATCTCGAGAGAGCCTCAGCGCACGTGCAGAGACCCAGAGAAACAACGTGCCAGGCAGCAGCTGTGGAAACAAGACGAATTCCTGCTCGTCCGGTGGTAATTGCAACGTCATTCATGGTTAGAGCCTTGCCAAGGAGCCTTGCGTCTCAAGTGAAGGCTAAGTGTTGGGCTAAATAGGACTTTTCAGGATGAGAAGGATATGTATAAAACATTAATAAGATTTTTTTTTTTTTTTTAAGATTAGAATTCGTGATATTTTTCAGAAAAGTTTTCCTGAGTCTGAAATAAGAGATCTTGGAAAAATAAGACATCTGGTAAAAATAAGAAAATAAAACATCTGGGAAAAATAAGACATCTGTTAAAAATAAGACATCTGTTAAAAATAAGACATCTGGGAAAAATAAGACATTTAGGAAAAATAAGAAATCTTGAAAAATAAGACATCTTGGAAAAATAAGACATCTGGTAAAAATAAAACATCATGGAAAAATAAGACATCTGGGAAAAATAAAACATCATGGAAAAATAAGACATCTGGTAAAAATAAAACATCATGGAAAAATAAGACATCTGGGAAAAATAAGACATCTGTTAAAAATAAGACATCTTGGAAAATTAAGACATCTGGGAAAAATAAGACATTTAGGAAAAATAAGAAATCTTGAAAAATAAGACATCTTGGAAAAATAAGACCTCTAGGAAAATAAGACATCTTGGAAAATTAAGACATCTGGGAAAAAATAAGACATCTGGGAAAAATAAGACATTGGGGAAAAAATAAGACATCTGGGAAAATTAAGACATCTGGGGAAAAAATAAGCCATCTGGTAAAAATAAGAAAATAAGACATATTGGAAAAATATGACATATTGGAAAAATAAGACATCTGGGAAAAATCTATTAATAAGTTCACAAGACTGAGGTACAGAACTAAGCATGACTTTTGATACTGAATAGGACATGTATATTACTTTTTTTTTTTTAAATAAAAACATCATCAGTTTTCAGGATTAATTCTGAGAACATGTATATAACACCATTACTTCTTTTTTTAAATGTAAAACATCATCAGTTTCCAGGATTAATTTCCGAGAACATGAAAAATACGAAGTCTGGGAAAATCACTTAAGAAGTTCATAAGAAAATTCACCATCAAAAAAAATTAATAACTTTATCATCAAGATGAATCACCAAATGACAAAACCTGACCCTAAAATGGCTCCATAATTCTGACGCCTTAAAATCAAAAGGCACGGCACTGTGCAGACACGAAGCCTCGACCCAAACACGAACACACAAAAAATAGGTATTCGCTTGCGCGTGCGCACGCAAGAGCACAAACACTCGGGTGAAAAAGGCTCGACATTCCTTTTTCCTCTTCGGATATAACCAACAAGACTTTCACCGCCTTCCGTCCTAATATGGAAACGACCCACAGGTTGTGAAGTGTTGATAGTCCTTGGGATGGACGAAACATAAAATCATTGCGAGTCAACTTTAATGAGAGAGAGAGAGAGAGAGAGAGAACTATAATGAATATAGACACTTCAACATCATAGAGAGATATTGTAAATCTCAATGTCATCAAGGAGAGAGAGAGAGAGAGAGAGAGAGAGAGAGAGAGAGAGAGAGAGAGAGAGAGAGAGAGAGAGAGAGAGAGAGAGAATAAGTACAGTAGAAATCTTTCAGCCTCATGTAGACAGAGAATATAAAATTAAATACAAGTCATCCAAGAGAGAGAGAGAGAGAGAGAGAGAGAGAGAGAGAGAGAGAGAGAATAAACCCTCTGATTAACTCAGAAATTCTTCAACATCATCCCAGACACAGCAAGAGCGTACAAACTTCAGCATCACCAATCAGAGAGAGAGAGAGAGAGAGAGAGAGAGAGAGAGAGAATAGATACTTACTGTGACACTTGAAGCAGTTGATATGGAAGTACTTCTCCTGCACGCGCAGAACTTCCCCGGAGCACTTCTTTCCACACGCCTCACACAGTGTTTTCCCTGCAAGAAGTGAAGTCGAATTAGTTTTCTCTCTTTTTATCTTTATCTTTAAGAGGCGGAGAGAGGGCGAAGTCTCCCTTGAATAATAGCAACACCACCAACAACAACAACAACAATAATAATAATAATAATAATAATAATAATAATAATAATAATAATAATAATAATAGTATGTTTCTTACTACATAAACCTTCAGATGTTTACAAATCTGTCTCTCTTTTTTTATTTTAAGAGATTTCTGTTTCTATAGAGAGAGAGAGAGATAGGAGGGCGATGCAAGAAAGAGAGAGAGACGGGGGAGAAGGCTCACTTTATATTCATTCGAATAATAATAACAATAATAATAATAATACAACCAAAAGCTTCATATGATATAAACCATCTGACGTTTATAAATCAAACACAAGAAACATCACCCACAGCAAAAGTATTATTACTTTTCCACATTTGCTATTTAAAACATTAAAAGCCCAATCGAGATATGATCACATAGTGATCAGACCACGTTGATCCACAGTATATAGCTGGCCAAAAACATATGTGCTTTTGTTTATATTTAATAGGGGACAGCTTATGAACCCCAGTGCAGATTGTTATTAAAACTTTTTATTGTATATTTGTTAATCAAGAACTTCCCGTTTGTTTATTTATTTATTTATTTATTTCTTAGAAATCCGACTGGAAAAAAAAAGTCTCAATTTTAAAGTCTCATCTATTCACGTAAAGTGCGTTCTGTTTATTAAATTCATTAAATTCATAATTAAAACTAATTTTGCATTAATTTTTGACACGTAGAACCATCGTTAACAGTCATATGGAATTAATCATTAATCTTTTTTTTTTCAATACATAAAATTCAATTGCAAAAGAAATAAACATGCAATAAAAAGTTCAATGCAAGGCTTGCATGAAAATATGACTCAATTCAGTTACCAGCCCAAATAAAAGTCATGACTCAAAACTTAAAAAAAAAAATCAGGTGAATAAACGTCAAATGTCTGACAGTAGATAAACAGATAAATAATAAATACAGAATGCCTGAGAAGCCATAAATAATGAACACCACCCTTTTTCCCTAAATGAATCTGCATAAGGGAAGGTCATTCAATG
>NC_061095.1:16854182-16859182 GCF_015104395.2 Macrobrachium nipponense | reverse complement strand
TCTCTCTCTCTCTCTCTCATATTGTAAGTTATGGAAGTGTGAACAAAACATACCGTTTATTATAATGACTCAAATGTGTTTTTTCTCGTGCAATGCTAATGGTAAAAGAAACTTGATATGAATGCATGACATGAAAATTTATTATGTATTATATATTTATTCATAAATGTTTTAACGTTTATCTACATAATAGTAAATGCAAAAAGTCTTACATGTTATCATTCAAAACATTAAAATACTGAAACGCTCAACATGATAGGAATCAATTCTATTAATTTCATCATTTCGCTTACTTAAGTGGTTAAGTAATAAAAGCAAAATCCCCAAAATAATTAAAACCTTGCCATAATGTTGTAAGTAAATGAAATCTCTTCAAAAGAGAAGTTATCAATTGTGGCAATTTAGTTTTTGACGGAATAATCCATTAGAATTTTTTTCCATGCGTGAATTACCTTTACTTCCCAGGCCCACCTGGTTAAAATTCATGGCCCGAAAAGATAATTTCCTTATCTGTTATTGCACAGAAAATTCATTGGGAAATGGGACTTTCACATTCCATTATCTTATCAGGGGGAGATATCTCGCAAGCGACGATTCAAATGGGACTAATTCCATTTCATTATCGTCGGTTATCTGACGAGAAAATAAAGATGACTCAAGAGTGGCCCTGACTGCGCTTTTTTTTTCTGTTGATTTTACCTCTTTCACTGTCTGAAAAACTTAAGCTTAAGTATTAAATATTCTAGTGTTTCTTGGTCCACAATTCGTTGTTGTTGTTTTCGATTAAGCTGGCCTTATGCCAGCACGGGCTCTTGCTCATAGAGCAGTCCGTAACCTAAATGTGTTTATGTTTCAATATTAGCTTATTGATATGCCATACTAATAACTATTTAGATTTGCATACCTGTATGTATGTATGTATGTATGTATGTATTATATATATATATATATATATATATATATATATATATATATATATAATATATATATATCCTGTTACCACAGATTATGACACGACTGATCAGTCATAATGGTTAATTAAACCTGGATCAAAGTTATAGTAACATTTACGAATACTCGTTTTCTATAACTTTTTACGACAAGGCTAAATTACACTTAACCTGAACACAGTCCCATTTTCTCCGCTATTACAACAGATGCTACAAAATCTAGATATAACAGTTACACGCAACGCCCCTCCAATAACCCACGATGACCTAATATTAGCCCGAACAAGAACCTTTCAAGAGACGATGAAATAACAAATCAAGGGATGCCCTTAATTCTAGCCTCCTATCGCGAGAACCAGCACTCAACAGCGAACGCACCTTTATATAATGAGAAACACCACTGAGCATCGATTGCCAATTTACATGAGAAACATTACGAAACGGTGACAGCTACTATTGACACGCCCCCCAGGCAGGGGAGATGAAACATCCGACGCAGCGTATACTCTTCCCTTCGTCCCCCTGAGAGAGAGAGAGAGAGAGAGAGAGAGAGAGACTCATCAGCTTTAAGCTTGACCATTTGCACTTTCATATATGCCACACACACTCACACACATGCACACATACAAACTAGCTCCTACCGGACGGTTCTTTCAGTTCTCAGAAGCTTTATACATCCGCACACACGGACATATAATCCACATAGGAGTGTCTTTTTGAAACATATTTTCTTTTTATTAACCATAAAAAAAAACACAGGCTTATATAAATCTTACATGGACATACGCCAATTTTACCAACAAACTCATAAACCAATATAACACAAGCCGAAGGATTGAGGCAAATCACTACGAATATTGTTTGTTTGTTTGTTTGTTTGTTTGTTTGAGAGAGAGAGAGAGAGAGAGAGAGAGAGAGAGAGAGAGAGAGAGAGAGAGAGAGAGAGGTGTCACATGACAGCTAAGATCAGGAAAAATGACACGACATTGACACGAACGAATAAGGCAAATCCCAAGAGCACTCTTTTGTTACTGTAGATATCATCGTAGATATGACCGAAAGTTTTTTTACTGTTTTAACATTCTATTTTCTTTATTAACCCGTTATTACCTTTCGCCATGCCTACCTTTCGTTGTGATGACTAATGGCTAGTAATGAAAATGCCACTATACGTGACGGCTGCGAAGATTCCTTAAAAAGGAATGAAAGAAAAGTACACTAATCGGTTACAGCTTTTATACAGAAAACTCACAACGGAATAGCTAAACACATCTGTTAAATGGTGCATAAAAATTCAGTTCGGGCATTAATAATGCCACAACGCAAACCTACTAGCATTCCGCGGTGATCCACCACATGATACATTTAAATTAGGGGGAGGAACAATGAATGCTTCGTTTAATTTTATTGGAACATTTTTTTTTTACATACATACCCCCTTTTATATATATTATATATCTATAATATATATATATATATATATATATATATATAATATAGTATATACATACATACATACATACATACATACATACATATATATATATATATATATATATATATAGAGAGAGAGAGAGAGAGACTGAGAGCGAGAGAGAGGATGAGAGAGAGAGAGAGAGAGAGAGAGAGAGACTACGCAAAGAAGTGCGTCAGAATGGAATGCATCTAAAATAACACTTCATCCTAAATGGGCAGAGAGAGAGAGAGGAGAGAGAGAGAGAGAGAGAGAGAGAGAGAGAGAGAGAGAGAGAGAGAGAGAGAGAGAGATTATGCAATTAGCAATATGTGACTGCCAAAATGGAATGCATCTACAACACCGCTTTTCATCCATCCTGAGAGAGAGAGAGAGAGAGAGAGAGAGGAGAGAGAGAAGAGCTGGTAACCCTATCTACCTCCCTGGCACTGCCCATTTTATCTCCAGTTCGTCTGTCATGACACTGCCCCTTTCTAGTAATGGCTTCCTGACCTTGACGTTCCGTACCTCGAGTCTACACTCTCTCTCTCTCAGGAGACGTTACTCTACTAGATGCCAATTCCTTGAAAAAGATTCTATCATCTTTTCTAGATCTGAAACTAACTTTTTTTGACCACACACACACACACACACACACACACAGAGAGAGAGAGAGAGAGAGAGAGAGAGAGAGAGAGAGAGAGAGAAACGCAAATGCTAAACTAGCTATCACCGTTAAATCCTCCACAGTCGCTGTTAAATCATTACAACTGCTGAATCAATTTGGCCTATACTCTAAAAGAAACTGATCTTGAACGACTTCTATCAAAGACTAGAAACTTTCAACGCGGACTAAGATATAAACCAGTTACCTTCCCTTCCAACTCTCAGGCCCCCATACCCCTCCCCACCAAAAATCCCATAGAAGCATTACCTTTACAACAGCATGCCCTCAGTTCCATGCCACAGACATTGTTACCATACCGGAGAGAATTCCTACTGTCTAACCTTGGCGCGTAAGTCCTGTATACCTATAGGTTTAGCTGTTTGAGGAGGAAACCTAGCTACTAGCTACTTGAGCCGAGCTTAAGATGGCTGTAATGATAAAACACGTGGAACAGCCAACTACCGCATTCCTATGGTGACTCAACCATGTGATTAGTTAGGGGGGGGATCGGAGGTGGAACAGAAAGGGTGCACGATCCGGTGTGACGTCACGGCGTTTCGTCAGGTGTGTGCGTGAGTGTCTGTCTGTCTGTCTTTTTCATAGTAACAGCTGATGGAGCACTTCTATTTTTCACGCTGCTGTGCTGAATTGTGGAAAATCTTATCCAAGTTGTATGTGCTATATATGTGTATATATGTGTGTATACATATATTTTTTCTTAAAACAATGCGAAGTATTCATTCAATATCACTTGGTTTATGAAAGCAATGTATGTAAGTTCTGACCGAATTCTTGCAGTACTGTATGTATACAAGACATTACAGAAGTCTGGAAAGAAACGCTTACCCTCCCCCAACAAAAAAGATAATTCAAGGCAATAATTAAACTAAAAGCTAAAACAAAAGCTTAAATTATGTTTACAACTCAAACTTAGCATTATTTATTATGCAACTGGAGTCAAATTGGTTGTGTTGCTAAAGAAATTCATTTTTAGTTTTAGTTTTTTATTTATCAAAAGCATTCAGCACTTTTTTTCACTTCTGAAATCATTAAATGTAATTCTTGAGAGAGAGAGAGAGAGAGAGAGAGAGAGAGAGAGAGAGAGAGAGAGACTCTCTATCCGGCACAGTTAAATATAGAGAAAATATGATTCCGTAAAGAGAGCGACAAAGTGAAATGGGTGGCTGATTTTTCTATACGACAGAAACATACTTCTTCTTTAAATGAAGAGAGAGAGAGAGAGAGAGAGAGAGAGAGAGAGAGAGAGAGAGAGAGAGAGAGAGAGATGTGCCTGTAAAGTCCCTCAAAACCTAGGAAGACTGCCCTAGGTTGGCAGTCTTCCTAGGTTTTGATGGACTTTCCAGGTAACGAGAATTGACCAAAAAGAGCAACAGGATGTGGTCATCTCAAAACTAAACAAAAAATAATAAATAAAAAAAATAAATAAAAAATCCCCACCACGACCATTAATAAGAAACAGAAGCAAAGGAGATTGTGAAAGAGATTTACCCTGGAGTCGACTAACTCAATAACTCAAATACTCAACATTCCCGTCGTATTTCGTGACAGACAGACTGACAGGGGACGGTAAGGACGGAGATCACGTGTCTTCGATGGTGCAAAAACGACCTTAATGTCTACTTTTTTGTCTCTCTCTTTCTTCGTAAGTCTTGTCGCCACGGCGCACTCATCTTCGAAGAATGAAATAAAAAAAAAAAAGAATGAAAAAAAAAAGCGTTCATCCCACGTTAAGTGATATCCTTGTAGTGCCCCCGCCCCCAACCCCCCACCCTTTAGTGAGGCACGTACTGAAGTTTAATCCTGTAAATCCTACGAACACACACACACACACACACACACACACACATATATATATATATATATATATATATATATATATATATATATATATATATACTGACTTACTCTA
>NC_061095.1:16846682-16849182 GCF_015104395.2 Macrobrachium nipponense | reverse complement strand
CGATAATACCACTAAAAGTTATCCATCAACAAATCAAAGTAAATTTCTCATGACTCCAGAAAACAGATCCTCGTCAAAGTACAAAACAACGACAAAACAATAAACAAAAAAATGAAACGTCCCAACACCAAAAAAATCACAACAAGAAACAAAAAAAGCAAAACCTGCGGATCTACGGAACCACAGAAAACAAATCGTAGTGGTGATAAATGCCGTAATACGAACGCAAGAATGAAAACGAGCCTCCCGTAACCAAATACTCCTCAATAACACAGGAAAGAGAAGAAAATCCCAGGTAAGGTGCTTCTCCAGATAAGGCAGGTAAGCGTACACCTCTGAGAGAGACCTAATCATCTAGCTCATCTCCAGGTAGATTACGGAGATACTCGATCTCCCTTTTGGAAAGAGGGGGTTTGTAGTAGAAGTAGGGCGCTGGTATTCTTTATTGGTACAAATATAAAAATAAACAACGTACCAAGAAATGGAAGCATTTTCAAGTAATGACGAAATACAAACACAAACATGTTCTATATGTATATATATATATATATATATATATATAATATATATATATATATATATATATATCTATATATACACACACACACACACACACACACAGGGGGGTCAATTGGTAGCGCCCGGCCTCTCATTTGAAAGACAGGGGCTCGGTCCCGATGTGAGTCAGAAATTCCCAAATATTTCTGGACCACGTCGGATCGAACTCGGGTCTCTCGAATGAAAGGCCGGAGAGCTATTAAAAATTATATATATATATATATATATATATATATATATATATATATAATATATATATTATAGCCCCAAAAACGCCATGACACACGAGCACAGTTTCTGACACTTCAATATTCTGCAACCGTGGTTTGCAACAAGTAGCCAGCGTCAGAGGCAACTTTAAACATGAGCTGGCGCCAGGTCGTGGAACATCGCTTTTATGGCTCACCAGTACAGAAAAAATTCTGGGGGTACTTGTTGCAAAAGTTCGGTGGGAGGATGCTAAGAGTTCCCATTCAAAAAAGGTGCTAGTAGCACTTTAATTAACATAAGTTCCGCGCTTAAAGGTGTTGTCACATGAGCAAGTGTTTTGCCACTTTTTAGCCCCTTGTGCTACACTTCCAATTAGTTAGCTAATATTCTTCCCAATATTCTTTTTTATTCTGGTGCAGAATTAAAGCACCTGATATTCGTTAAAGCAATGCCACATATCACATAAGCAGGAACATGCCCGGCCTTGTATTTGCCACCCGTAATAGATAATTCTATGGAAAAAAAATCCCAGAATCAAGACGCTTAAAGAAAGAACAGAATGCTTTCTCCAGACACTATTTTTTTTTTTTTATTCTGGTACAGAGTTAAAGCACTGGATATTCGTGAAAGCAATGCCCCATACCACATAAGCAGGAACATGTCCGGCCTACTATTTGACACCAATATTAGCTAATTTTGTTTAAAAAAGGAAAAAAAAAAACGAGCCCAGTCAAGATTATAAAAGACAGACGAGAACGTACTCTCCAGAAACTGCTCTCAAATGACCACGGCTCCATCAGACAGATAATACCTCCAGCCACATTGTCATGCATGAGACGACAACACCGGGTCGATTAAATACAGTTATTCATTTGCCTTCGTCAGAAGTGGACGCGTCAGGAGGGGGCACTCCCTATTAAGGAAGTGTGCAACTTGGTCCCTTGTCAATTAACATTCATTTGCAAGCAAAGTTACCTAACGGGAAGTGCAACATGACCGGGCTTAACTTTTCTTTAAATAGGTCAACTTGACAGTAAAAGAAAATAAAGACTTTAAAAACAAAGACTCTTTTAATGATGGACACAGATAGCTTCGGAATAAAATTAACTTCAAATATGTATGACAAACAATTAAAAGTTAAATATTGAATATACAAGAACTTAGCGCTTGACTTTTTTCTTTGTCAATTAACCGGCGCTACAATGGATTAAAATTAAATTCTATTTTGAAAGTAATCGGTTAATACCTCACCAATGTAGCTATGTTTTTCATAATCTATTCGGTTGTTATGTAATGCATGACGCCGCGTTACACATAACCATTTCAAGGACTACAAATAAACAAAGTACTGGTACAACTAATAGGTGTGCGTCAATGTGAGTGAGAAATGTTGGACGATTTTTTTTTCCGAAGATCGCAAGGCCAGCCGTTTGTAGTTATTGTAAAGAAACTCAGAGAGAGAGAGAGAGAGAGAGAGAGAGAGAGAGAGAGAGAGAGAGAGAGAGCTCAATGAAAAATACTTACTTAAAAACTGCAAGCTTCACATAGTATTTTTGTCATATACATTCATTTCCTCATCCGAGATTTCCTCTAGTTACCATCACCGTAACTTATCTTCCACATTATTCCACGGACTCGACGCGCAAACAAAAACAAACAAACAAACAAAAACGACGATTCAAATAATCTCGCTGACACTTCCACCGACAAAATTCCAACCTTGCCCCCCCTT
>NC_061095.1:16761682-16839182 GCF_015104395.2 Macrobrachium nipponense | reverse complement strand
AAATCAGTTTCCCAACGAAAAAGAAATAAAACATCTATTATTAATTACCAAGAACGAACTTTTAAGATTAAATAATGCAACAGAGACGAGAACAAAAGACCTTTTAATTATCTATCGCCACCAAAATCAACCACAACAAAGTTTTATATATTATGCCATACAACATTAACAAGAGCTTAACTATCACAACAACAACAAAAATAACAACAACAACAACAACAACAGACAACTAAACCACAAGCAATCAGTATCTGATAAAACCCCCCACGAGAAATGTCAGCCTCATTAATATATCATGACACAGTACAAGCGTAACACTGAAATGCTCTCTAAGCTAACAGTGTAATGTCTAAGCATGAATACGATTAAGATAATGGGTCTGATAAGTAGGTATTAACCACGGCGCAACTTCACAGTATCACTATACTGTGCTATACAGTGATAATGAGATAATAAAATGAATATGAACATAGAAATCTAGCTTCAAGAAGCAGTATTCCTCGTCAATATCATAGTATTATCGCCAAATGCGTAAAGGATTACTTTATGCATTGCAAAATACATACAAGATTACTTTATGCATTGCAAAATACGTAAAGGATTACTTTTAATGAATTGAAAAATACGTAAAGAATTACTTTATGCATTGCAAAATACGTAAAGGATTACTTTATGGATTGCAAAATATGTAAAGGATTACTTTATGCATTGAAAAATACATAAAGGACTACATTATGCATTACAAAATACGTAAAGGATTACTTTATGCATTGCAAAATACGTCAAGGATTAATTTATGCATTACAAAACACGTAAAGGATTACTTTATGCATTGCAAAATACGTCAAGGATTACTTTATGCGTTGCAAAACACGTAAAGGATTACTTTATGCGTTGCAAAATACGTAAAGGATTAATTTATGCACTGTAAAATACGTAAAGGATTACTTTATGCTTAGCAAAATACGTAAAGGATTACTTTATGCATTACAAAATACATACAAGATTTCTTTATACATCATCACTGGGAAGTTGAAAAATGAATAAGTTTGAGACGATTCAAACGGCATCAACATGAACCATTAATACGTTTGAGACGACTCAGTGGATCGAAACGAATTATTGGAAGTTAGGCTACATGATCCATCGAATAGAACAGAGTTATCATAGGCCATCTGGCGTCGCAACCAGAGTGGTCAAGACGCGTCAAGGACAGCAAACAAAAAATAAGAGTATGAAGAAGGGACCAGCAGTCTCCATCATCGATATAGGCTCCAACACATCTCGCTAAAGAGAGTCTAATGTAACGCGGATGTAGTGCCGATTACTCTCGAGGGTTGTGGTATGTGAGCCAGAGAGAGAGAGAGAGAGAGAGAGAGAGAGAGAGAGAGAGAGAGAGAGAGAGAGAGAGAGCCTAAAGCCTGAGGTCTCCAGGATAGAATACCCGATCCTGTTTGCTAAACACATGCATTTACTGCATTAGCATGAAATCATAAGCTCACATAGGATATGAGAGAGAGAGAGAGAGAGAGAGAGAGAGAGAGAGAGAGAGAGAGAGTATTTCCAAGATAAACAATTCCCAAAGTCTACTATAACATCGCATGTTCTTCCTCATCATTATTTTAGCTGAAACTGCCATCCGTTTAGAGAGAGAGAGAGAGAGAGAGAGAGAGAGAGAGAGAGAGAGAGAGAGAGAGAGAGAGCGCTCCCGTAGAAGATTTTCCTATAAGTAAATAAGAAGTACATACTGCTCCCATAACATACACAAGTCGTTTTAGAATGCTTTTAAGTACAATGACTATCTTGGCCTAATATCACACCAGGGAATAAGCTACAGTTAGTTTTAATGAATTACAAGCGTCCCAGTAATGAAAATTTATGCTAAACAAGTCAGTAACTCAGTACTTCAAATAAACTTGGAGGATTTGCGGTAAAATCTCTTTTTTCTCTCTCTCTCTCTGTATATATATATATATATATATATATATATATATATATATATATATATATATATATATATATATACACACACATACATATATATATATATTTTATATAGTATATATAGATATATATAATATATACATTATATATATCTATTAATAATATATATCACATATATATATATATCATATATAATATACTATATATATATATATTATAATAAACTATTATATATATAATGATTTTCAATATTTGAACAACGCAGTTTTCCAAAAAAAAATAAGTTATTTCTATAACAGAATCTGTTGGCAAAATCATAGCTGTTTTCACTAATAATTAATAATAATAATAATAATAATAATTAATAATAATAATAATAAGAATAAGAATAGGAAATCGATTATTAACGTGGCTGTGAAACCCGTTTGTAAAATACAATAGTCAGTCATTCATTACAACCTTAAATGAGGCCATTCATAAACAAATGATACGTAGAAAAGATTAGAAGTCTACTTCACTCTCCACGTGTGTTTATTTTCGATCCACTCTCTACGAAAGCAGTGGCATTAAGAATACAATAAAGAGGACCAAACGACAGTCTTGTAGCTTGCCTGGAACTTCTGAAATTTATATTTTACTTTTATTATTACTACAATTTTTATCATTTTAATTTTTTTTTATTTATTCAATAGCAACGTGGAAGTTGGCGACTGAGGCCACTCCTACCTGACGTGTCAACACGAAGAGTTCCAAAACGTGAATGTTCAAATCACCAGATGACCCTACTTCCTTCCAAGGACCTATCCATCAGTGTTGATCCGGATGGATCCGGAACACCTGTGAGTCTACTCTAGGTATCCCCAAGGGTTGGTAATGACATTATGGTTGGCCTCTCGAAAACTCGCCCCTAGTTTAGAATGATCAATGAAGACCTTAATTATGGTGAGTGCGGTACCAAAGAAGGTAGTGGTGGCAAACATTATAAAGGTCCTTCAAATGGACATCTAAATGAGAACAAAACCCATATGGTATCTTTGTCTCTACCTCAGTATAAAAGATATTACAGCTCAATATGATAATAATCAAAATGATACAAAAAATGAACGTTGATTGAAAGTGGGTTAATTAAGAAATGATAAAATCAAACTTGTCATCTTGTTCCTGTAATCAAAGTTAGTCTGCAAGAATAAATGACACAAACTTGTAAAGGTCCTTCAAAGGGACATCTAAATGAGAACAAAACCCATATGGTATCTTTGCCCCTACCTCAGTATAAAAGATATTACAGCTCAATGATAATAATAATAATAATAATAATAATAATAATAATAATAAAATAATAATAATAATAATAATAATAATAAAAAGAATCAGAGCCATCAAACAAACACCTTTCCCTCTTCACCTACACCAGAGTGCCATCCTCGGCACTTCCACGAATGCTGGCGGCATTCAGAAGAAACCACCACCACCAGCAACATTAAGACGTTGTGCAAAACTAGGTTAATAAGAAACGAAGTGATTCAAGGTTGGTTGCACATGCAAGGGCAAGGGCGCATGAACAAAATCATGCAACAGAAAAAAAAGAACCACGCCTCCTTTCAACACGAACGTGACGGGAACACCACGACACGTGACAAGACTAAATTATCCCCTTTTGGTTGGACAACTGATTGATTGGTTGATGGATGAATAGATGGATGGGTGGCGCCAGTGATGGATGGTGTGTACTCAGCCGGATAAATAAGGTGATTAGGTTATCAATGAGTTAAGTTGGACTGGTTTCACAGTTACTACTCGCTATGATATTGTCTATGCATGCAAGTACATGTATGTATGTATATATATACATACATACATACATATATATATATATATATATATATATATATATATATATATATATATATATATATGCGTGGCACACATTCCTCGTACAATTTTCATAAAAGAACAACTGGTAACAACAAAATCTTTTGTTCAAAATCTAACTAAGCCTCCAGAGAAAATCAAAACCCTATTCAATAAAGAGATGCATAGCTTTTTTTCAATAAAAAATTATTCAATATATCAAAACATTACACATGCACAAAATCTCAATGCAGCCATAAAGGAAAGTTTAAATTTTCACCCAAGTTAAAGGCAGACAAGTCAATTTCTTTCCTTTTCAAACTAATCAGAGCAAACCAATGTTTCTCGGAAAAGCGATTAGATATTTCTCAAATCTGGTGGATACAGCCTCATCTTATAAAAAAAAAATCAAGGACTACAACCAAAACTGCTGTGGACAGGAAAACCAGAGAATAAACCTGGCCTTATTTTAGTGCTACAATATACACGGTCATCGGAAGCTCATACGGTAACCAAAAACCGCAAGAGGTAACCCTTCCTGTATGTAAACATAGCCGATGGAACTGAGTATCGAGGAGTAGATATTGAATCGTGTGGATGAGGTTCTTACTGTTTCGTCGTCTGTGAATTTGCGTATTATTAAAGAACGTCTCAAGGATTACCGTAGTGTTTAGAAATTAATATTGCTTTTATAAATGTTAAATAAATATTAAAGAACGGTTTGACAAATGTAATTCAGTCAGAGTAAGAAGCAGCAGCCATAATAGTAAAAGTGATGGTATTGACCCCTGAACATCTTTTTCTGTATAGACAAACCAAAAACAATATTATCGATTTTAATAGAAATAATAACAGTAATACCCAAATGTGTATCTTATCCCCTGAACATCTATATGTACAAACCAAAAGCAATATCATTATCAATTTTAATAGAAACAATAACAGTAATACCCAAATGTGTATCTTATGCCCTGAACATCTGTATGCATAAACCAAAAGCAATATCATTATCAATTTTAATAGTAACAGTTACCATAATATCCAAATGTATATTTTATCCCCTGAACATCTGTATACACAATCCAAAAGCGATATTATTATCAATTTTAATATAACAGTTACAATAATACCCAAATGTATATCTTACCCCCTGAACAATTATTTTTCTGTTCACACTAACCAAAAAACAATATCATTGCCAATTTTACCATACGTTTTTCTTCACCTCCCCAGCATCCTTACACTGAAATTTTACGCAGACATAACTAACCACAATCCATCTCTACAATCACAGCTCAACAGTGAGTACTCACAGAACCGCCCCGTGACTTCGCAACAAAGGGGAAACAAAAAAGAGGAAAAACGAGATTTATCTTCACAAAAATATCAACAACGAAAGGATATGTGTGTGTGTGTGTGTGAGGAAGGGCGGTGGCACGCAAGAGTCAGTAGCAACAGATAAGGTCAGGTAATGAAGGGCCACGGGAAGTACATTAGGGCTTTCAGCCTTGTTTGTCTCTGACAGATTTACACAGTACCGTCTCCGTTTTGTGGTCGTGGGTGCTTTACTTGTACACAACAACATACAAACACACACACACAACTCTACAAAACCCCAAACTGTTTATATAAACCATTCATTCATCTCACGTCTCCGTGAAGTGGTCGTGCTTTCTTTGCTTGTACTCTACAACAAACACACATACACATAAACAAGCGTACACACGAAACGCATACAAAACCACACATACGACTGCAATATAAAGCCACTGTTTGCAAAATCCACTGATACACCTGCCATTATAAAAAAAACTCTAATGAATAGAAATGCACATAAAAATCTCTGTATCAAAAAACTGCTTTCACAAATCAGGCCAGTAAAAACGCACATATATTTTAAAACTTCTGTGCATAAAACACACAAAACTTATAAAATATACATTACAAGCATCCATCCACAAAATACACGTAAATATTCCACTGAATATTTTTTTTTCTTTTTTTTGCTTTACGACATTCCCGAAACCCGTTACGAACAAGCCCTACCCACCACAGAGGAAATGAAGCAACCTATATATACGTGCTGGAGAAGGCCTAACTGTCCACACTGTAACTCACACCACAACACCCCGCCCCCCCCAGCACCCCCACCCTTTCTCTCTCCAGCAACAGCATCCAGAGAAAGTGGAAAAGAGGGTAGAGAGGGTTGGGGGGTTGGCTCGCAAGCAATGAGGGTAGCAAGACCAATTCAAATGCAATCCAATCTCCTTTCTTCCAGAGAACAAGAGACCGCCCGCAGGCCTCTGTAATCGGAAGTGACATTAACCTGTAATTCACCTTTGCAGTCATCATGTTCCCCCTTCATCACCCGCCCCGGGTCCCCTCTGGGAGGGGGGGAGAACGGCTTAAGATCCATTGTTAGATGCCAAAAGTTCCAAACCAGTTCCATTGTATGACATCCTCTGCTGTTATCACGATTTTATTATCGTCTTCCTCTGCCCCGTACGGCCACGTTCACAAAGGTACTCAGATGGCTGGCTGAAAATAGCCACGAGGAGGAAACTACCAAATGCTCTTAATTTCTCCTTCAAGGGCAGCTAATACAATCGCCAGACGATTGCATAACAAATGAATGTACTACAGTAAGCAAAAATGTTTTTGTTATATGACTGAAGGAAAATATGAAAGATTCTCACATTTTTATAGGCACTAAATACTTAGGAGCAAGAATTGTATAGTCTAGTCTCTGAATCTAGTGCATCATGACTAATAAAAAATCGGCTATCTTTCAACTTTCAATAGGTTATTCAATTACAGTTATTTCCCCTTTCTGCACTCTCATAAATCAACAAATCCGATATAGACTATCATTCAAATGAAACCTTACGAAATATCACCTTTTCACCCACTCACCTTAAAATTCCACCCGCACCCTAATTCCCCAATTAAATTCCGCTTTTTTCATCTATATCCTTCACATAAATGACTGTTTAAGACATTCCAAATTCGATCTCAATCACAAACCTGTTTTTCGACTCCATTTTCCTCAAAGAGTGTAAGAGTCTGAGGTGGAAGGTGCTCTCTCACGGCATTCCAAGATGTATGTGTGTGTGTGTGTGTGTGTGTGTGTTTATGATCTGAGTCAATCAATGAACTCCAATTTAACTTGGGTATGTTAAGGGTGAAAGCATTCGAAGGCCAATGAATAGCGTGATTACGATAGATGAATCTTAAAATATATGTCCACATACACGTATATATTATATATATATATATATATATATATATATATATATATATTATATATAATGTATTATATATATATATATTATATTATATATATATATATATATATATACATATATATACATACTATATATATATATATATTATATATTTATATATTATATATGTCATATATATATTATATCATATATATATATATATATACATATCATATATATATATATATATATATATATATATATATATATATATATATATGGGAATCTGTATAAAGCAGGTTATGTTATGCCACGGAAGTATCTGGCTACCGAAATAAGTAAAATGTGGTTGTGGCCAGACCACCATTTTCTTGTTTATCTTTGGGGACACTCCCTATAAAATGATAAACGACTCAATGATTTATATACATATGTATATATAGATATATAAATGTTTATGTATATGTGTATGTATGTATGTATGTATATATAAATACACACAGACAAGCAAAATGCACATGGACACGTACACAAGTCAGAAACATATCTTTGTTTTTCACGGCGCACAATTGTTACAATTTACGTTACTAGCACAGCACGAACACGGACGAGAGAAAATACACTTGTAGGCAGGCATTATTCATAGACTACAAGTGTTTAACACTGCCAGGCTGGCGCCATCAAGCCGTAATAATATAAGCGTTCGATAGTGGGGATATGTCGCAAAAATGAACGCTAGGGATTCCTTCCACTAAGCTAACAGAATGGTGGATGACTTTCGGTTGGAATTCAGTATTTTTGTTTATTCTGAAATCGTTGAAAACAGATGGCGTGTGTCTTTATTGATCTTTGATCTTTGTGTGTACGTTTAATTAAAACAAATCCGGTCAAGAAATATATATATAATATATATATATGTGTAGAATCTAGAGGCCATTTTTACCATTCACATATGAAATTGTAATAGCCACAATGACCTCTTAACTTCAGCAAATTCTTACTTTTTTTTTTTCTTTTTGATACGTTTGTCACTACAAAGCCTTGAGCTCATCTTCAAAGATTTTTGAAGAAACATGTGTGTGTGTGTGTGTCGTAGCAATGACTGAAGTCTCATTTAAACCCCAAGCTGAATCTCACTGCAAAACAAACCCCCCTGCTTTTCGTAAAACCTCACCACGTAATCCCATGCACCTCCATCCAAAATGGGGGGTGTCCTCCTTCCATATCAAATAGTACTTACGTGAGTCGTCCAATTAATCGACAAACGGCGGAAACCTTTTTTTAAAACAATAAAAACTCATTTGGGTGCCAACAAAGGCCGTCAGAATCGGAAAAACTCGGTGAGGGGGCGTGGGGGGACCTCTAATATTCTCTCTTCCTTGATTGACACACCCCTGAACGCGATGGTATGCAATGCCTCGGCCAACAGCAGAATGTGCTATTTTTCTACTACTACCTTCGCCGACTGCTGCTGCTACTGCTTCTGCCGTACAGAGTCCCCATAGAAACCTTTCTTTCTGCCTTTTCCTTCTCCACTGTCGCAAATCAATGGCTCTATTTTTATTTATTTAATTTTTTTCTATTTCCGTCGCCAAGGAATGGTCTCTCATTCCCGCACTCGCTTTAAATCACTGGCGGTCCATTTTTAGGGGGAAGTCGTCTCGTCCTTTTAGACAAGCCTCCTTCCTCCTCCTCCTCTTCTCTCTCTCTCTCTCTCCCTCTCTTCAAAAAAGGTTTTACTCGCGAGGGAAATTTTCACACGTTTAGACCAACGTTTTCGTTTCAACGCCCACTCTCCGTTTTTTGGACTCGATTTCTACGCAAGGAAGGACAACACACAACTTTATTTCTCATTGCATGGATACAAGCAAGCACTTCCTTTTAAGGGGGCATTTCTTCGTCGACGTCCACAAACCAACACTTCATCTCCGGTCGGGAACACTGCTTCCCCTAAAACCCTCCTTCCTTTCTCTCTCTCTCTCTCTTTCTACATCCAACTCGCTCTTGTCGGAGCACCGCACCCCCTAAACATTATTCGAACTTTTCCGGCCACACGAAACGTTCAGCAGGCGATGATTGCACTGAAACGGACAGGCCACCTCCCAAACCAACACTCGGCATTTCCAATTTTCGAGAATACCCACTAAAACCACTCATTAAGCACCTTTTTTCTTCTTGGCTGGACTCGTCGCATCCTTCGAGGTTGAGGCCATCTCTCCCAGTGAATTGATCGATACTTCCCACTACCGACACTAGAGGGCAGCACCGCACTACCAAACAAACGAACTAATTCGACTTCGGACAGCAAATTATCGCCGATCCTCCTTCCAGGCGAAGGTGGCCACCGTGTCTTTCAGTCACTTTTCAAGCAACTGGGCTAGAATAAAACGAACGGCGAGACGGAGAGTTTTTTTTTTTCTTCTTCTTCTTTTTTCGAAGGCCCGTGCGGTACGAGAGTTTGGGCAGCAGCAGCAGCACCCCTTCCTCTTCCACATCTGCTCTCGCGGCGGTGGTGGTAGAGGTGTAGTACCATGCCCATTGGGTGCTGCGGCGCGGAGGTCTCAGGTTGTCGTTCGCTAACGTCTCTGTAGTCGCCTGGCCCTTTCGACCGGGCGAAGAAGACCGTCACTTTAGCACTCCTTTCTCCCCTTCTTCGTTATTTAGAGCCCCCGCTAAAAACACGTTAAGCGTAAAGAGTTAGTACGAGACGGGAGTGTGAATCTGCCGTGTCCTCTCTCTGTGAGGCTGATGCCACTCACCCGAGAGTAAATTAGATTACGTACAGAGCGACTAAGGCGAGAGTTATTTTGATCAATTGATGGCATCACGAAGCTCGATCTATTGTAATGTATATATATATATATATATATATATATATATATATATATATATATATATATATATAAAGCATATACAGACAGGGGTATACGAAGCACTCCAGCGACAGTAAATTGACTGGTTTAAATATAAAAATTTATATGTTAGTATCATATTTATTGAAAAAAAGGTTGTAATTACACACACACACACACACACACACACATATATATATATATATATATATATATGATATATATATAATATAATATATATATTATATATATATATATTATATACGTTAAGCTGTTTCCATTAACCGGGGTGGGCTTAATACATCATCTTTCAGTTGATGAAACAAGCGCTAGAAAATGAGATACACCCAATTATAGATTATCTTCATTCCTAAGTTTAATACTGAAAACCCCACGATACTCAAACAAAACCTTTCCTAACTAGCAATGCCAGAAGCCACGAAGGCGTCGCGGATAGAAAATAACAAAAAGATAAATATTCCCTGTTGCAGAAGCAACGGCAGAGACCAGCAGCTAGTTCTTGCAACACACCACACACACACACACTCGACCCATTACGTCACCTCTCTTATTTAGCATCAGACATTATCCTGGACCAAGATTCCTTTTTTTTCTTCTTTCCTCTCCCGCCTCCTTTCTTTGACGATTCTGAGATAAAAGGAACTACGCAGCGTTAAAACAGTCATTTATCAACATTTATTGATTTATTTGTCACTATATTTACCTTTCTCATACATTTCTGATACTTTTATCTGTTATATTTACTTTTTGCGTTTTATCTTCAGTCTTATCATTTAATTTTGTACGATTTATTTTTATCGATTTATTTTTATCATATTTTACGATTCATACATTTGAAAGCGCCTCAACGGCGTGGTTGGTATGGTATTTGCGTTCCACCTCGGTGGTCGCGGGTTCGATTCTCGGCCATTCCATTGAGGAGTGAGAGATGTGTATTTCTGGTGATAGAAGTTCACTCTCGACGTGGTTCGGAAGTCACGTAAAGCCGTTGGTCCCATTGCTGAATAACCACTGGTTCCATGCAACGTAAAAGCACCACACAAAGAAACAAACATACATTTGAAATTTATCGCACAATATATTTATTCCTCTATTTCCAGACTTCCAACCACACTTCATATCTACCTTCAGCGGTTATTTTATATTGCCTTTGCAAAAATATGATCATATTTGCATTCGATTTTTATCTACCTGCCTGAGTTACCTATCTCCTTTTACACTGGCCAAAAAATAAATATATCTATATTTTCTATTACTTGTTTTGTTTAACCTCTCTTCGTCTTTTTTTATACCAGCTATACTCCCTCGAATTTCTAAAGCGTCAACTGTCACTTTGTCATCACAAAAACATATTCAATTTTCTCTCCTTCCTTCCTAAAAATAATCTTCATAAGCTGTCACCTTTAATTCGACAAATTCCACTGATACAGACAAGGAGAGTTTGGGAGGATTGCATTACCTTGAACTATGACGTCAGAATGTTTTTTTTCTTTTTCACAGACATTTTTCTTGAGATAGTTTCAAGGAGTTCTGGCTAAACGTTGAGATGTATTACAGAGTGCTTGCAAGTGTATTATTATTATTATTATTACAGAATACTCTCCACTGCACTATTTTTATCTTTATCATTAGTAATAATATGTTCACGTAATCTAAAATAACTGTGTCAAGTGGATTATTATTATTATTATTATTATTATTATTATTATTATTATTATTATTATTTTATTATTATTATTATTAATTATTATTATTATTATTATTATTATTATTGTACCGTTGTTTTGGATTCTTTTCTTAACTAATTTCTACCATTTTCTGTTAAACAAATTATCAGCTTTAGCTTTAAAAATATAACATTAAAGGAAACCTCTTTCACTTGAACAACTTGCTGTTGTTGTTGTTATTATTATTATTATTATTATTATTATTATTATTATTATTATTATTATGCAAAAAGTCTACAAAAAAACTAAACAAGCTAAATTGCCACAAATAATTCAACTTGTGTGATGGTTTTCATACGGGATGAATTAAATATCACCAACAACAATAACAACTACTCATACTTATGTTCTGTTCGCGGTCTATCATTGTCCTCTATAATGTATCATTAACGAAATAGTCACGACACTTTGATATGAAGACACCACACGAAGCCTTTCGTACCATTTCATCTTACCAAGCGGAAGGGACAATGATGTCAGAGATAATGTCTTTCATTTCGGCAAGTCAAAGAAAGACAGTCTCTAATATAGTACTTGTCTTTCATTTCGTAAGTCAAAGAAAGACAGTATCTAATTTAGTACTTGGTCTTTCATTTCGTATCAACAACATACCATCAGAACAGCACCTCCGTGCCCAGTGTCTCCACCTGATTAAAGGGACAACCGAAAAACAACAGAATAGGAAAACAATATAAAAAACAAAACAAAACAAAATACATCTGGAGAACAACTGAAAAAAACAACGAAAAAACAACCGCAAAACAAGCGAAGAACAACCGGAGAACAAGCTAAGAACAACCAAAAAAGCAACTGGTGAGCAACCGAAAAAAAAAAAAATAAATAATCGTAGAGCAACTGAAACACAACCGGGTAAAAGAAAACCCTAACATAAAAATAACCGGAAGAACAACCGAGACAAGCTAAGAACAACCAAAAAAGCAACTGGAGAGCAACCGAAAAACAACCAAAAAAACAAAAAACAAAAAAGAAACTAAAATAATCGTAGAGCAACCGAAAAAACAACCGGAAAACACCCTAAAAATAACCGGAGAACAACCGAAAAAACAACCAACACAGGGAAACCTCTTCCTCAGAATAGTTGCGCAAGAGACCGCTTGGCAGAGGACGTTCATGGTAAACGGGGCAGGCAAGAGAAGCTAGCGGAGTACTGTAAGTAGGGGTAGGGATGGGTGGATGGTGTCTTAGCTTGGGCCTGTTAGGGGGCGGGGGGGTAGGGGGAGGGGCGGGAATAGCTTATAGATAGGTAGGCGTGAGGGATGAAGGAGAGAGACGGAGGGAACTAATCCTAGTAGTAGTAGTAGTAGTACTTCCCCATACGGACAGTCTCCTCATCCGGCCCCGTTACACGGAATCACGTAGTATGATGGTGGCACCAAGATCTACTATAGATCTTGGGTGCCACAGCTCGAATCGTGCAGAGGGTATCCAGTTCTTTAAGCCGATATGGGCAAAGTAGGTGCAATAAGTTGTTTGTAATGCTCTACAGTTCTTAGACAGAACCAGATGTAGTGTGTGTTTATTTATACATTATATATACATATGTATACATATCCAAGTTTGTAATGCTTTACAGTTCTTGGACAAAACAGAGTAGTGTGTGTATTATACATCCATTATGTATGTATATATATATATATAATATAATATATATATATATATATATATATATATATATATATATATATATATATATATATATCCAAATAAAGAAATAAATTAGACCAGCCGCTTATAGAGTAAGATATACATCTTATAGTGTCAGTCTTCATCACAAACATTTCAATTTTTTATTGAAAAATTACAGACTGTTAATTATAAATTGTGAAATTTATTAATGTACTATTCATTGAAGTCAAAAATTACCGATGCAGAGAAGTAGTTTTGTCGTCTCCTTTTTTCACTTCAGGGAATAGGAGATGCTAGTGTACTTAAAACGACCGTAGAATAATAGTTTGCGATAAAGATATTGAAATAGTGAAAAAACATAACTTGTAATATAATAACGATAAAACAGGGTCTTATTAGTTTTAACTCGATAAAAACTAGCGTGTAAAATAGCTACCAAACAAAAAAAAATAATAGAAAATAAAATGAAATAAATGCAAATATATTTTTCGACCTAGAAATACACGGCGTTATAATATATTTCTCACCACAGTAAATACTGGCGCGTAATGTACTTAGCACGCAAATGATGGCCTGCAAAATACTTCACGAACTGCTTAAAAAAAAAAAAATGTAATTTGTTTGTCGACCCAGAAAATGCTGGCTACTAATTTACATATTTTCCTAAAAAAATATATAATTAATAATTTACATTAATAACATGCATCACACTCCCACGACACCCCTATCTCCATCCTGCGAGCCAGGGGACATTCTCCCCCTCCCCCCAACCAACCCCCCCACATCCGTTCTTTATAAACAGAGCTCCATTCTCTATCAATCACTTTCATAAAAAAAAACTAAAAAGAATCAAATTCCTTTTCGATCACGTAAGAAGGATATGGCATTCACTTCTGCCAGGGGTGGTTAGTATAATTTGTAGCAATGTTATCTGGGTTAAAATGGAACTTTTGATATCTGCGTTAAAGCGGCAATATCTGTAATCTATGTTATCAACACACTCATGAATAGGAAATATGTAAACGATGAATACAAATACAAAAACTAGATATAATCACGTTAACAGAAACCACATGAGAAAATACACAGCTAATGATGTCACCATCTAATTACAATCAATACTAACTAAAGCCAAGCATCTCGATTTTGGTAACATATCATTAATTACATGAAAAGTTTCCAATTACTTACAACTGTATTTTTATACTAAATACAAGTTTAAATTGCAATGTAATAAACTTTTAAAACAAATGTTCTTGTAAAATACTTTACTTTTCAACATCAATCGAGTGTAAGTTCAATTAAATGCTGCACGATGCAACAGCAATATTTATTTTAGCATTACCAGTTACATACCCTTCTTATACAAAATACCAATTAAATGACACTCTAATAAACATCTCTCAAAACCAACCTGGTAATTTATGAAAAACAACTAAGATTAAGCTCAAGAAAATGTGGTGTTGTTATCCTTGCATACTGAAGTCTCACGTTCCTTTGCTCTTTTCCTAAAATTAAATGCAAGCTGATGTCGTATTTGCAAACAGGAAATGAGTCACAAATGAATATATGCAGCAGCATTACTGGGAAGACGAGAGAGAGAGAGAGAGAGAGAGACGGGTGTTTTGAATTCAGAGAAAGAAAGAGCAAGACGAGTGTTTTAATTGGAGAGAGAGAGAGAGAGAGAGAGAGAGAGAGAGAGAGAGAGAGAGAGAGAGAGAGAGAGAGATTTTAATTTTAACATCATGACGACAATGTAGACTGCAAAATGCTAATAAAAAAAGAATAAAAAATAAATCTTATGCATTTAGTTCCCTATGACGAAGTCAGCAATCCACGACGACTTCTGCTGACGTCAGCGAATATTAGCGTCACAGGTGTCAGTCCAATTCAAAGTTAACAAAAGTTAAAAGCTAATTTAACTTGGAGCAGACTACACGTACATATACTACATGGTATGAGCGCTACGGTCAAGCTAGAATTATTGCACTATTTCTATTTCAGAAGACTATTCTCGTACAACCACGTGTTCTCGAAAGAAGGGGAGAGGTTATTTCTCTGAATTTCTCACAGCAGGAAAAAGATATAAATATAAGAACAATTTCAATGAAAATAATATTTAAAAATATTAGTAGCAAAGACTCCAGAATTGGAAGGAATATCAGGCAATATCCATTATACAAGTTTACAAGCATACGTGTATATGTATATTTCCGGAAACAAACGTACACTAATTTGTGTAAATTTATAAAAGAACCGGGTGGATCTGAAATGGCAGCAAACCAAAAATAAATTTGAAAATTGAAAAATAATATTTTTGCACTCGGTAATTTTTAAAATGTGAAAATGCACACACACACACACACACACACACACACATATATATATATATAATATAATATTTATATATATATATATATAATTATATATATAAATTGTATTTTATTTTATGTGTAAAGAATCTATCAAGAAACAACCGTCCTTTTCTAACTCCAAACCTTTAGAAGGCATGACAAAACGTCTAAACCTCAACCCGAATAAATTAATAAATAAATTATCTAAATACAAACAACGCCCTTTGTTACCAACCTCAATAAACTAATAAACAAATAATCTAAATACAAGGAATGCCCCTTGCTACCCTCCAAACAAAAGAATGCCTCTAGCTACCCTCCAAATAAAACAAATAAGTAAACAGATCAATTAAAGAAAAACCCAGGAAGCGAAATTTCACCCAATAGGGGCAAAATCGCCGTTGGAAATCAGACGACCTCCCGAGAGATGATGACACAAAGGTCACTGGAATGACCTCAGAATCAATAACATTTACTTTTAAAGGCAGGTCAGCGATAAAAGTGTCTCTTCCGTGAATCTACATTAATCAACTTTACTTCCACAATTTGCAAGAACTGGACGGACGGATGTGAGAAGAACAGTTTTCGAGAACAAGTGGTATTTGGAGAGCAATGCCAGAGATCATTGCAAGGTTAGTGAATGCCTTATTTATGTTCGTGGAAAATTGTGTCTGCATATATATATATATATATATATATATATATATATATCTATGATATATATATATATATTATACAATTAGTATGGATCGATGAAATTATTAAATATTAAATACAACCCTGAGCATATTCCTTATCCTCATATAAATATAGTTTTTTATAATCATTATACGTCTCCCGGAAAATTGTATGTATATATATATATATATATATATATATATATATATATATATATATATATATATATAGATATATATACACATATACACACACACACACACACACACACACAAAGCCTACACACATACACACACACACACACACACACACCACACATATATATATATATATATATATATATATATATATATATATATATAGTATATATTATACAATTAGTATGGATCGATGAAATTATTAAATATTAAATACAACCTGTGCATATTCCTTACCTCATATAATATAGTTTTATAATCTCCCATTATACGTCTCCCGTTAAAATTGTGTGTGGGTGTGTGTGTGTGTATATATATACTATATATATATTATATATATACACATAATATACACACACACACACACATATATATATAATATATATATATATATATATATATACATATATATATATAAAAACAATTAGTATGGATAGATAAAATTATTAAATGCAGCCAGTGCATATTCCTTTTCCTTATATAAATATAGTCTATATAATCATTATACGTCTCCCCCTTACCACAATAAGTCTCAGTAATATTGATACCCACATCGAAATATTGTAAGTGAATTATTAGAAAAGCCTTATATATTTTCAGATCGTCAGACAAGGCTTTTTTATTTCCTTCTTTTTCAAAATTTGGATATTTCTTTCAGAATTTTCACGTCCTTATCAAGCCCTCCGAACATTGAAAAAAACAGCTCCAAAACTTCGCTGACATTACTGTTAAATTAATCTAATAATTACCAGAAACCTTTTTACAAAGCTCAAACAATCCCTTCAATTCTTCGCATGCTATTTCTTGAGTTGTCCGTAATCCGGAGTCATGATAATATACTCGCCTCAGCGCACCCTCCTTTTTCTCGATTTGTATTCAGTAAAACGTTTGGAAGGAGATAATAAGCCACACACTGCTTACTTAACATAGGGAAGCAGGTCAATCAAACGAGTTGGTCGGGGTATTGTCTATATGTTAGAGGCCGCGTTTAGACATGGCATTGTAATGTAACCTGGAGAGGGTCAGATGATAAAACTAGTTTAAAAACAGCTAAGTAAATTTAAAGAAAATAATACTTCTTTTGGCTCTTCAGTGACGAATTCATTTGGATGTAAACCTCAGTGCCATCCACAAAATTGAGAGAGAGAGAGAGAGAGAGAGAGAGAGAGAGAGAGAGAGAGAGAGAGAGAGAGAGAGAGAGTTGAAAATGTTTATAAGAAAACAAAGACCCATAATTCAGACCAAGCCACTATGAAATAAATGTATATCACTTGCAAATAAAGAATTCTCGTCTACCTTCCATCTCTGGTTTATAACCAGGCCTGGGCAACCTACGCACACAAGACCCACTGCCCTTTGTGTTAAAAACGACAAAGTATATCATAACTATCTCACCCAGATTACCTCTTTCGAACGAGAAAAAAAGAAGAAAAAAAAACACTGCCAAGGCTGACAACGACTAATTTCAAATCAGGGAAACGATACAAGTCCTTTAAGGATAAAATCCCTGAACAAATAACGACCGAATCGTCGGGGAAATCGTCATACATACAAATGAAGACATCAAGATTTTTGTCCTCCGTCATTACAGCAATAATAGCAGTAGTAATGATAGCAGTAATGATATAGCCATTAGGGACGAATATATTATCGGCAAAAAAAATAAAGGAATTCATGAACGCGAGACAAAAATCTTGCATGATTAGTAGATGAGGAAATCACTCCAAAATGACGACAGAAGCACAAAACATACAAAATCATAGTGGATTAATACAAGTTGCCTACTGTCGACAAGCTTATGGCTATTTTCTATTTACATTAATTACTGAATTGCCTAAAGATAAGGATAATGTTCGCTTCTGATGTTTAAAGATAGTCAAGAAATATTAATACAATAATATAACAACCTTATCCACAACATGAAGCATTTTAGAGGTTCTCTCTATCTCTCTCTCTTTCTCACACGTTTTCAAGGTCAATGAAAAAGACCAACTTTGAAAACTCAAGTCATTACTGAAACCTTATCCCCAAAGTGAAACATTTCAGAGATTCTCTCTCTCTCTATCTCTCTCTCTCTCTCTCTCTCACTTCCTTCAAAGTCCCCTGAAATCAGATTCCGGGTCGAGAGCAAATCTTATTTAGGGACCCTAGAGTACCCACCAAGTCTTAATGGCCAAGTTCTCTCTCAGCCTCGAACCACCACCTCAATCCTTCGAGACTTTTAAAGAGGGGAGGGAGGCGTCGCCTTTGAGGGGAAAATTGGGTGAGGAAAGAATGCTCAGTCACTGAGGAGGTCAATTGGAAAAACTGAGGGAAAAAATGACAGAAGACTATACTATACTATATAAGACTATACTCTACGACCTGATAATCATTTGCTTAATCTATTGACATGTAAAAGATCTATACAATGATCTCATAATTTACGTGAAATTAAAACGGACCAAACTATTGCAACACGATCGTCATTATTATTAAAATACAAATAATAAATTTCAATTTAAAAACCCTAACTCTCTCTCTCTCTCTCTCGTACACGTAATATAGCAATTAAACTGCTGGCGTTTTTAATGATAATAATGCATGAAGAAAATGCAAACATGGACCATTTAGCTAATTAAGTAATATTAATATGACGTTGACTGAGTGGGACATAAGGGTACCCTCTCTCTCTCTCTCTCTCTCTCTCTCTCTCTCTCTCTCTCTCTCTCTCTCTCTCTCTCTCTCTCATGCGAACCTGCTTTGCTCCAAACAGGTTAATGATGCAGAACAACTTTTTGAGCAAAGGTCACTCACAAAGAACCGAGAAACAACGGTAAATGACCAAGACGTCACCCGACCAAAACAATAAATAAAAGAAATAATAGGTTAATTTAAGTGACGTTAAGTAACAAGGGAGAATAATCTTCCACGAATGGTAAAGTGACACGCGGCAAGATGGAAATAAACAGTCCAAATCGAGGCTGATTTCGCAAATGAACAACAAAATGCACGATCGAGTTGCTGAACTTCTTTATGATAGTACCAAAGTGTAAACATCACTTTTTATGAATGGAGTACCGGTATACTACGCATCAATGAATCAAAACTACGATTAAGAGAGTGGTAAATTAATCAAATGAACGACAGACGACCAAGATTATTTGCGTGTCAGAACAATTTAAAAAATAAAAGACAATGAAAGCAATACTGACTTACAAAGCCTCGGTTACAATGAAATGATAGCTATGTGCAAACACGCATGATAAAATGAATGAAAGACGATCGTGGTATTTGCAAAACACAAATAAAATAACAATGACAAGAATACTTAGGCAAAGCTCCTTCCTCAGCATGAAATGTAAGCCATTTCTTAGTTTGTGAGCAACTCAGAGATACAGCGCAAAATATGCACCCGAGAAGAGTGGATTAGAAAGTTGGCTGGACCACACCTTGACAGGAACGCCATAAAATGATAAACAAAGTTATTTCCTTCAATTTCGCCTGCTGACAGCGCAATACACTGTACATGGCCCTTACGCTTTCGTTAAGCGATGAAAATACTGTTTATTAGCTAGAAAGGGGTAGTTTTCTGAAGGAGAAACTGGAAGATTTTAATGTAATACCTCATTTCCGTATTCTGTGACTTATTCTAGCATATGCGGAGTCAGGAATCAAGAGAAAAATCAGGGAGCTTTATAGGAAAACTCAAGACATAAAGAGACAAATTAGTAAAGCATTTTTATAGTTTTGACACATCAAATACCGAGCAGAAATTATATTACCTGTGTATTTTCAAACTCCGTTCTGCATATCATGTATATAGTTCTATTCGTTACCATAAAAGTATTTTTATTCCCGAAATAAAATATCTGTGCAAAGACCTGCAAACTTGAATGGCTTAATATTCTGGAGTATCTTTCCTTCCACTTCAAAGTTATGTCTTTAACTCATTCACTATTTTTATTCTTCATTTCCTATGCCTCATCAGAGAGACGGGACCGTCACTTACTTAGGAGTAAGATCACAAACTATTCCATTCCCATTTCTATTAATTTATTTTGTCGGAACTGAGTTATAAACAAGCAATCAGTTATCGTCCCGACGACCTCTGTGAAGGAAGATTTACTCAGACGCAGGTCTCGCCTACACATTTTAGGCAACAGGATAAAAAAAAAAAACGCAGTAGGAAAAAGGGATACGCATATTTCCCTCAGGAGTGGCCACAAATGATTATAACCTTGTGGCTGAAGAAGCCTACCTCACCTATCCCGTAGAAACCTTCCCACTTTCTTATATCAGCTTAAATGAACCTAGAATGTGTGACTCAACGTCTGCGCAGACTCGCAAACACATGGCGTGCTTGGTATACAAACGTCATCGTTTCTCTCTCTCTCTCTCTCTCTCTCTCTCTCTCTATTTCAAAACCCCGCTGTCGCTCTCTCTTCTAATCGAGCCTTGTCATCGGCAGTGTTCACTTAATATCTTAAATTCCTCTTGAAGAAAATTTATTCATTGGAAGTACCTTAACGTACAGTAGATGTTTATGACAGTAGACATAACCATACACACACACACACACACACACACACGGTTGTGTGCGACTAAGTGAGAGTGAGTGATGTGCTCACTCGCGTCAGAATATAAGTAAAAAATGACTCAAGATAACTCTGTTACTTTGTACTCTCTCTCTCTCTCTCTTCTCTCTCTCTCTTTATATATATATGTATATGTATATATATATATATATATATATATATATATATACACACACATATCTATATATATCCAAGTTAAGAGCGACGCGAACTCCTGAAAGACCTATATATACCTAAGAAGAATAAAATATTGATGAAGCAACGTCTTAAAAAAAAAAACAAATAAAAACAGATCATACATCGGCGTAAGTAACAAGAAAAAAAAAGACGGGCGCTCTAAAAAAAAGGAAAGAAAAACATATCGGTGTAAGTAACAAGCATAAAAAAAAAAGAGAAAAAAAATTCCACGAGGTCTACAGACAAAGAAGAAACGACAAAACGGCCCGACATTAGGAGGGCAATTTAATGACAGGTCATAACCATATACTAATCATTGTTGTTGAGAGCCAGACCGTTTCTGCTCCGCCGTCATTTAAAGAGATGGCAACGATGATCATGGCAATGCCGATGAATGGGAATGTGCTTCGCGATATTATGAGTATTGCGTCATCGCTTAACTTCCACGTCGCTGGAGGTGACAGATGATAGTGACAGCTATAAAGGAATATTGATAATGAAGAAGAATTTGGTTATGGTGATATCCTCTCGTATTGCGTCATCGTTTAACTTCCACCTCGCTGAGGAAGACAGATGATAATGACAGCTATAAAGGAATATTGATAATAAAGTAGAATTTGATGATGGTGATTTAACCTCATTTTACAACTGATAGTGAAAGTAATAAAGGGCTATTGATAATAAAGTAGAATTTGCTGATGGTGATATCCTCCCATGTACGAGGTTTTAAACTACACATTTTACAACTGAGAGTGAAAGTAATAAAGGATGACTAATAATGAGGAAGAATTTGATGATGGTGATTTCCTACCATGTAAGTGATTTTAAACTATAAATTTTACGTACGATAATGATGATGACAGTGATTAACCTTCCCATTACACTTACATCATCGCTGCTATAGATAATGATGGTGAGGATGTAACATTGATAGTGAAAGAGAATCTGATGATAGTGATTTCCTCCAACGCAGGTGATTTCAAACTACAAATGTTACGGACGATAATGATAAGATTTATTACAGTGATAAACCTTCCCATGACGTCTACATCATCCCTCCTATATATAATGATGGTATTGGTGATGATGACGATGACAGTGGCGCCGACGCACGAAGGACTCTGGATATCCTTCGTGGCCATTGTTTTACAATTCAATCCTCGTCCCATTCTACGTTTTATGGACCACCGAAAGGCCTACATAAAAAGTCAATTCGGAAGCCTAATGGTTGTCATCTTCTTCTTCTTCTTCTTCTTCCTCCTCCTCCTCCTCCTCCTCCTCCTCCTCCTCCTCCTGACGCGGGTTGACGTTTTAAAATGTATGAGGAAGCAAATTCTTGCGAGTTCAGATAACCATGGAAACGACTGAGAGAGAGGAGAGAGAGAGAGAGAGAGAGAGAGAGAGAGAGAGAGACTAATCTACATGTCAGCTAATTCCTCGCTTAGGTAATCATTACTGATAAAGTACATGACCCAAGAGTTTTACGCTTTCGCGTGATGACGTCCCAGAGAGAGAGAGAGAGAGAGAGAGAGAGAGAGAGAGAGAGAGAGAGAGAGAGAGAGAGATAATAATGAACGTTTGAATGCTGGATGCAAATTAATATCAATAAGAGTGAAAATCTGAAGGATTGGAGTAAATTAAAATCAGAGAGAGAGAGAGAGAGAGAGAGAGAGAGAGAGAGAGAGAGAGAGAGAGAGAGAGAGAGAGAGATTTCAATGATAATGTCTTCCGTGTATAAACAATCAATATCGATATGCAATGAGAGCAACAAGGCCAACAATAACCCCCCCCCCCCCACCTCCAAATACCAGAACATGAACAGGTATACCAACTCCTTCAAGCCTCATCAAAATATACCGTCTACGTACCACCGGCAAAACCCAAGAGTTCAGATCGACCTTAAAAGTGAAAGAAGGAGATAATGGCACCTTTTCCCTGCACTTGACTCCTCAACACAATTGCAATGCTACGCTTAATTTACTTCCTTTGCAACGGAGGCTGATCTTCGATGCCACTTGGGTATTTCCTGCCGTGCCACGCCACGCCACACCGGAGCTGACTCATTAATTTATATTGATTATATAAATGAATTGTTGTTGGGTTTTTTTTTCTGGGTGTCTCGAGGTATCTCGACTATCTGAGGTGTTACGTTATGTATTGGTTGCCGCGTTTTTCGTCCTTGAATGTCAATACGATTTAGACATTCTTGTGCTTTCATAGAAACGTACACACAAACACACACACACACATATACATACAATTTGCTAATGACTTAATCCAGGAAACTTTCAGCATACCTAGTATTCTAATTAAAAACTTCTAAACCACTTCTCACGTTTGAATCAAACAACCCACAGAACACAACAATGACGTCTCACCAAGAATATCTTCTGTCTTGGAAGATATTGGCCCATTCAACCCCCAACTGTCAATCCTGAACGACCAGGAATGTTTATTTCTCCCGTCAGTGAAATACAAGACGACTTTACGGCCTTACTGAGACTGTGCCTGTCTGTCTGTCTGCCTGGTGATCTTGGCAGAGCCACAAAATAAATGTTCACTCACTCAGTCAGTCAGTCGACCACGACTCAAGATGAATGTTAATTAGCGAGTGATGGCTGGGTACTAGTGACCAAAATCTTATCTGTATAAGGTTCTTCTTTCTTACGAAAATGGCGAAAGCAGAAATAGAGGGAGGTTAGTTTGGTATGATGGCATTCATTCTTCATGAATGAATCAAACTTTAAAAAAAAAAAATCCTTACTTGACATAAATGCTGCCCAACCACTTACATGGTGAAATATCAAGAGGTGAAAATGCTGTAGCATAATAAGATCATTAAAATTAAGATAAGGATCATAGAAAAATGGCACAATTCCAAAATTGCAAAAAGGAAAATTTTTTCAATTTCTTCTTTCTCTTGACACAGGAATTGGCTTCGGATTTCAGCAAGTTATTCACACACACACACAGGATCTTATTCATATTATATATATTATATATATATATATATATATATATTATTTATATATATATAAGTATATATAGTTATATTATATACATATATATACATGTTATACGCTATATAAACTGTGTGTAATATGTTTATGTAATATACCTAATACAAATGTACGTACGTATGCATATGTGGAGACAGTATCTTAGGAAAAGAAAAAAAAAAGAAAAATAAAAAAAAAGCACAACAGGAAAATCTTAAACTTTAATACCAAGACCAAATGCTTCGCTCAGTCTCTCTCTCTCTCTTTCCACCCCGCCCGTCCCTCCGCCCTCCTCCCAAGGACCCCGTCGGACCATGACCTTCAGGTGACCATCCTGAAGACACCGACAACCCCACCAAGCCCCCCTCCCCCTCCTCCCTGAACAACAACTCCTTGCTGGTAGGACGGACACGACGACTTTCTCTCTCTCCATCACTGAGGAAAATCTTTCTCGACAGAAGCCAGATGAAAGATAATTATAATCGATATCTAATGTTATTTTCATACACGTATAGTCATATGAAGCAAGCAGAAATGGCTATTTGCTTACGAAACAATATCCCTCATAACAGATGCCCATAAGTGACCGAGACACGTATGAAGACAATCGTAGGTATTTGTATCCAATAACAAAACTAAATAAAAGGTAAATCGAAGTATTATTTATAAATACATTTAACAAAAAAGGTTACGAACCTCCATGAGCTTCAAATTCGACTATAGTAGAATCCTACATAGTTCTACCTTAGAGGGAACTGAAGGCGTCTGAATAATGTTTATATATATATATATATATATATATATATATATATATATATATATATATATATATATATATATATATATATATGCATTTATGACTGATAAATTACCACTGTCCACGCATACAGGTTTTTCGCCTCATTAATTTTAATGACCATGAGATTAGGATATTTATAGTGAATGTCATTAATGCGCTGAACGAACGTAAACTCTACACTGTGAACTTTAAAAACTATAGTAATTAGGGTAATAGATAAGGGCACTAATAGTAATAAAAAAAATTCAGCCAATGTACATCAAAACCTATAACACAGAAATAAAAAAAAAGCTGTTCGTATAAAAAAAGACCGCTTTAATTAGGAAACGAATGATAAGGACCTACCTGGTAATGGGCATTAAAAAAAAACACACACAGGGGCATTAAACAAACATGAAATCCAAGACGGATACTAACCATGAGAGAAGAAGGAAGAAGAAGGAGGAGGAGGAGATAGAAGGAAGGAAGGAAGGAAGGGAGGAAGGAGAACCGGAAGGAAGGGAGGAGGAGGAGGAAGGAGGAGACCTCGGCACTAATTAGCTGCCCTGGTCACGAACAGACACGTCGGCGCAAGACGTGGAAATCCATTCGCTGGTGCATAATGAGTGCCGAATATGCGTCTCCAATTACCAAGGGGTGATTACGACGCCAGCAACTTGTGTTTTCCAGTATGGACACCGACCCGAAAAGAAGGCGACGGGTTCGAGATTGGGGTGAGAGAGAGAGAGAGTGAGAGAGAGAGAGTTATGTACGCATGAAGATACTCTCTCTCTCTCTCTCTCTCTCTCTCTCTCTAATATATATGTATATGTATCTATAATTGTGTGTGTTGTGTGAGAGAGAGAGAGAGAGAGAGAGAGAGAGAGAGAGAGAGGAGATAGAAAGAGTATACCTTTCAAGCGCACGTTCCCCCTCCTTTCTCTCTCTCTCTCTCTCTCTCTCTCTCTCTCTCTCTCTCTCTCTCTATATATAGTATATATATATATATATATATATATATATATATATATATATACAGATAACTGAGTTTTAAGATACAATCATCCAAAGGTTGCCACGTAAAGTATCCGAGGATCAACCAACAGTTACAGTGATATAACGAGTACTGTGTATCGCGTGAAACACAGCATACCTATCCCCCCCAGAGAGAGAGAGAGAGGGAGAGAGAGAGAGAGAGAGAGAGGAGAGAATAGAGAGAGAGAGAAAGAATATCAAATCGTCTATCATTCATCTCCGGCGTGAAGGCGGGGTTTACCCTTGTCGAGAGAGAGAGAGAACAAGAGAGAGGAAAATGGACTACGAGCGCCTTGTTTACATTTCAGGTTAAAAAAACTTCTGCCAGGAGAGAGAGAGAGAGAGAGAGAGAGAGAGAGAGAGAGAGAGCAACACCTCCTGAAGTAAGCGATGACGTAAACTTCAACTTCCCTCGGGGGCTAAATGTAGGAAAAGACATCGGTGATAATATAGGAAGGGAACAGCATGAGTAGGAGGGAAGGGGAAAGAAATATGGAAAAAGCAATGGAGAAGAGAGGAGAATATATATTATATAAATAAGGGGAGAAATAAAACGCTCATAAGAAATTGGGAAGAGGGGTAAGGGAAGAATATCATCATTCTCTCCGAAAGCACACTTAGAGAGAGAGAAGAGGACATATTTTCTGGCGCAAATCGTCAAACGCACGGCACATGAATGACAATAGAATTAACGATGAAAAAGACGCACCAAAAAAATGAAGAACGCAAGGAAGGAAATAAACTAAAAAAGACTCTAAAATATCACTTTTAAAAAAACCATGCCAATTATAATTAAGAAGGGAAGGAGGAAGACCCGGTTAATTGGAACGCACAAAGGAGGTGGAGAAAATAGCGCATGGCAAAAAAAAAATGAAAAAAGAATAAAAAAAAAAGGAGGAGGAATCTAGCGGAAAACACGAAGAAGAAAGCAGGAGAGAAGACTGTGGGAAGAAAGACGACACTTTTCTCACAGAAATTATCAATCTGTGAAAGACACGGACGCACACACACACACGAGAGAGAGAGAGAGAGAGAGAGTTACAAGGATTAGGATGTCTCAAAGACTTGATAGTCCATCCGAGAAGAGAGAGAGAGAGAGAGAGAGAGAGAGAGAGAGAGAGAGAGTGCAACACGATGAGTGAAGAAAATGTAGAGAGAGAGCAATAAGATTAAGTGAAGCAAATTAATAATATACAGAGAGAGAGAGAGATAATGCGGAGGAAAAAAAAAAAAAGGGCGTCCCGTCCCGTCCAAAGTCGGTTGAAAGTGGGGCCAAACGTTAAACCAGCGACCGTCAAAAGGGGACTCACCATCCCCTGAGCCTTTTAAGTTCACCTGTGAAGTACAGGTAGGCTAATTACCGGTGGGTTCCGCGAGGGCACGAAGGTGAGGAAAGGGCAAATAAAAAACTGATTTGCGAGTGAGGAGATCGTGGGCCGGAAGGGGGAACGAAGGATTGAAAGGGAGGGAAATAAAGAGGAGGTTATGAATGGGAGAGAACCGACAATAACAGGGGAAAATATACAAGGGGCGTTGAAAGTTAAATGGGTGTAACTAGAATGACGAAGAAACCGACAATAACAGGGGGAAAAAATACAAGTCGAGTTGAAAGCAAGAGGGTAATGAATGAAGACCGGAAAAAAAAAAAAAAAAACCAAAAAAAAAAAAAAATAAAGATACAAGGGGAGTTGAAAGAAAAAAGGGTACAAATGAGAGACCGGAATAATTAACAGGGAGAAAAAAATACCAAGTCGAGTTGAAAGAGGAGGGTATGTAATGAATTGAGAGCCCGGAAAATAACGAAAAAAAAAAAGCAAAAATACGAGTGGAGTTGAAAAAGAAGGGAGAGCATGAAATGTATACAAGAACCGAAACATAACAGGGGAAAAAATACAAAGGGGTGGGAGTTGAAAGTAAAAAGGGTACAAATGAGAGACCGACAATAATAGGGTGAAAAAATACAAGTCGAGTTGAAAGAAGAGGGTATGAATGAGAGACCGAAAATAACGAAAAAAAAAAAAAAATACGAGTGGAGTTGAAAGAAGAGGGTATGAATGAGAGAGAACCGACAATAACAGGGGAAAATACAAGGGGAGTTGAAAGAAAAGGGTACAAATGAGAGACCGACAATAACAGGGAGAAAAAAAATACAAGTCGAGTTGAAAGAAGAGGGTATGAATGAGAGACCGAAAATAACGAAAAAAATACGAGTGGAGTTGAAAGAAGAGGGTATGAATGAGAGACCGACAATAACAGGTAAAAGATACAATTGGAGCTGGACATCAGAACAAAAAAAGAATGAAGGGTGAAAGAATGGGAAACAAAAGGTATGAAGAATGGAGGAAGAAGAGAGAATAACATCAGAATGAAGGAGAGTGTGAGAAAAAATGAAATAAAATACCAAAGACTGCAGGAGGTGGAGAAAAGAACGGAGAGATTAGTAAAGAAAGTGAATTAAAATAACACGAATGGAGGAGGAGTAGGAGGAACGTTCAAGAAATTAATAATGAAAATTGGAAGATACATAGAAAAGAACGAAGAGTGATTAGTAGAGAAAAAGAATTAAAATAACCAAAAAGAATGGAGGAGGAGGAGGAGGAGGAGGAGGAAGAATAGGTTGGGCAGTATGGGATGGGCACGCAGCCAGTTCTCTAAACCTCTGACTCACCCATCTATCCCTTGCGTGGGAGTCCTGATTTTTTAAGGAGTGGATGAGCATAGGTGCTAAGTCATTCCGATGCACAAAAATAAATCATATATCAAAAACAGACTCTCAACAAGACAGTGAGGTTTGAAGGCAGGGGTCAAAATAATATAAATCTGAACGTAAAGTCGATTCTTGTGACAGGAAATGTATGAATATGATTATTTTTTGAGTGCATACAAATGGTCAAATATTACCAGTCTAAAAATGTATCAGAAGAAATGACTACATCTAGTGATATGTATGGTGTTATGAAAACAATAAATGTTTTGGAAACGACGAAGATTGATTTACATTGACTGTTAGGCAGTAAATTATCTGGCGTTATAAACACCAGGGTAACTAACAATGCATAGGCTCTTTTGAATTACTGAGAGATTGCTATATTTTCACAAAGGCTCTTCAAAGATTTTTAATTGCATTTGCTTTGCTTATAACAATCTTTTTAAACGTTATTCAAGTATATTTGTAAAATGTGTATTTTGATGGGCTACCAGAACACAGACCGCTAATATTTCGCTTTTAACCTTTCTAAAGAACATGGTAACTAGAATATCTAGTCTTTAGGGCCACTGACACACGGATTGATAAAGAACATGGATATGCCTTCTGCTCAGTGTACAATGCCACCACAATTCATTCCTGTTATAATTTCATTATGGATGCGAAATGAAACGATATTCTCGTCACGAAAGGATGTAATCCGATGGGAACTCAAGTCGCCATACTCAAGTTTAAAAACAACCTGGAACATGAGGAAGCAAAGGAAAGGTCATAATTTCTGTGCTTATCTCAGACAATTAGAAAACACCTCTTTGACGCAAGGACGGAAGGTCTAAAGTCCACTGTGATTTAAATGTAAAAAAAAATAATGCCAAGTAATTGTTTCGTCGCGGTCGCATGCTATCGACAACAGCATTGGATAGAGTTCATTACCCAATCATCTTTCGCTTCAAGGTGCTGTGGGAATAATCATATTGGTTACTCATTCTAAAGCTTCTTTCTAGCGAAAGACCTTTTATATTGTTATCCAGTGAAACAGACGAACACATACACACACACACACAGATAAATGATACGAACACTGACAAATAATAATTGGTATTAAACATGAAAATATAATAAAATCAAAATTATTATTGTACAATTGCTCATTTTTTAAAGTCGTAATTATAAAAAAAACAATCTGATACAAGCACAGAGAATTAATAATTGCTATTAAACATCACAATACAATAACATCAAAATCATTATTGTACAACTGCCTATTCTTCTTTTTTCCAGTCCCCCAAAAATAAATAAATAAATAAATAAACAATCTGTTGCAATCTTTTCTTTTTTTCCAGACCAAATTAAAAAAAAAATCTGATACAGACACAGAGAATTAATATTTGCTTTTAAACATCAAAATACAGTATCAAAATTATTATTGTACATTGCCCGTTTTTTCTTTTTTACAGTTCACATAAAAAAAACATAATAGTTAAGACGAAAGTAAATTAAATATGGGGAAAACCAGTGCACCAATATCAATACTTCCTCCCTTCCTTATAACTCCTGTTTTAATTAATTTTCTAACGTTAAAACAAAAACGTTTATTATGAAAGTAACCACATCAACACAGACAAAACAAACAAAGCCACAGAAATAACAGCTATCCTCCACACTCTTCAAGCAAAGTCATTCGCCTTTATAACTAAGCCCTTTTTGGGAGTCTAATCCAAGGACCAAACAAAGCCACAAAAGGCCACGAGGGGGGAGTTGAATGTCTCTTAGCGTTGCGATGCAAACCGAACAATCAGTAATTTCATAATGACTGCAATGGGGAGGACCATCTCACGTGGATTATTTGCAACATCGTGATTGTCTCCTGTTTAACTCATTCTGACAAGGCAAACGAAAGGATGACGGAGGAAAATCTCTCTCTCTCTCTCTCTCTCTCTCTCTCTCTCTCTCTCTCTCTCTCTCTCTCTCCCAAAAATAAATGAAAATAGAAATAATTTTGTCTTGGTCATTACTGCACAAGAACCTTTCAACTCGGTCTGTTTACAAAAATATGAAAACAAATTTTATTTAGAAGAATATTGACAAAACAATCAGAACTAATATCTGCAGACGCGGGAAAGATGAAAAACGGAGGGAGTTTCGCTCGCAAATAGCCGCTAAAAATCTATTCTGAGAAAGGTCAGCCCAGTCGATCAATATTTCAAACAAAGACTTAGGTCAAGCTTGCTCGTTTAATGCCGCCAAACACGATACCGAGAGCGATCCCACACAAACCACTGTACACAGAATAGTCTCCGCTTGTCCTTGTCTAGACTGTCCCTGACATTCATTAAAATTCAAGCAATGTCAAGTACAAAGAAGCAGGCTGCTAAATATTCATGCTTGGAGTGCCATGCGTTATTCAAAACATGAAACGGATCCAAGCATGAAAGTTTTTTTTTTTTTTTTTTTTTTTTTTTAATCTCAACAGCGTCACTAAGGCTCATGGTTCCCACATTTTATACTTGGGAGTATGTTTTCACACTACATTCTTTCGGATTGAGAGGATAATACTTCCTTAATGACAGATATTCTCAAAGGCGATCAACCCTTTCAATCTAAGTTTATTGCCTATTTCCTACAGTTCCTCCTCCTTAGCAGTTATATATTTTTTCCTTCATTATTCTTACTTGTACTAATCCAGATTTCCTCTCGAAATTCGTTTAAACTTTTGCTATTCGACTTGGCGAATACCTCTCACTCTCCCACAGATATTCATTACTTATTTTTGGGGTAAATTCGCAGGATCCTGTTCTACCTATAAGACTGGTCTGGCTCGTAGGCATTTAGGAGTTATAGGTCACTGGTATCACCTTATTACTTAAGTTACATGAATGTGACAATAACGTAGTATAAAAGGCCCATTAAAACACTCTGGCTTAAAGCTAAGGACTATATTTCGGTGGACCAATTATCAAGTAGTGATTCACTACTTAATAAGGGGTGGAAGTCAGTCCACCAAAATATAGTCTTTAGCTTTAAACCAGAGTGTTGTAATGGGCGTTTTATACTTGAGACGTGTCCTTTTTTTAACAGAAGAATTTATTGACACACACACACACACACATATATATATATATATATATATATATATATATATATATATCTATATATATATATATATAATATTATATATATATATATAGATATATATATCATATATCTATATATATATATATATATATATCATGATATATAATATATAATCACAAGTACCGCCGCCCCCCCACACACCCAAGAATTTCATTCCTTCCAAACACCTACTCAAAACGTCCCCTTCGGAGTTTTTACAAGACTTTCCAATTGTCGCCCTCCACTTCAAAAGGGGCCTTCAAAGGCGCCCCTATGGCGATATCCATCACATCATTAAGCCACGGAGATGGGAGGTGATCCCACTAACGCAATAATTAACGACACGAAGGCACGCCAGAGGAACAAATAATGTTGGCATTCCCCTGAATCTCAATTATTGCTCTGCTCCGTCCCTTGCCATCTTGTGCTAGGGACGAACGGTAGAAGTTCTTCTCAGTTTCCTTTCGCGAGCTGAATGATTCAAGGAAAGGACTGTATGATAAATAGAGAAATATGTACGAAAAATGGAGGAGGATTGGAATATTCGAAAAATGTAAAAAAAGGAGTTGAGAGCACTCCGTACATTCTAAGCTATCACGAAATAATAAATAGATAAGAAACTCTCCTATACAGAAAAAGCTGTGTACTCTTTTTGTAGTTTCACTTAATAAAAATGGAACATTCCAATAATTTTAAAGGTGTTAAGAACACCCCATTCATTCTGAATTAATAATAAAAAATATCATACGAAAAAGTTATGTACTCTTTTGGTAGTTGCACTAAAAGAAAAAAAGAAAGAAAAAAAAGTTATAATCCTCAACAGTGTTATACGAGGGGTAGGGTTATTTTTGGGAACCATAAGACAAGGCCCTCAGCGATAAATTTAGTCATAAAGTGTCAACAAGACTCATAAACTCATTCTGGACGGACTCCTCATACAAATCTGTGCGTCTATTTTCAAGGGAATAAAAAAAATATTTAACCAATTAACTTAAATAAACGACTTTGGGGTGGATAATGCAAAGCAGGCCCAGATTTGTTGAGTGTCCTGAGCAATATAACTTATCGAGTTCAAAGAACTCTTTTAAAATAAATTCATTCAGCGCCATCAAACGGCTTTTTGACTGGTGTCTACGACCCTCCCTGATAAACCCACTTTGAAACTAGCTTAATTAATGTTTCTGTAATGGAGGGGGTAAAACCCACCGAATAAATAGCATTAAACTGCGAAGAAAAGGCCCCATTAACAAACGATCTTCCACATTCCAGGGGCTCACGTACCGAGTAACCCTTGGGTCGTGCCCCTTCTCGGCAACAACGCCCCCAGGGGCTTCCCTTTGCCCGAAGATACACAAGGCGAAGCTGTCTCCTGGACGAATTTTGCGATTTCCAGCGGCGTCTCTTGGACGAGTGTACAGTTTGGGACATTGTCAAGTAAACTGCATCATCTATGTGAGCACAACCTATTCAAAAGTATAATAATATTTTTTTGTTATTATTCAGAAGATGAACCCTTTCCATATATAGAACAAGCCCACCACAGGGACCACTGACTTGAAATTCAAGATTCCAAAGAATGTGGTGCTCAATAGGAAGAAGGTAAAGGGAAATACAGAAAGAAGAGATCTCACTTATTAAAACGAAAAAAAAAATTAATACAATAAATAGATAAAAGGGTATCAAAATACCCTTCAAGGAGGCTGTTCCACAGCCCAACGGTGCAGGGAATAAAGGTTTAATTCAAGGTAACCTGACGAAGTTTCAAATAAGTCATGATGTAGGTAAACACAACCTATTCAAAACAGATTGAATTTCAAGGTAACCTGATGAAGTAACAAGGCAGAACGTATATATATATATCTATATATATATATATATATATAATATATATATATTATATATATATATATATATATATTGGACCATCGGACATCGTCGACGCAGGTTGTTCATTCAACCAACGCCTTAAGAAGATTAAAAGGAAGGATTATCAGCGGGGGTGACCTAAATTGGCTTAACTTGTGGACGAATCTTTCTTGGTTATAAATACCAACCTTTTCTGTAAACTTTCTCATTAATATACCTGAAGAGAGAGCGACAGCAGTCCTCTGAAATATAGTACTTTTCTCTCTACATTTTGGTGTTTTTATGGGCTTCCTTTTATTAGTATTATATATATATATATATATATATATATATATATATATATATATATATATATATATATATATCATATATATATATATATATATATAACACAAAAAACCTATTGATTTTTATGGAAATTCGACTAACGGTGAGAATTCGCGAGGGGCCTCAAACGACTGCATTTTTGGGGGTTCAATAGGAATGCAACTTCAAATGCCGATGTAGAACAACCAGATAATAAAACTCAAGCAGGCTTTAATTAAAGGTATACGAGAACAGACTCAAAGAATCCCTGATATAGTTAGAAATATATTTTTCTCTGTTTGGTTTTGCTTTTGGGGAATACAAAGATAAAAATAAAAACTAAATCAAATACTATCAATTCAAATTTCAATGACAGGCATATAGAAAATAAAAAACAATTCATATAAGACAGTATAAACCTCACTAAAGGTTTGGGTTCGCGAGTCAGGCAGTCGTCGCCACATCGGCGAAAAGAATCCCGGAGTCCTTGACAAGCGACAAGCAACGGAAATCACCGTGCTTGGCCATTCTGACTTTGTGCGCGCGCGCGGGGTTGAGTCGTTTCACCCGCGATGACGTCATCCTTGACAATACATCCGAAGCGAAACTTCTATGACGTATAATAATAAACATTAAAACTGATTTGACATTACTTCAAGCATTCATCGATGTTAAGATATAAACGTTTCCACTTTAGCGGTCATTTCTAACGTACATATTGAGACTCTTATAGAATAAATGTTATAAAAAACGTAGGCAAAACTATAAAGGAAAAAGGACGAAAACTGTAAGTAATGAACACACAAGAACGAGCACTAAAAGGTGAACCGCTAAAAGAATCCCACAGGAATTTAACCGACCTCCACTGTTTATGCAAATGCTGCGACATATTTGGAACTGATTTATGGGGACGAGAGATAAGTATAACACATACATCAGCTGCTAGTCAGGGGGGGAAACGAGAGAGAGAGAGAGAGAGAGAGAGAGAGAGAGAGAGAGAGAGAGAGAGAGAGAGAGAGATACTGCCTTCGTTCATAATTAGATTAGGATTAAGGGTATATACATGCTCCTTAAGTCATAGGCTAAATACTTTCAGCCAATAGTCATATAGTCATGAACGTTTTCGCCATATAATCATGAATTTGTAAGCCTTTTATATTAATAAATAAATATATAATATATATTATATAATATATATAATATATAAGGAAAAGAAACACTTTCATATAATAGCAAATGCTTTCGTAATATAAGTGTATATAAAAAATTATTTGTTATACTTGCTGGCGTCTCATATTATTAATGTCACATAATGACATCAGCATGAATCTCAGACACGCAGGTTTTTCTTTCCTCATACAGCAATACTGTCAAAGATCCAACTATTATACCATAAGGAGATACAAAAGGCACAGAGCCAGATATCAAGATATAAATAGAGATGAAAAAACAAAATTAGTAGAAAAATAAAAACAATTCTTAGAAAAAAAAAAAAACAAGATCTATTTTGTCTTCAGTCCATCACTACCATGTTTTCCAGTGGACCCTCCTCTCTCTGTCTCTCTCTTCTCTCTCTCGTCTCTCTAAAACACCCTCAACGGAGCATGAGAAGCAGAGGAAGGCAAAAAAACGAGGAAAGAGGTATGGGAACATAGAGGCATCTTTTGGCGAAAGGAAAAAAAATGAGGGAAACGAAAAAGAAGACGCATACCACAAGGCGAGGAATGTCGAGGGGGGAACAAGAAGGAAAGGTAGGTACGATGTGAAGCGGAGTGCCCAACATCGGGAAATGTAGGGATGAAGAGGAGAACATAATGTAAAAAGTGAAGTGGGCATACCCATGCCAACATTGGGAAATGTATTGAGGAAGAGAAGAAGATATGTAAAAAGTGGAGTGGCATACTTAAAGGTGAGGGATGAAAGCACATAAAGGTGGGGAAGGCAGGGTTGGGTATGGGGTATGTTTCAGCACAGTAAGAGGCAGGTAGAACATGAAATGGCACAGTCAAAGGCAGGGCATGTCGGCGCGTAAGATAGGGCGATACACGAACAGTGCGGTATGCCGCAGAGCGAGAGCATGTCTGGGCATAAGGAGACGGGCATAAGGAGACGAAGAAGTGATAAAGGAGGAATTTATTAAGGGACGAGGGAACATGTTTTTAATCGAGAGCTATGTAGCATTCAAGCACTGAAAGGGGAGTCAACAGTGCAGGTGTTGTCGCCAGCTCGCGAACTCCCTTAATTGGCTGCACCTGACGGTTTCAAATCCATTTGACAAGCACGACAAAATGATGGAAATAATGAATATTTCAGAAAGAACAAAACACAAAAGGGAGATATTTCATAACCGTGCTGATCTATGTATGAATGCTTCGTGATTAAGCATAGCACATACTTAGCTCCCCCCAATATTGACCAGAGAGTCAAAGTCCGTCACTGAATTCTGAAAGGCATTTTCACGCACACCATTAAAATCCGCACACTCAACGCTAAAGGTTTGCATAAAACGTTATGCTAACCAACCTCCAACCACACATTTTGTAAATTCATGCAAAATTGATGATGCACAAAACATGAACAAATCACAAAAACGAAACGCGAGAACGAATGTATTAATAACACATGCAAACACACAGATACACAAACACAATACACACTAATATCAAATCTCACATAAACACAATACACACGCATTTAAAATCTCACACTCACACACAATACAAACGCATTTAAAATTTCACACTCACACACAATACACACGCATTTAAAATCTCACACACACACACAAACACACAATACACACGCATTTAAAATCTCACACACACACACAAACACACAATACACACGCATTTAAAATCACACACACACACACACGAACACCATAAACGATACAATATGTAGATCCCAAAACTTCATACGCAAACGTACGAGAAACTGAAATGAATATCTTACACCCACTACAGACACACGCACCCCACACGCATGCGCACAAGCGACAGCCACAAACAAAACTTCCCGCAAGCACGGGTTCAAAATCCGCCAAGCAAACGCATGCAAACACGGAAAACATGAATGCGAATCTGTCAATAACTAGATCGGAGCAAACAATGACGTAACTTTAGATGGAGACAACAACAATTTCTGCAGGAGGACAATGGAGGAGGAGGAGGAGGAGGAGGAAGGAGGAGGAGGAGGAGGAGGAGGAGGAGGAAACCGATGAAAAGAAAGGGGGGGCTGAGTGAAATTCCAATTAGCAGGGCATTGTGCTATTGATAAGGAGAGAGAGAGAGAGAGAGAGAGAGAGAGAGAGAAGAGAGAGAGATGATTTAAACAGGATTCGGTTTAAATTAATTTATTAATTTATTTCCTTTAGAGAGAGAGAGAGAGAGAGAGAGAGAGAGAGAGAGAGAGAGACATGATTGTAAACAGGATTCGGTTTAAATTCATTTATTTCCTTTTAGAGAGAGAGAGAGAGAGAGAGAGAGAGAGAGAGAGAGAGAACCTACCAATCGACCAATATAACATTTTGTTTCCATTCTACTTGATTACACAAAGGAGAATCGAATGCCTCCGAGGAAAAAGGAACACAGACAAACGATGAGAGTTTCCACAAATACGATTTCAACAGTCATCAACATTAAGAATAAACGAGAATTTTAAGTGATGATTTTAAATTATTGCGCTTTCATCAAATGTCGAAATCTATTGTTTCATATTGCTGCTGCACATGATAAGGAAAGATTGCACGACAGAAATAGAACATATAAATACATCGCGAATACAGTCTCGTGAGATTTTATTTCGCCAACAGATTCACAACGGTGGACGGAGAGAGAGAGAGAGAGAGAGAGAGAGAGAGAGAGAGAGAGAGGGGGGGGGGAGTTGCAAATACAGTAAAGAGTGATCTTGTGTAACCAAAACAGATTCGCAGCAGTGGAGAGAGAGAGAGAGAGAGAGAGAGAGAGAGAGAGAGAGAGAGAGAGAGAGAGAATGTAAAAAGCGATTTTATACAAGCAAAACATATTCACAGCAGTGGAGAGAGAGAGAGAGAGAGAGAGAGAGAGAGAGAGAGAGAGAGAGAGAGCTGCTTATCAGGGCCAAGGCACGACACTCCAGAAGATGGCCTTGAAGGAAAGACATTAAATTCACGACATTTTTTTGAAGGAGAACAATACATTGCACTGTCGGTGTGTGGGTTGCAGTGTTAAAGAGAAGAGAGAGAGAGAGAGAGAGAGAGAGAGAGAGAGAGAGAGAAGAGAGAGAGAGGATTAATTTTTACCGCCTCGCCTTATCAAGAGCATATCGCATACTATTCGGGCAACGTCGGCCGAACTGGACCCAGCCGTAAAAATGGAGCGTTTTGTATTCTGTCTAACCTCTCGAAAAAAGTGACTGGAATTCTTTACGAGTAAAGGAAAGATTATATCTTTTGTGTATAGCTAATGGTTTATAAAGTAATTAAACGGCTGGAAAGTTCATCTGAATAAATTTCTAGTATCCTAAAGAAAACGTAGGCTAAATTTATTATCATGGGTCAAAATTCCGTTATCTCTGAATATTTAGCGTAGTTTATTTCACGAAGGATTGAAAGCTGATAAGAGAATAAATTATAAAGCGCTAACGAATAAAGGTATTTCATGCGTATCTGATAATGATAATATAATAATAATAATAATAGTAGGGAAAAACTCTCATGCAGAAGTGTGATCCTAGAAACGGCGCTCATAGTAAGAAAAGTGATGGACTTCTAAGGAGGCAGGATGCAACCCGGAACCCCACACTATAAATACCTCTCAGTCGTATTGGAGGACTGTGATAGAGCAAAAAAAAAAAAAAAAAAAAAAAAAAAAAAAAATATATATATATATATAATATATATATATATATATTATATATATTATATTATATATATATTATATATATAATATATAATAATAATAATAAGAAGAAGAAGAAGAAGAAGAAGAATAGATTGTCCTCAGAAAAAATCTCCAGAGACAACTCATGGAATCAGTTTGAAGAGAAATCTTACAAGATTGAATCACGAAACTGCTTGATTTAGGAAAAGTTGCCCTTCCCAGTTTCCTCAGCATAAATTATACCTTCGTTTCGACATGATATCTGCAGAACGTGCTGGAAATACGTGGTGAATAACTGACCCCCAAAGCAGCTGATGGTTTCGACTGGTTTAGATTTTGAAACCAGGTGTAAATACTTCAAATCTGATTTCATAAAACATAAGAAAACAAGGTACAAATACCTACCAACCTAACAGCAAAATAATTTATATTATATAATATATAATATATATATATATAATATTATATATATAATTTTTTTTCCCCAAAAATGTGACGCTAAGTCACGACAGGTTTTAAATTCAAATGCAACGTTTCTCACAACGAAATCCCATTTCAATTCCAGCTGTTCCTTTCTTCGACTTTTGACGTATTTCACACCGCGTCACGAGAGACTTTCTAGACATGAAATCAGACTTAAATAACAAGTGTGGCGGATGCAAGACGCATAAATAAAATTAATATGAAATTCTTAAATAAAAAATACGTAAACAAACACCATTTACTTGTTATCCATACTCACCAAGTCTGACGTATGGAGATGTCAAATCCAGTGGAGAAAAAATATAACATCTGAAATGCTCCAGTAACAAACTTACACGTGTATATATTTGAATGTATTATATAAAGTTTTCTAATAAATTCTACCAGTTATGTATGTCGCTATATCAGTGAGAAAAACAAGCGAAGGTGAAGTCTCCTTCCTTCATTTCCAGTTCGGAAATAGGTCAGTAGTGATAAGCGTAAAAAACGAAAAAAAAAGGAAAAAAATGCGAGGCGGTGAGGTTTAGGGGTCACTATAAAAAAAACAATTGTATATGAATATATACACATGTATATATATATATATATATATATATATATATATATATATATATATATACACACACATACATACATACATACATACTTAGTTCTAGCATTGGATTTTAATCATATGTCGCAATATACTTACTTAAACCATCCGTCGACATATTAAACCATAAAACAAAAACGAAAAATAAAAACATTAAACTCACTTCTAGATTAAAAACCACACGCGCTAAACTACGAAAGCAACTCTGACTCAACTTCAATCTAGAATTAATTAAACTATTTTTTTCTCTCTCTCACCGGGACAAGGACACGTGTTTATGCAACAGCTAAATATAATTCTAAAACAAGTGTTTGTTCCGTGTAATTCCAGGTGGAGACACATTAATTGAACCTAACCTATTAGAAGCGCTTCTGACTCCAACATGGCGTCTCCCTTTTAGTGATGTTTCTCAGCGCAGCAGCAGGTGGAACATCACTGCCTCGATTAGTAGTGTTTCTCAGTCAAAACGGGAAGCCGAAAAACACACACACACACACACGGACAATAACGAACAGGGCAAAACGAAGCTATTTATGTACAGCAAGGGGAGATGTGTGTATGTGTGTGTATATATATACGTTAAAATAAACACACTCACGAGAAGGATACTTTGATTATATATACGTGCATACCAATGTTTTAGGTAATGTGTATGTATGATGAGGGCTCATACATGTATATATGCAAAAGCAAACCGACTCGGGAGAGGAATACGAGCAAATATATACACACGCAGATAATGATTTCTTAATATATAATATTATATATCATATATATATATATATATATAATCTATATATATATATATATATATATATAGGGTATAAGGGATGGGTGCCACACGCCTGGGTACTGATGCCACACAGTCTTCAACCCCACACACACACACACACACACACACACACACGAGACAGCTGCGCTGCAGCAGTACGTACGTAACCGTATGGGCGTTGTGGGCACGGCTGTGGTGGTGGTGGTGATGGTGTGGTGCGAGACGCTCAGGGTCGCCACGTGAGGAACACTGAGTTCACTCTGGCGACTCGGAGGGCGACCACCACCAGCACCGACGCCCGCGGAAGGCGGAGACGCCCTGGAGGCTGCGAGGGCGGAACTAGGCCGGGTAGCAGTAGCAGAGGAGGAAGGAGGGCGAGTAGAAGGATAAGCAGAGGAGTAAGAAGTGCCCACGGAGGACCGCAGAGCAGTAGCAGAGACAGTAGAAGTAGGGGCGCCAGCAGGACGGACAGCAGAAGCAGAAGGAGCATAAGGGCCTGCAGAGGAAGTGCGACCAAGGGGCTTGCCCGAAGGCTCTACAGCAACAGCAGCAGAAGGAGAATGAGAAAGACCAGCAGCAGTAGCGGTTGCAGAGGGGGGAGGGTGGGACTTCCCGGAGGGCTTTCCGGAAGGCGGGGAGGCTACAGACGAAGATGGCAGCAAGGCGGCGCCACCGCCGGCAGGAGCCTTACTGGCATCCGTGGCAGATGACTGCCGCTTGCAGCACTTCCAGCAACCTGGAATGAGGGGTGGCCTCGTGTTATATCGTCAAAAGGTTGTCACTCTATAAAACTCGCCAGGAACATAAAATAAAATGTGCATCTGAAAGGAAATGAAAATCATATCTCAAATGAATAAAATACTTTCGTCTGGAAAGCAATCTGAAATGAAATAGAGGGAGCCAGGTAGACATCCCACAACTTGAAAAAAAAAATAAAAAATAAAACTTTAAAAAAACTAAATATATGAAGTAATATTTTCTTCCAACTGGTAACATTCAACTAACTTGAAGAAGGTCATTTTTTGTAAGCTACAATAAATAAATACCACCCCATACCAATTCTAATTAAAAACTATTAACAGAGATTTTACTCAGGTCGGTATTTGTAGCACAAATGTAACGTTAAATGTTGCACAATAAACTTATAAGCTATAAAAGATCTAGCTAGATTCAATTTCAAAACAATGCAAGTGGCAACTCCAGAAGCAACACAAGATAAAAAAAAAAAAAAAAAAAAAAAAAAAAAAAAAAAAAAAAAAAAAAAAAAAGACTTGAGACACAAACATAGGTTATGGCTGTGTCATGTCTCAATCTCAAAAACAGACAACTTGCACAAAACCTTAAGTCAACTTCGCAGTCACACAAAAGTCATTTATTTACACGAAGAGGTTCAGGGATCAATCATCCTCATACTGAAGGAAATGCATCGACTTTTAATTCATATAAGATCCACAACTGAGCACTGAAACTTCTGCTTTGCCACACGATGGCAATTATCTTTATACAGATCAGCTGGAATTCAATCCCCAATATTTTCTTTTCCAATTGATGTCATTTTTCAATCTACCGCCTTAAAGGTTGCCTGTATCGATGGTTCTCGCACAAAAATAAACATCTAGTAATCGAGGAAATAATGAGTGGTAATGCTCAAATTTCCATGGTTCATCGGCAATTTCAATTTTTGTCATGTTCATCAAATTTCACACCTTTTCAAAATCACCGTGGAACTCTTTCTGGCGGTAGAACTCCTGTTATGCTTATCATTTGCATCAGTTCCCAGAGTTCATTTATTTTGAGACCATCACAAAAATAATAAAGGTCGAGATATTGACACCTGATGGTTAAGCTCAGAAACGAAAACATACGGTTGTAGTCAATGCAGAGGCGAAGAATGTTTTCAGAATTTTACGAGTCAGTTCAGTCATGAAGAATGAAACGACATAATTCGATTACAAATGTATGAGCGTAAATTCCTGACCCACTTACAGGGAGAAATGAGGTTTTGTTCGATAATTCATCGATTACCCCTCAGTTTTCCTACTGTATATAAATCTTGTGATTAATTATAAGTTAGGAACATCTTACCTAAGTAAAAATGTGTATCACGGCTTAATACTCGGCGTAATTGGTACGAACTTCGACCCTTCGTAAAGTTTGTATATATCTATACTTTATACTAACAATTTTTTTTTGGGGGGGAGGGGGGCCGGTCCAGTGGGCTCAGCCTTAAAAGTGATTAAATAAAAAATGCAATTCATACCACAAACATATACATCTGCGTTTGAGTATACATATGCGTTTGCGTAATTAAAAGCAACTATGTGCCCACTGCAATCAGATAATTGCATAAAAACATAATAATCTGTACATACGCATATACTGTACATGACCTATATACGCTACAGGATCTTATATCAGGCTAAACACAAAACAAGGGTGTAATAACTATGCTGCATTTGGACAGAGATATCATTCATGAGTCTGTCTTATTAATTTGTAAAAAGAAAAAAAAAAAAAAGAGATCATTCGTCAATCATATAACCAAAAACACTATTATTTTAACATGTCGCACTAAGTATAATAACATGAAGCGCACAGGTAATTCAAATATAACAAAAATTCGTTTCCATCATTCAATAACAGATGTACAAACCAGCACACCTGCAACCCCCCAAAATAGACACGGTCGCACACGTGTAACACATGATCGAAAAACAACTGCGTATTACGAATGATAGGACGCGACAAACACTTGTCGAACAAAACAATTTAGCTGTGTTACATCGTATTTCAGTGAAAATAAACAGGTAAAGAGATTGTACACGTAGCGTGGGGTTTGGTCACGTGGGGCCATAGAAATTGGAATATTCGCTGGGTTTAATCAAGTGTCAGGTAAAAAAAATTATATATATATATATATATATAATATATATATATATATATATGTGTGTGTGTGTGTGTGTGTGTGTGTGTGTGTGTGTGTGTGTGTTAATTTAATAAACAGCTTTTGCGTTTTGAAACGAACCTGTTATGATTCATGTAAACTAGATGAGGAAAAATATTGCTTGCGCTAGAGTTTCATTCGCTTGGAAACAATAAATGTCAGAGAGAGAGAGAGAGAGAGAGAGAGAGAGAGAGAGAGAGAGAGAGAGAGAGTAGATGTTATACAGTATTGATTCTTTCTTCTCAGATGATTGTAAAAAAAAAAAAAAAAAAAAAAAAAAAAAAAAAAGTATATCGTGAATGGTTACAAAATACTTCCTCACTTATGATCTGGATTTCATATCATAGAGGATCAGAAACATCCAGATTAAAAAAATATATATTGAATAAATAAAAAAAACTCGGCCGTAAAACGGGGAATTTTCATACTCAAGCTGCACTGCCTGAATCTTTATAATTCTGAAATTAATCTCATGCTAGGAATAGAGTTAATCAAGAAAATCTGCGTTTTGAGTTTTGCTCCATTCCGAGATGTAGCGAGCTCTCTGCTGCCCCTGAATATATATCAAAATATTTAAAATTAAATTGAATTGTCTTTGGCTTTTAAAAATGAAAATACAATTTCTTGTTCAATTTTTTTAGACATAGCAGACATAAGAACCAATGTACTAATTGTTAACTTCAAAAAATCTATGATGCAGGTAGAATATGCATCGACCACTGTTTCCATCACAACAAGAGAGAGAGAGAGAGAGAGAGAGAGAGAGAGAACAGAAATTTCTTTCCACAACATCTTAACTAGGTCACTTCCTACTTCGCTCGGGGGCACCTTGCGAAGAACAAACAAGGAGGGACCATCCTAGGACAGACAAACGAGGGCCGGGGGGAAGGTGGCGTGAGGGGAGGGGGGGGGGGAAACAGAGAGGGGGTGGCTATTTCACCGTCTTGCTCTTTTCTAGGACAGGCTTCAAAGGCTGCACGTGATTTCCCATGAGGTCTGTTTAATGCCCTCTTCGGAGTTCGCAATGAAAGAACAAAAATAACAGAACGCAGTTGCCAGCAAAAGAACGATCACACGTCTTGTTTGTGTGTGGTTGTGAATGCCACACACACACACACACACACACACACACAAACACAGAGGTAGGTAACTGAAGAGTTTGGCATCCCAACTTTACTCATTTCATAATAAATCCATTATTTTCCCCAATGAAAACTTTTATTACATAATATTCACGCCGTGAATCTCTCTCCTCTCTCTCTCTCTCTCTCTCTCCTAAATAAGCGTTTTTCTGTATCGTCACACACGCAAACAAAATATACATAAAGACGAAATACACAATAATAGTCGTTTCCTAATCCCCGGATAAGCAATAAAGCAAAACTATAACTGAATGGAAAAATTAATAGGTATCGGTTATTCCAAACGCAAATGCCCTCCTAGTCTTTATCTGGAGATAACGGTATCGGCAGACATAAAAATAAATATCTAAACACAAAATCCAAAATCCATCTCTCTTCGTAACTAACAAACAGAGAATACGGAATATCGTTTTTTTTTTTATTTTTTTTTTTCTGTCGGATCCCCAGTTAGTGAATATGTGGAAATAAACTACGATATATTTCTTGGTCTCTTTTCATGATTTAGCTTCACTGAAAAAAAACTTGCAACATATTTAGCTTATCGAAAGCTGATTGCGAAATTAAATCTTTAACACATTCATTTCATCTTTAACAGAAATGGTAACTTATATAAAAAAGTACAAGTCCGCTACTTACTTAGTCCCTTTTTGAGAAAAGTCTTTTTTATGTGTAAGTATAAGTATTGAAATACCCAGTATTCCAAGTGATATCCCCCTACCACCCCCCCCCCAAAAAAAAAAATCAATATAGCTGTTCTCAAATTACGGAGAAACAAAGATCCTTCAGGAATTCTAGGACAATCAGTATCCTTAAAATACAACTTCACATTAAAAAAATATATATTATTCTATATAATGAATTTTGAGAGTTGACTGTATACTCTTTAGGTTGATATAAAGACTACGATAATATACAAAAGCTTGGCAATTCTTAACGCAACGTCGTCCAGAGATTATTAATGCCAATGGTGACAAACGAGAGAGAGAGAGAGAGAGAGAGAGAGTTTCTCTGATCGAACCCACCGTCAATCAAACCACCACAACGTCCCTTCTCCGTTGTATCATTCTATCCTGTTCCACGCAGCTGCTATATTGTCCGTCCCTTCCTTCTTTGGACAATGGTTATTATTCTTGGGAGCAGGACAGCAGCAGCGACAGTGACAATATCTCACGTCCAGATAACTGTATATATAAGTTTCCCCTCGACTGTGAAAGATGTATTGTTTCGTGGGCTCTTTGTTGGCCTTTGTGTGCCTGTAAATACGACAATTAATTACGTGAACCTACTATAAATTTGTAATCTTTCTAGTTGTTATAACTGCTTGTAGCTTTAACTTGTCTTTCATTTGTAATATTTCTATTTGTTATTGCAATTAACAGCTTTAACCAATATTACATTTGTAATTTTTCCCGTTGTTATAACAATTAATAGCTTTAACCTATATCATATTTGTAATATTTCTATTTGTTATGACAATTAACAGCTTTAAGCTATATTGCATTTGTACTTTTCCAGTTGTTATAACAATTAACAGCTTTAACCTATATTAAATTTACCAATTTTCTAGTTGCTATAACAATTAACAGCTTTAACCTATATTAAATTTACCAATTTTCTAGTTGCTATAACAATTAACAGCTTTAACCTATATTACATTTGTAATTTTTCAGTTTGTTTTTATACAATTAAAAGGCTTAAAAGTTTTAACCCTACCATTAAATTTGTAATTTTTCCAGGTTGTTTTAGCCTACATTTACATTGAATAATTTCAGTGGTTTATAACAACTACTTACAGCTTTAGCCTATCTTACATGTGTAACCTTCCTGGTGGTTATGACACGTGTACCTTTAACTGATTTCGTAACCTACCTCTACTTTATTCTGTGAACGCTTTCTTATGAAATAAACGGCCTTGGCTTCTCTATATGAACGCGGCTTGAATAAAAAAAGAGGGCCTTATATCAAGAATGAATCCGAATGTCACCCTCATGACTACAAAGCAAATGTTCTAACTTTAATATCGAACATTACAAATCATATAACCTACGCCATCAGTCATTCTAACTTTAATAAAGAGTATTACAAATCATTAGTCATTCATGAGACGCTCCTCCTTGGAAATATATTCAGGAAAGAAAAAGACGTAATTCGAACGCGTCAACTTCGCCGTCAGAAGGAATATATCGCAACTTCACCAACTCTCCTCAGCATTTCCGTTGACACGATCAAAAACGACGGTAAAGCGTTACGCGCGAGAGGAAGCAACTGAACGCAACATCATCTTCTTGAAGGGAGAATATAAATAATCAGGATGTCTGCGTGACGCCTCGTCTGCCCACAGAATGGAGCAGGACGACGTTTATTTAGATAAATGGCTGCTAATAAAAACGCCCATGGACCCATTCTTATACTCTGGGGACGTGCTGGGAAATCATTTCCCCTGTGAGGAATATGTCATATGAAAACAAAATCTACCAAGAGCAGTTTGAGAAAAATACGCTGGAAGGATAAAAGACCAACCCGAAAACCTTTCTCTCTATTTATTTATTTTAGGAGTAATATACGACACGATCTTAGAAGACAGACACAAGTGGCACCGAGAGGAGGAACTCCCCTCCCGCGCATGCGTCATATGTATTGTATGCAAATGAGAGGACGCCGTAAAGAATTCTTGTTTATTTTCTTTTCACTGCGTATTTTCCATCCCGTAATTAGAGACCAGCTAAATTATGTGTATCGTCTATACTCTCCCTGATTTTGTTGCTAGCAGGACGGTAGTTGAAAAGAGGGTAGAGTAAAACTTAATTAGTTTTTTTAGTCTACCTTTCACTCAAAGGTTAAAAGAAAACATAAATTGGTAATGCTAAATTATTTTTTTTTGCAGTGACAGGAAATAACATTTTAGGCAAAACTAGCAAATTTCAAACTAATGAAAAACAGACTTAACGCCCATCGAAAAAAAAGGAAAAGGAAAAAAAAAAAAACACTTAATTAGATCATGATAAACACCAAGCATAAGGCATAATTCAGAACTGCTCTCTCTCTCTCTCTCTCTCTCTCTCTCTCTCTCTCTCTCTCTCTCTCTCTCTCTCTCTCTCTCTCTCGCTTACGAGATTAGCGTTTAGTACGTAACGAAATGTTGTTGAAGTTAGATTCTCTCTCTCTCTCTCTCTCTCTCTCTCTCAAGTTAAGGTTCTACGCTTTTCTCTCTCTCTCTCTCTCTCTCTCTCCCCTGATCTAAACACAAGCACTCCACTCCCGGATTTGAGAATCGATGACCTTAATCAACCCGAGGTACTCTCCCCAAAATGCTTCCAGTCCCCCCCTCCACACCCGCCTCTCTCTCTCTCTCTCTCTCTCTCTCTCTCTCTCTCTCTCTCTCTCTCTCTCCGTCTCGTCATCACATAATTATCCACTTAGGGAAACATGAAAGGGAACCTGGGTAATATCACAGGGCAGTAGCCAGAAGCACCTACGCGCACAAACACAGAGTGTATAGCCTTAACATCATCTCACTATGTACTGAGGAGTAATTTGAGAGAGAGAGAGAGAGAGAGAGAGAGAGAGAGAGAGAGAGAGAGAATCTGGATTCAACATCATCTCCTTCTATGTCCCGAACACTAATATCATAAGCAAGAGAGACATAGAGAAGGAGTTACATGGATTAGGATGTCCGAGGAGAGAGAGAGAGAGAGAGAGAGAGAGAGAGAGAGTGCCCTATTCTCAAAATCGATGTGAGAGAGAGAGAGAGAGAGAGAGAGAGAGAGAGAGAGAGAGGAGCATCCTCAGCAACTAAACTCATGCAACCGAGGCAAGCCCCTCCATCTCAAACATGAGAGACACCTTCTCATCAAGATTGAGAGAGAGAGAGAGAGAGAGAGAGAGAATCTGGATTAAACATCATCCCTTTAATGTTCGAACATAAATACATAAGCAAGAGAGACAAAGGAAGGAGTTTAACATGGATTAGGGATGTCCGAGGAGAGAGAGAAGGAGAGAGAGAGAGAGAGAGGTTCCCTAACTCAAAATCGATGTGAAGAGAGAGAGAAGAGAGAGCAGAAGAAAGAGGAGAGAGAGAGCATCTCAGCACTTAACTCATGCACGCAACCCTCATCTCAAACATGGGGAGAGAAACACCTTCTCATCTAAGATGAGAGAGAGAGAGAGAGAGAGAGAGAGAGAGAGAGAGAGAGAGAGAGGAGAGAGAGAGTGCGCTGAAATTTTAAAGGGGATCACCTTGAAGAAATCACTTACGATGTAGTAATTCCGTCTGTGCTACGCTTTCAGAAATTAGCTCCCAAATAAACAGCATAATTTACTATAGACTGGGTTGAATGAAAGCTTAATTGCACTGTACCAATACCAAGACCAGTTAATTAACTGGAGAGAAAAGATTACATGGTGCCCAGACTAGTCCTTTCAAGTTTCACTTCTGCCGCTCGTAAATAATGGAGAATCCTATATACACTTACTTATCTAAGTAACTTACGACTTCCATTAACAGACCTATCGGTACCCATTTAAGGATTAAATTAACTTGGGAAAAAATACTGCATAACGCCTACAGCAATTCATTTGCCTCTAGAAAATAATGAAAAAACGCTATACAATTACTTTTCTAAGTCACTTACGACCTCCTATAAAGGCTCACCCACTTCTCAGTCCGGAACGAGAATGACCACTTAAAAAAGATTCATGGCTTCAAACCAAAAGGGCACGTAGGGTCACACCAGAGGTCACAGAGCGGCTCGTTTCACATACCCGATAAGGCAGCCACAGATCCGATAAACACGACTCCTTATCTCCCCGTCAGGGCTACCGAAGCCAAGGTCAGTTTACATCCAGATTAGGAAGGGATTCGGAGGAGTTGCTATAGTTAGGCCCAGCCAGGGCCAGACTGAAAAAAAGTTCCCGTCTTAAGGCTGGTTGAGTCTGTGTGGGGGTACTACTCACAAGACTTGGATTACGTCTGTTGAGCTTGTGTGCGTGTGTGTCTGTCTGTACACACACACACACACCACACACACACACACACACACACATATATATATATATATATATTTATGAACTATATCACTCATAAGCGTTAGTTTTTTAATCTATATATACTGATATATATATATATATATATATATATATATGTATATATATATACGAATAAGGTGTCATGAATTCTAGAGATATAAGATATATATGAAAAATGAATCATAAAGAAATTCAGTTGAAGAGAGAAACAGAGAAAATATTAACCAAAGAAACGTAAGAATATAAAAAAATATATGGGATAATAGAGAAGTAAATAAATAAAAAAGTGAAAGGCAACAGTCAGATATAATAATAATAATAATAATAATAATAAAATAATAATAATAATAATAATAATAATAAATCACTCTAGAGATCGGCTATCATGAGAATAAATATATAAGATTTATGGACAAGATCAATATAAAAAAAGTATACATGAATGAATAGACAACAAACCAAGTCCTCTCTCTCTCTCTCTCTCTCTCTCTCTCTCTCTCTCTCTCTCTCTCTCTCTCTTTCTCTCCTTAGAAGACCATGATGGTAAGGAAAAATATAGAAGGCACAGAGTCTCTCTTTCCAATTCAGAAGATCAGGATGATAGGTAGAAAAAATAAATCAGGCACAGAAGCCAACTTCACTATCCCAAACAAACAATAAACGAGATAGTGATCCCCCCGCCCTCTCTCTCTCTCTCTCTCTCTCTCTCTCTCTCTCTCTCTCTCTCTCTCTTTGTTTATCTCGCCTTTGTCTTCAGTAGACAGGGAATAGAAGACGAAACGATAAATCAGACAAAGAAGTCAACTCTAGACACAAAAATAGATATATATAAACAAAGCAATGACTCTCTCTCTCTCTCTCTGTTATTCAAAAGACGTGGAAGATGATGAGACACAACACTATATCAGAAAAAGAAGTCGACATCAGACACCACAAGAAATACAAACAAAAGCACTGACTCTCTCTCTTTCTCTCTCCCTTTCCTTCCACCCTCTCTCTCTCTCTCTCTCTCTCTCTCTCTCTCTCTCTCTCTCTCTCTCTCTTCAGAAGACGGGGAAGATGAGACACAGCAATAAATCAAGAGGCATAAGCCAGCGTCAGTTTTCCAAAGACTTGATTACGGTCAACGCAAAAAGTTTTTTTTATTACAAAGGAAAAAAAACTCCTCCTGTCTTGAAAGATGATTCTCCGAACGTCAAACCACGCCCACCTCCTCAGAAAAAAAAAAAAAAAAAAAAAACTCTCCACTGGATAAAGTTGGTCACTGTGAGATGTTTTGATAGGATCTTGGGAGGCGTTATCGTGCCTTCAAAATAATTTGGAAGTCTCAGATGATGGGGTAATATCAATGGTGTAGATGGGGATGGTAGAATCATGTCAGTTAAAGTAATAAAACTTCAATATTTTCATTATCGTCATTATTATTGTTTCATGTTTAGTAGCCGCAGTGATGGATTTTGTTAATGTTATATTATCAACATCATTTCATCTATAACAGTGTTACTAAGCATCCTACAAAATTATACCAACGATAATAAATAAATAAATGAATAAATAAATACAGGGAATTTTGAGTGCGTCCAATCTACGAAAAATAAAAACAGCTAAATCATCCAGAAATAAAATCCTTTTAGCTTTTTCAGATCATGTCAGTTTAAGTCAATAAAACTTAAATATTTTTTTTATTATTGTCATTATTATTGTTTCATGTTTAGTAGCAGCAGTGATTTATTTTATTATATAATGTTATGTCAGCATCATTCCATCTATAACAAAGTGTTACTAAGCTTCCTACAAAATATACCAACGATAATAAATAAATAAATAAATAAATAAATAAATAAATGAATACCAGGAATTTTGGTTGCGTCCAATCTACGAAAAATAAAAACAGCTAAATCATCCAGAAATAATATCCTTTTAGTTTTTTCCCAACCTCGGAAAAAAATACAACATTCTACGGCTTCTTTCACCATTCTTTCGCTACGTGATTTATTTTTTTCGACCGATACAGCAGATCTCTCTCTCTCTCTCTCTCTCTCTCTCCTCTCTCTCCTCTTCTCTCTCTCTCTCTCTCTATCGACAGAATAGAAGAACCAACCTCTGGACGGTGGCCCATGAAAAAAAAAAAAAAAAAAAAAAAAAAAAAAACTCCAATCACAGAGATGTTTTGGAAGAAGTCATCATCATGTATCTGATCTTATTTTAAAAGTCCTGATGTCCACGAAAAAGAGAAAGAAAAAAAAAACTCGCCGGGAAGATTAAAAACAGTGATGAGAAAAAGACGGCCGGGGAAAACAAGCTCCTGTTGGCCACATTTATCTTCTCGAACAAAATAGAAACGTTTGAAAAATTATATGATGTTACATTAACAAAAATGTAATGGCATCTTGAATCGTAGAGATGTCGCTTACAAAAGGGCAGAAAATCAAGTCTTTATGTCTAAATGCTGCTCATAAAGTTATCCAGAAGCCAAATAGGTTGAATGAAAAAAATTAAAACAAACGAAAGTCGAAGACTTTATTTTAACCAAATAATGCTTGGAATACAGTAACACTGACTAACAACCTCAAAACCAATTTAACAAGACATAAAATATCACGCAAATATCTACTATTCACGTTATCCCAAAAGCCAAATAGGTTGAATAAAAATACAAAATTAAAATAAACAAAAGTCGACGACTTTATTTAACGAAATAATGTTTGGAATACAGTAACACAGATTATCAACCTCATAACCAATCGAACAAGACATAAAATATCAAGCAAAAATCCACTATCAAGTTATCTCAAAAGGGTGATTGATCATACGACTGAAATTCCAAAACTACCATTTAAAACTTCAAATTCACATCCTCAGGACAACGGAAAAACCAACGTAGAAGTTCCTACCTACCCAAATCCTAGAGGAAAACGGAAAGGACAAAGAGGGAAAAGGGAAAATTGCATTTAACCATTTAACCAGGACAAAGGAACAAAGGAATGCGTGAAACGGACAACACAAAGACCAAACCTAGAGGAGAAAAGAATAAGAAAAACAAAATAATAAAAAAGGGGAAAATGGAGAAACGAATAACAGCGTTCAACATAACAAAGGAATGAATGGAAAACGCGCTTGTCTGCTAAACGCGAGCAAGAGTTCCTCATTAGACGGGACGCCCACAGGTGTGTCCACATGAAACAAGCGCCTCCCCCCCCCACCCCCCACCCCCTCCCCCTCCCCCAAGACGCTTTATTAAAGGGTCTTACTACTGTGGCTTCCTGAAGATTGAGGGGGGGAGAGAGAGATAGAGAAGAGAGAAGAGAGAGAGAAGAGAGAGAGAGAGAGAGAGAGAGAGAGCGTGCCCACAACAGAGGACACACACTCGAAACATCATTTCCGCCCAGAAGGTATGTCATTAGGGCGTGGTTCATTTTTAAAGCTACCCTGGGCGGGCGGCGGCAGACGAGAGACTAAAAAGAAAAAGAAAAAAAAGAGTAAAAGAGTAAAAAAGGACGAGAAGGAGAGGGGGAGTGGAGGGGGCTGGGGGGGAGAGGGGCAATGACAGTAGCTGAACAGTGCCCCGTGCCCCGGGGGTAGGGAGGGAAGGGAGTGCCAATGCCCGGTCTGGGCATGTTACCGACGACAAAAGTTGCTACAGCGCTATACCGTCAGTTGCCGCCGGCGTGGTCCAAACGACACGTTTGGATCTTTGCCACAGCCTTAACACACTGTCTGGTCCGGCTATATTTAGTACGGACATCACACAAAGGGACATGAAAAGGAGACTGTAAAGTGCCCGATTCGGAAAAAAAAAAAAAAAAAAAAAAAAAAAAAAAAAAAAAAAACCTGAGTGACTTCGACGTCCGAAGTATTCAGTCGTCGTGTTTACATCGAGCGACATCTCTTTAGTGACATCTATTCATTTAAAATCTAAAAGTCTTGTTTCCCGAACTTGCTAAATAATTTTATTTCCGAACCTTGGCTTTATTTTATTGTTAAAAGTGCCGATCGACAGGGAATAATTAACTTACAGAAACGTCGACACAACACAATTATCAAACGTTCTGTCGTGAAAGGTGAAGCCTTCAATGCTAAAAACATTATTTAAGGTGCACGTAAATAATAATAATAATAATAATAATAATAATAATAATAATAATAATAATAATAATAATAACTACAGCACACACAGGAATTACCAAACCCTCCCATTGAAGAAACGAGATTTACTGATCCTAATAAAGTATAATAAGCAGGAATCATAACTCTTCATTTCAATGCAGACCTGCATTCCCCGTCAGCTAATTAACACAAGATGTTCATTAAGAACACCGTGATAAATATGGAACCTAAGGCCATAATAGATTAAATAAGGGAACTTTCTGTCGACGGCCATAGCTGTCAGGATGCAAGTTTAAAAATGAAGTCGATTAAATAATGTATAATCGTCTAACTCACCTTTATGTAAAGAGACAATTATATACATGAAGACAACAGCATGCCTATTCTGTGATTCACTGATATTACCATTTAAAAACGTATATATATCAATATATAATAACCAAAAACAAACACACACATGGACACATAATGTTATCACACTATCTAATCACGGTTAAAAATAGCCAGGGGACAGCCACGCTTTGAGTCATTCTAGTAAAGTGAGATTTGGGTGGATTCTTTTACGTACACCTTATTTTCTCTCTCTCTCTCTCTCTCTCTCTCTCTCTCTCTCTCTCTCAAAAGAGTTGCAAAAAGGGGCGCGTTCACAAGTATTTGCATAAAAAACAAAGATGAATTCTACAAATCAGGGCAGAAGATTTTGTAAGATGTTCCTAAAACCAGTTTTGACTTCAAACTAATTCGCCAGAGAATTTTACCAATAAATCACGGACCTCGTAACAGCCATAGTTTACAAAAAGTAATATACCTAAGCAATTTATTAAAATAAACAAGATTATTACAGGTCATATTTCACGCACATTATACAAAAAACAAAACGTAAGTTTTATGATAAAAATTAACAAAAACTATCATCCGGCCCAAAGAGATTCTTGTAACCCCAAGCACATAATATATAAAAACGAATGGTTACAAATGAATAAAAATTTAAACTACAGCTTATAAGATATGACATCAATATCGGCATCCACGTCGGTATTGTATCATGAACACTGTCTAAAGAATCGTCATACTTACACACTTTTAAAAGTTCCCAAAGGAACAAGATAGGATGTTGCTAAGTGTAATTAAGTTTCTTTTCTAGAAAGGAGTAGGGATACTCATTTGCATATATCTAGTGCATATGCATACTACACATTACACAGATACATATGCATATATACACGTATGTGTATAACATACACCCACACAAACATACGCAAATACGAAAGATCTCCAACAGCAGAGAGAGAGAGAGAGAGAGAGAGAGAGAGAGAGAAACAACCCAACTTAACTTGGCTGGCAGCCACACCGTCTGCCACACCCGACAGCATACACACATATACACACACATACACAAATATATATATACACTCACACTACACCCTGTCTCTGCCACTCTGGTCGTCTCCTCTCTTCCTTAGCTGTCTACACCTAGGTTATCCACACCTACCCTATCCCTCTCAGTCCTTATAACACTTCCTTTATCATATAATGGCAGAAATAAAAAAAAAGTTAATAAATAAAAAAATAAAATAATCGGGAGGTCCTTGCCACGTGAGTCATCATTATGATCATCAACATCTACACATACCCACAATCTCTAATAGCTTTCGCTACTTGATCAAAGACAAGTCTCTCTCTCTCTCTCTCTCATCACGTCTGTCTGTAGGCAAATTACCGAAACCATTATCAGCAACCCACAAGACGTAAATCTATTAGATATCAAAGCCTTCAGATTATTAACAGCTCACATATATTACTACTGTCATCTATGATAAAAGAACAGACTCCTTATATGGTATAATTATTGTTGTCAATAGTGTCTGTCTATTAACTAGCGAGAATAGCCACTGGCACCTTCAAGATTTCTGGGGAAGAATAAAAATAGACATTCTGTAGTGGTTACTGTTATGTTTATGCATGTGTAAACTATGTATGATACTATGTTATTCTTACAAGAATGCCAGCTACAGCAAGTACCTCTATAACTTTCGTTGTGGATTTCAGTATTCCCATCCATCAAGATCACACACCATGTTCCTACTGTCATGACTGCCTGACTACCGTCATGAGTATTGTCAGTGTGAACATTCATCCTTCACACAGATGAAGAGACATTTCTAAAATGATGGTGACACGTAGAGCATCAGTCACCAAATGTCACTCTGTATTAACTACAAACTTCCAGATGGCAATGGAAAAAGAATCAGCTATCAAAAGTTCCGAAAAAATAACACATCTTTGAAAATGTTCTTTTAACAAGGGATGACCAAAGAGGTTTAAGAATTTGTTCATATGTAAATTAAGTATTTGTTCAACTGTAAATCAAATGTGTAAACTAAGTACTCCCACAACCTTTCGGTCTCTGACGTAAGAATTCAAATTAAACTTTATTTTAACAATTTCCACAGAGAATGAGGCAAATATTTTCTCATTTAATAGTTTAGTGTGCACAATACAATTCACTAAGAAGAAATTAATAACATTTCTGAATGGAGAACAATGCACCATTTATTCTACTGAAACTCCTTTCAGAATATTGTAAAGAATTACAAATTCATGTCAGTTATAAACAAGTATATAAACAAAACAAAAAAAATGAAAATAATAAAATCTTACAATACTCGACTCAGGCAACAACCCATGGATCAAGACGACGACGATGATAGATGACAGCCTCAGTGAGCATGCGCAAGCCCCATAGGGCAGGCCCCCTTATTTTCGTCAGTTTATGCATGCATCAGGGAGTGAGTCCCTCTTTATGGGGGAAGCCTTAGCTAACACTGGCGAGTTTGTTTCTTTTATGGGGGCACAAACATACACACATACACTTGCTTCATTTGCATTAAGTATAAGGTTTCAATGAAAGACTGAGACCAACTCTCTCTCTCTCTCTCTCTCTCTTCTCTCTCTCTCTCCTACAAACAAGCAAACAAGACAACTTCTTTTACAACATTTAAAACTTGAAAAACTTTGTCACAAACAAAATTGTTTCCTGTGGCTCGAACACAAACATTCTCTCTCTCTCTCTCTCTCTCTCTCATAAAAAAAATCGATAACCTGCAAAACTTTACCACAAACAAAATTTGTTTTAATCTCTCTCTCTCTCTCTCTCTCTCTCTCTCTCTCTCTCTCGTATCAATACACATCAATAAACCTCAAATAAATGCCTCTGCCTATAAGTCTTGTTAATCTAACAAAACAACCAAGTTTTCCCACATCCCGGAAGCTTCTATACTGAGCCTCTCTTTGTCGTTGACCAATAAATAAAAATTCGCGATGATAAAACTCAATAAAAAAAAAAGCTTTCCATTTCTCTTAACTACAATAAACGCCCGAATAAAAAGAAGCCTTCCGATAATCCTGTGTAATCAAAAGGAAGCGATTAAAATTAAAACTCAAAGTGATTCTATTAATAATCACAGAGGATCAACAACGGGATGCGAGGTAACACCTATATGCATCTCCCCCCCCCCCCCCCACCCTCCCCCCACCCACCCACCACCCCCAACAGCCTCCACCACTGAGGGAAGTGTTGAGAGAGAGAGAGAGAGAGAGAGAGGGGAGAGAAAGGATGAACTCGCCACAGTGCGGAAGAGTTAAGTAAAAGCAATTTATAGGAAAATGAAAGGAAATGAAATGAAAACGAAACACGAAGCGTGACGGAACTGAAAGGGAAATGAAACGCGATCGATAAGACGAAAATACTTGGGAAAATTCGCGAGAATCATATTGGAAGTAATTCGCAACAAAACAGAATTGCGATTTGCAGCTCAATACGTAACCGAATCAAGGTACGACGTAAAACTAATCTAAGAAAACGAATTTTCACTTTCTAGGCCTTTAAAAGGCAACAAAACTTACACGCCTGATGTAACAATAAAAAACTAATATGGTCAATTACGAACTCGGAGCAAACGAATATGAAAATTAAATCTGACAACGTAATTTCCTGCTTAGCTCTGGAAGTACCAAGGAGCGGGGTGGGGGGTGGGGGTGGGAGGGGGGGGGGGGACTGCTTCGATTCGACCACATTGCAAATCTAGCAACTTCTAATCCCGGCTGCCTTTTGAAAATTTTCAGCGTTCAATTCACCTCCAACACGGGAAATCTCTCTCTAAAAAAAAAACAAAAAAGTGCTCGTAATAGGGTAGGCTAATAATAATAAAACTGAATATATGTATAAATATCTATACTAGTATCTATATATATATATATATATATACACATATATATACACACACACACACACACATATATATTATATATATTATATATATATATATATATTATAATATATATATAGAGAGAGAGAGAGAGAGAGAGAGAGAGAGAGAGAGAGAGAGAGAGAAATATTAATTTATTTTTTTTGCATAGAAATTGCATGAGAAAGAGGCCAATATAGGTATATTAGACCTCTCTCTCTCTCTCTCAATAACTTGCTCTCTATAATAATATGTATATGTAAAGTGATGCATAGGTTGCGTCCTTCAGTAAATAGAATACTAAAGAAAAAAATCCCATAATTTATGCATAATAAATTCAATTACAGGAAATTTGTAAATTTTCATATTAATTGCATTGCGCATTATATATATATATATATATATATATTATATATATATATATATATATATATATATTATCTATATACATATATATATATATATATATATATATATATATATAATTATATTAGAGAGAGAGAGAGAGAGAGAGAGAGAAACAGCATACTCCTTCCAATCCACAAAACAACTAAATAAACCTCCATCCGGCGCTTGACCAATCGCACGGCGCGAATTCGCAGTAATGAGCAAATTGGCAGTTTGCGCGCTCGGCATACATTTCGCCACAGAGGGCGAATGTATGTGATCGCTATCTCAGTTTATCGTGCCCGTTTCATAACGTCTGAAAAAAAAAAAAAAAAGTTCCTTCCTAATCGAGCTAAAATGGTTCCTGTAGACCAGTTACCTTTCAGGGAGTGGAAGGGATTCTTTCTCAGAGTCGGGTATACAGCAATGAATATAGTATATCTTTTGTATGAACGGTATACTGTAATAGTCATAAGGAACCTTTGAATTTGTTCATGTCCTTAAAATGTTGTTCAGACTATTCGGTGGAAGCTTTGTAAATCGCAAGAGAATTAATTTAAAAATTTACAAATTTACTGTAATTGATATTATTATGCATAAATTACGGGATCTTTTCTTAAGTACTTTATCTACTGAAGGACGCAACCCAAACATCATATAACAAGAAGATAAATGCGTTTTATGGGCCTTTTATCTTCATATTATACTATTGTATTACAGTAAAATGACATCCATCATATAAAAAAAACATAAATGAGAAGGATACGGCGAACTCACACTGAATTCCTTTAAGAATTTAATTTTAACCAAATCAAAAGATGACGTCTTGCACCAATGGATGCACCAATGCACTTGGAATTCCAAATATAAAATGTTACCTTCCACACGCAATAAACCGAATAAAATTCAACATGAGCATGAGATAGTTTCACGATGCCTTCCACCAGTTGCAACATACCACTCCCCCCCGCCCCTTCCCCCCACCATGGGTGCAAGAGCGGCAGTCGACTTAGCAAAAGTGTCTCAGACGAAACGGAAAAACATATACACGATCAACTGGTCCATATCAGTAAAGATAAACAAACACTTGCACATATACATATATCCACACAAACACAGACACCTCATTATATATACATATATATATAGATATATATGTGTGTGTGTATGTGTCTGCCTGCTTGCGCACGTGCGCGTGGGAGAACTCAAGCTCTCGCGTGCACGCTTCCACTAAATCAAAAACCCCGAGCGTTCGTGTTTTTGAAGATGGCCGGTTTAGACGCCTGCTTGCTGCAAGCAACAACAACAAAGAAGCTGGGGGTGCTTCCTTCAAGGCGGCCGCCTGCCGCCGCCCACACAACGCAGCATCATTTCCCAGAGTCATCGTTAAAGATAACTTTTACTCGATTTCCTTCAAGCACTCACAGTTTGCCAGCGCAGATGGCGAAACGAGACCGGTTTTGCGCACGCAAGCGATAGTAGTAGTACAACGTGAAACGCTTGCGCAACTGAGAGAGAGAGAGAGAGAGAGAGAGAGAGAGAGAGAGAGAGAGAGAGAGAGAGAGAGAGAGGCAAATAAGCCTGAGATGAAAAGCACTGTTTTGCCTACAGTGATATAAAAATGTAAAGTGTTTATGTGTATGTGTATACACACACACACACACACACACACACACACATATATATATATATATATATATTATATATATATATATATATATATATATAAATTATGAGAATAACAACGAGATATAAGATATAAAACAGAGTACATGGCCACGAGGAACTCGAAGCAAAGGAGAGCAAGATCTTCTTTCCCCTTTACCTAAGTACATTTTCAATCAATGCATAATGACACCGGAGGGTCAATCAGTGCTGCTATTTATTACAAAACTAGGAAGGGCAATAGAAGTTGATACAATACTCTCCTGAGAATCAATATAAGGTGTTCTTCATGTTCTTCATAAAATTAAGTTAGAAATTATATCTTCTATTCCTGTCCAAAATCAAACGCAAGTGTCTGTTGTTTATACTTGCAATACCAGGAATACCGGTTCAAAAGAGTCCTATTCTACAGAATGCAATTAATGGAAGCATTAGCCCCAGCATAAGTGTTTTCGAGAAAGATTGACCGAGGTGCTGTAAGCTTACGTCAATGCAAGGACTGTTACGTAGGCAGTGGTTCTAAGTCAGGGGGCGGGGGGAATGAAGACGTATGAAGGCCCTCAACTGGAAGAACCTTGGGCTAGTCTAACCTTTGACTTAACCCTACTTGCATCCTCACTGTCGTAATCTGGGAGAGAAACACGTTTTTCAGACGAGGAATTGATCTAATGAACGAGCCGTCACAACAATATTCGATCCACAGTCGAATTTAGTGCCACGTCAAACGACAGAATACAACGTGACGTTGCTTCAAAATGAACCAAGAAGTCAGAAACTAAAGAACAAAAAACAAGTCAGCAAATAAAATATAAAAATAAGTCTACAAATAAAGATTAAAAATTTAAAAAATATTATAAAGCAAACACATTATGTCACCAACTCTTGAATATTAAGACACCAGTCGCCGGGTCTTCAGTGCATTGGTATGTATGGCACCCACGGGGGAGGAGGAGGAGGAGGAGATGTTAAACACCGAAATAGTGGAAGTATGTGACCTCGATGACGAAAGCACGTCTACTAGATGCTTTACGTCGTGTTAAAGCAATTAGGATTAATAGTTTGAAAAATGTCCTGTTTAGTGGAATCTACTTTCTCTCAGTTATTTCATTGAGCAACATCTGGAAAAAAAACAGACACAGAAAGATATGTTTAACTGTACTAATTTCAAGTTGTAAATTAACTAGTCCATTAATTTATACACATACTATAATATAATACTTAGCATCAATTCCCACACAATATTCATCCTTAAATCCCACATATTAATATTCACTATCAGTTCCCACAAATTAATATTATTCATCAATTTCAACAAATAATTATTCATCCTCAATTCCCACAAATTAACATTCACCATGAATTCCACAAATTAACATTCTCCATCAATTCCAACAAATTAACATTTACCATCTATTTCCACAAATTAGTAGGCTATACAGCATCGATTCCCACAAATTAATATACATCATCAATTCCCACAAATTAACATTTACCATCAATTCCCACAAATTACCATTTACCATCAATTCCCACAAATTAACATTTACCATCAATTCCCACAAATTAACATTTACCATCAATTCCCACAAATTAGTATTCACCACCGATTCCCACAAATTAATATACACCATCAATTCCCACAAATTAATATACACCATCAATTCCCACAAATAATATTCACTATCAATTCCCATAAATTAACACCGTCATTCAATTCTCGCAAATAAATAAAGACAGATCATCAATATGATTGTGGTGTCAATCTTACATACTTAGAAATTATGAATGTATATGGAGGTCTGGAATAGCGGTGTGCCGTTACCAAAGAAAGTTATAGTTATTAAAAGGACAGACAACAAAAAAAACGGAAGGGGTACGAATCGTCCAGGACGCATCCTTTTAGTCCCCAGCCCCAGCATCCACATTCAGAGCAAAAATATCAACCTCGGGAAATGAACCGGATACAAGCCACGTCTTCGCATCACGACAGAGAGAGAGAGAGAGAGAGAGAGAGAGAGAGAGAGAGAGAGGAGATGATGGAATCCCTCCATTACAAGCTTCATTTCCTCTTCTCAGCAACTCGTGAAAAATCTAGAATGAAATGGATTTTCTCAATGAAACACGAGGTGACGATGATCTTGACGGTGGATTTCACTATCTTTGATGGCGATGGTGATGATGGTGGTTGTCTTCCAAAATTGTTATAACTGTCTCTGCTTTTGTTATGATTATTGTTATTACTATCATTATTTTTTTTTCCTCCCAGGCAAATTGTTCATTGAAATGAACCACTGACTATGATGCTGAATTAAAGCCAGTTCTCATGTGACATAAACCCAGTGAATTTAGCAAGGAATAATGAAAATAAAAAAAAGATTAATAAAAAAGCCTACAAACTACGAAGAACACCAAAATAAGATACTGTAACCAACTGGCATAATCTCGTAAACTATGTCGTAAGAATTCCATCAAAATAATGCTAAGTCCTTCTTAAATAATCATACAACACAAAAGAGCGGCACCAGAGCTGGGAAAGAGTAAAAAACTGAAACGAACAGTTAACACAGCGCAGTTATGACTGGATGTTGCGTAACACATTGCAAGGGCCAATTTAAACCGCGTTCATTTCAAATTTCTAGGCCGACATTAATACCGGGTTGGATTTCAAAATATATTAAATTTGATCATGTTAAGCAACTTACCCACTCACTTTCTCACACACACACACACACACACACACAGAGAGAGAGAGAGAGAGAGAGAGAGAGAGAAGAGAGAGAGAGGAAGAAGAGGACAAAGAGAGGAGGAGAGAGAGAGCAACGTCCTAAATAAGATTCGTCCATTCATATATTTTTTTAGGGCACTTTTTCTCACCCTCTCTCTTTTTCTCTCTGGTTGAGTACCAACAATGGAGAAGGTGGAGAGGTTAGTGCCCTTAAAGAGAGAGAGAGAGAGAGAGAGAGAGAGAGAGAGAGAGAGAGAGAGAGAGAGAGAGAGAGGGTGGGTAATCGGTACGGGCATATGGGTAGTGGTGGAATGAAGAGGTCCTTTTACAAGCAGCAAAAAAAAAAAAAAAAAAAAAAAAAAAAAAAAAAAAAAAAAATCCACTAAAAGATAAAAGCATTTTATTGATTGATGATACCTTTTCCTGCACAACTTATTTCTAATCATTGGCAGCTTCTGTTAATGCAAAGTTCATTTCCAGCAGTCTATTAACACTCCAGTAGGATGATCATATGTATTTATATATTTACCTTTCAACATCCACAGTCAATCAATAGACTATATCCATCTTTTTCATTCAGACACTCTCCAATGGTAAGCCCATGTTTCTCTACAATTACCTTTGGTGGGCATTGAAGAAAAGGTCAAGACACCTTCTCGGGCAGGAAATACCCGAAATGTCTCAATGCCACAAGATAAAGACAATGAAATTAACTGTAAAGATAATATTTCCCTAGCCAAAACGTTAATTCTATGTGGAAAAAAAAAATAAAAGAAATAAGAAAAACTTCTTTTGATTTTGAGACAATTCACGACTTTTCCCTTCACGACAATAATTACCTGATGAACAAACTAGTTTCAAAAAAAAGAAAAAAAAAAAAAAAAAAAACGCGAACAAAGAAGCTGATCTATTTCGGTAACAGAATTCCAAGTACTTAACTCTTTAAGAGCGGACAGACCTCCTCAATGACGGCTTCTAAGAAAGAGCTCACAGCTTGAAAAGCAATGCAACATACTATATATATTCTCGAACGACTGATGAAAGGGATCCGAAACGGAATCCCGTCGGATAAAGTAACGGATCAGAGGTGTCTGCACATTTTCCGTCTGAAATAAAGAGTGGCGATTGACTGTGATCAGGGCCCCCCCCCCCCCCCCCCCCCCCCCCCCCCCCCCCCCCCCCCCCCCCGACCCCGTTGAGAATGCAAACATCCGAGCAAGTCCGGGAAGAATTTTATACGCTTCCTGAAGCCGTATTTCTTTCGTTAAAAGAAAGGCAGTTCGCATTTTCCTTGCCTTACTTTTTTACAAATAAAATGCTGTTCCAGAGTGTTTGCAACACAGAGCTTTGTAATTGTTCATTTTAAAAAGATTCTGACAGATAAACTGGTTGAAACTAAAAGTACACATTAATACTTTCTTGTTTGTGTGGGGATTAATCTAGAGAAAAGCATTGGGTTCTGAACCGAGAAGCCACTGCAAAGGAATAATAATAATAATAATAATAATAATAATAATAATATAATAATAATAATAATAATAATAATAATAATAATAATAATGGATAAAGGCATTTGGTTCTAAACTAAAAAGCCACTGCAAAGGAACAACAACAACAACAACAACAAATAACAATAATAATAGTAATAAGTAAAAAATAAATAAATAAATAAAAAATAAGTAAATCTATGAAAATGAATCAATAAATAAATATGTTTGAAGATAAAGGGGAGAATTTCCCATCCTCCCCCATTTTAACGGGGAAATCCGATGAGAATCTGTCCAAGAAACAATAAAAGAGTGATTTATGTAATAAACCCCTCGATTTTCTTGGCTCGGCTACTGGTTGCGAGAAGAAGAGAATTTTTAATAAAATTTGAAGCTTTTTTTTAGTTATCTCCCCATTAAGCCTGTATTGCCCGATAAAAAATACATAATACATAATTACTTTCTTAATTAACTTGCATTTGACTTTAGATCAAAAAAGAAACTTCGTGTAAATTTCTCTCCCAATGAAAAATATGGAATTAGTACTAATAAATTGCTTTTTAACAAGAATTCAACAACTTGCCATTTCAACAAAGTAATCACAAACTAAATTCATTTCATGAAACGCCATCAAATAACCTGCTAAATTAAAAACAAGAATTCACAAATTAAATTCATTTTAAAAAACCATAAAATAACCTGCTAAAGAAAAAAATTGAACAAAATTCAAAATTTAAAAAACAAAGTAATCACAATTTAAATTTCATTTTAAAAAACCATAAAATAAAACCTGCTAAATTGAAAAAAATGCATTCAAAATTTAAACAAATTATCACAAATTAAATTCATTTTAAAAAAAAAACTATAAAATATCCTGCTAAATTGAAAAAAATGAATTCAAAATTTAAACAAAGTAATCACAAATTAAATTCATTTTAAAAAACCATAAAATAACCTGCTAAATTGAAAAAATGAGTTCAAAATTTAAACAAAGTAATCACAAATTAAATTCATTTTAAAAAACCATAAAATAACCTGCTAAATTGAAAAAATGAATTCAAAATTTAAACAAAGTAATCACAAATTAAATTCATTTTAAAAAACCATAAAATAACCTGCTAAATTGAAAAAATGAAATCAAAATTTAAACAAAGTAATCACAAATTAAATTCATTTTTTGAAACGCCATAAAATAACCTGTCAAATTAAATACAAGAATTCTAAATTTAAACAAAGTAATCACAAGCTAAAATCATTTTATAAAACGCCATAAAATAATAACCTGCTAAATTAAAAACAAGAATTCAAAATTTAAACAAAGTAATCAGAAATTAAATTCATTTTGTAAACGCCATAAAATAACTTGTTAAATTAAAAACAAGAATTCAAAATTTAAACAAAGTAATCAATGATTACATTCATTTTATAAAACGCCACAAAATAACCTATTAAATTAAAACAAGGATTCAAAATGCTTTTCATTAAAGGCTATTTGGAAAGTCTTCAATTGATCTGATTTCTACGGAAACAGATACTCTTGAATTTAATTGCAGGCGATCGGTGGTCTGTTGATACACGAGAGAGAGAGAGAGAGAGAGAGAGAGAGAGAGAGAGAGAGAGAGAGAGAGAGAGAGAATAATGCCCAAAAACGTTATGGAAAATGTTTTAACTGCAAATGAGAACACGAGAGTATTAACAGCAGATTATAATTCCAACACGGTAATATGACAATATTTATTTCGGGACAGCATTTAAGCCTTTGCACCGCTTTTCAGGAAGTATTAATGTTCAAAGCAATATATATATATATATATATATATATATATATATATATATATATATATATATATATATATATACTGTAACAGAATTCAATTAAACCTTGATGGAAATTATCGAAAATTCCGGGCATTGCAAATCATACGAGCAAGATATTAAGGGATGTAAGAAATGTATCTCTAAATTCAAACTTACGCCCTGAAGCAAGTCCTCACGTATACTGGAGTGGAGTCAATTTACCCACCTCAAATGCCCAGTCCCTCAAACAGTATGCCCAGCGCTATCACGCTCATCCAATCAGTCAATATTTCCACCGCCCACACGCCAATTTCCTGCTGACTGCAATCAGCACTTCATGTCAATGGGAAAAAAAGGCACGATGGTTATTGCATGCACGGGACCAGTTCTGAGATATCTGGAAAAGTTGAAACCCCACCCCTCTCTCTCTCTCTCTCTCTCTCTCTCTCTCTCTCTCTCTCTCTCTCTTTGGCATTATAGACAGAATAAGACATACTTCACTGGATACATTGGATCCTGTAAGTGCAAAAATCAAGGAAAACTGGGGAGTTTTTTAATCAGACTTAAAGCCTCTTTTTCTATGAATACAATTCATGATAACAGCCACGAGAGAACTGCGTGTTTTATTACCCGCAAAAGAAAAACACGACCCAAAGGATATCATAAGATATATTCGCGTAAAACTACGATCCAGAATTACGAGAAGACAAAAACAGCACGATAAATAACCCACAACCTATTTCACACCCCCGTCCTCGCGAGAAAACGCGAAATAGAAAATAAACACAAACAATAAAAAAAAACCCACAATCTATTGTATCACAATCTATTTCATCCCCCCGTCCTCGCATGGAAAAAAAAAAAAAATCTATATTATCCTTTTATCCCCCGTCCTCGTGAGAAAGCTCGACGAAGATGGAAAATAAACAAAATGGGAGCAGAAGAGATACAACCCAATGCTCTCTTGTCTCCCCGTCGTCATGCAAAGTGCAAGTTAACCGGCATATACATAATGCATGTTCCCCTGTCCTTTATAACGGTGGCCGTCATCGCTGATGGCTGCAATTAAGCTCGACTTACGAGGGAATGAGTGGTAGTGCGTTTGTATTTTCCCTTTAATAGTTTATTGTGTATGTTTATGCAATGTAATGTGTGTGTGTGTGTGTGTGTGTGTGTGTGTGTGGGTATGTTGGTAGGCTATGTATACAATTCAGCTTTTTATTAAGTGTTTGAATATCTATACTTGCAGCTTTATTTGCATGGATATATATACGATATTCATTTCATCCATTTCGAGCCTTACAAGTACTTAACTACTAATAATTTTCATGCCTTAAAAATATGTAACTATTAATAATAAGTATGAAGATGTACAGACATATTTATACATTATTATTGAACCTGTATGAGGCATGCGTCTAATACTTATGCATAATCGTCTGTGTTTTGCATAAAAATCGAAAGATCATGAATAGCTAAGCACTCTTAAACAGACATTCAATTAACACAATCTAAAAACCAATGCTGTATTAAGCATTCATTTGAATACGTGCAATGTTTCATTTGTTTTACATATATACTATAAGCGAATTAATATCTAGAAAGTATAAGTACACGGGTTTAGAGACCACCAAACACCAGTCACATACTCCTCCAAGTGCCTCGAGAACAACAACCAGCCACGACAACATCAACAATAGCAGCAACAACAACAAGCAGGCGCAAACACTCCCTGCCATGACATCATTACTGCAGGCGCAGGCAGCCCCGGCAGGCAGCAGCTCTTACTACTATACTGCATGCCTGGAGTTGCCTCTGTGTGCGTGCGTGCGTATGTGTGCGTCTGCTGCTGCCGAGGACAGACCCAAGAGGTCCGTCCCTTTTACACTTAGTGAACCAGCAAGTATTATGGTTGGTTGGACTTCGTATTATGTCTATACGTCTCTCCCACGAGGATTATCACGACAGACCTCTCTCTCTCTCTCTCTCTCTCTCTCTCTCTCTTGTAGTTGCTGTCTTAGTACTATAGGCACGAACAGTTAATCTGCCATTAAAAGTTCTTATATAAATACTCTACATCCACAATTCATCAATAAATATATGAATGTGGTAGCGACCAGCGTCTTGTAATTTCACTAGAGCCACTCCCTTGATGTCGAGAAACATCGACAAAACATGCCAGAGAAGGGTGGGGCTAGTACCATATTTTTCAACAGCCAATCGTGTAAATAATAAATCTAATCTTTAAGAAAATAAATCATACAACAGTTAACCGAAGTTCGGCTGAAGGTCTAAGCCTGTTACTATTCAAGGGAATATCTCCATACGGATCGACCAGCCGAGGAATAAATGCAAAACAAGCTTTGTGGCCTAGTCTGAACTAGCGAATGTAGGCCTAATAGCTCTTACTCACGCATGAAAAAAAGGGAGATAGGAGAGTTCCAAAGTCACAATTCGCTCCTTATATCAAAAGCTTATAATTGAAGACATAAATGAGTTGTGACAATGTAATGAAAGAGGACAAGGACCTCAATAGCGCCATCTCATTGGAATTGTAAATTGCTGCTGTTGTTGGTACTATGCAATGTCACTGTTTTCTTATCTAAGCTACTCACGAAGGCAATGCTATCGTGAAGGTTGAGCCGGCGTGTATATATACATATACACATAAATACATATACATGATACTCAGGTCTATACAGAAGCCAATTCAAGAAACATTACTTTTCGAGAAAGTCTACAGATCGCCAAACTTATTGTTACGGAGACCTGGTCGGAAAGGAGGAAATTGGAAAGGGTTGGGCAAGCTGAAAAAATAAGAAAAAAGACACGCCTTGCAATGAGGGCAGACTAACGAAAATGTAGGCCATTTTCCTAAACCTCAATTATTAACCAGGGGGTCTATGCAGCCCCAAACTGCAATTATGGGCAAATATAATGTCTCTTATTTACTATTTAAACAGAAAATGTGCCTAAGTACATACTTTATAGCAAAAATTAAGATTGCAACGGCATATATCAAGCCACATCACACCTTACGTCACATCAGAAGCCGAGGGGGAGGGGGGAGAGAAAGCCAGGAGTCGAGTTGAATTAGCCGAGGGAAAATCCCAGTCTAACCTTGGATGGTACTAGAATCAATATATAACCTTAAACTCTATCGGTCTGCGGAAGAACCGTCATCGATCCGCAAATGCCTTCTTTCTCTCTCTCTCTCTCTCTCTCTCTCTCTCTTTCCTTCTTTTCTCTCCTATATCCTTCCTACCTCCCATTCACCATCCCCGTTACACAATTCATTAAGGGTAAGGGAAGAGGGGGAGGAGGAGGAGGAGGTGGAGGAAGAGGAGATTAGATCACATGCTTCTATATATCGGCCCATTACGACATTGGCCGTTCTATGTCGAAAATGAAACCATGACGAAAGGATTTAAACATAGTACAATCAGCTGGCTGGTGAGGCGGCCGCCTCTCGCTCGCGCTTCGCTGCCGGACGCACGATTCCGTCTGCTCCCCGCCGTGGGGATTGGTCGTAGATGGGGAGACGGTCTAGGGTAGGGGGCGGGGGGTTAAAGAGACGAGAAAAGGGAGGAGTGGCAAAGACGACAGTAAAGATAGAACTGCATACATTTCGGCGAAAGGGACATAGACCCATGCAGTTATCTACCATAGGCTTGAAAGCCATATAACCCACTTCCCCTCCCCCCTCCCCCACAACACCTGTTACTCCGCATATTGGAGTAATGTGTCGATATCACAGGCTGACCAACAAACATACACACATAGACGTAAGCGTCCAAGTTCACACAATGACGATTGCCCTTCAAACCGATTCAGAGAGAGAGAGAGCCCCATTAGCACACAATGACCAACCTTCCCACCCAGCACAATAACGGCCATCGATCACATTACACCGTCCCTGATAAATAAGAGAGATATCAACGAAATATAAAATATGCTGTTGCCACATCGAGGAGTTATGACACTACACTACGACGTCTAGTTTGGCAGGAAGAGGCCCTAGTAGTGGTAGTGGTGGTGGTGGAGTTCCCACTTGGTATGCCTCGGAAGCCTTGTGTAGTACCAGCTTTCTTTTTCTTTTTTTATTAGGGGCTTTAAGGTAGTCTTTCTAGAACTATAAGGATTTAAACAGTGGCGTAACTCGAATGTCAACGCCATTTTGATTATGTCATTCATGCAGACGACTGATGTTATATCTGTACTCGATGCAATTTCTGTTCCTGTTGCGGACGTTCATGGTAGTACTACTACCAACACGTCTACCAATACCTACCACAACGATAATAATGATAATAAATAATAATGTTGGTGGTACCTATTTAACCCGCGATTTTTATAAAGAATGTCTGGAAGCTGTCCACAACACAAATAAGTTCACGTCGAATGAGACTTCTCGGGGATAACGGTTATAATAGCGGTCCCTTTCCTGCATTCTTTCTGTGTCATTTTACAAGGACAGTGTTCTGACAATGCAAATTACGGTGAAAGTAGTACATATAATTACTTACTCCAGCGTATTACATAACGAACAATACACACGTTTTATATACCATACCATATTATATATATATAAATAAACAGCATAAGAGAGAGAGAGAGAGAGAGAGAGGAAGGATGAGAGAGAGAGAGAGAGAGAGAGAGAGAGAGAGAGAGAGGCGATAAGAAGGGTAATGACTCAGGTGACGAGGTACACCCATAGATATACGGTACACCTGCATACTCGACGAGAAGTCGCGTTCACACACACACACAGATACACTCACACACACGAACATCAGTGCGTCTGCGCTGTCAAGTTTATGCAACGTATGCTGAGGATAAGGCGTTTCTTTCCTATGAGGAAAAAGGAAAAACAAGTATAAAAAAATAACTGCTTTCGTTGAGATATACAAATCCATAAATAAGGGAATAAATGAAAATAATATCAAATCATTCAGTAGCCTAGCAACGGTAGCTATAGTAAGTAGACAAGGATGTGTGAAAAAAAAGAGCATTAAAGTGAATGAGTTAGTACCTAAACACTAGTAGTAGTGGCAGTAGTAGTAATAGTAGCAATTATACTGGCTGTGCTAGATGAAATTGTAAGATCAAGAGGACACTTCTAAATGACAATAATTACACTCGACTCCACAGCCACTACTCAACGCTATCTCGTATGATTAAGTTAATCACTGCTATTCTAGACAGTAAATATTCATTCTAAGGAATATGTAGTTCCATATTAATTCCGTAGGATCATCATAAGTTTTGTTAGTTGTTAAGTGTACTTATATTACTACCGTTACTTTGCTAGCCGCTACGTTTGTATCTAACTCCAGAATAAGTAGCTCCATGGAGAGAAATGTAGTCGTATTCAATTTACTTACCCAATAATCGACTAACAAATGCCCCCCCTTTTAAGCAATTTATATATTATATATTAATATATATATATATTCTATATATATATTTATATATATATATATAAATATATAGATAGATCGGATAGATAGATAGATAGATAGATAGATAGATAGATAGATAGATAACAATATATGCAATTTCAGCAGATATAAATTTGGGAGCTTCTAGCATTCCATTCGTAACACTTATATACGGTATAATGACTGACCACTGACCCTTCTACAGGTACAAGGAACAGAGAGAGAGAGAGAGAGAGAGAGAGAGAGCCGGAACAGGACCTTAGGGCACTATAATACTATGCGACATGACCTCAGCTTAACAATGACTCACGCCTTCATCAGTGCCCAGAATCTCCAGCTACTGTGCCCACCCACGCCCTCACGACAACAACGCCCGTCATTATCTATTACCCCCGGGGCAACGATGCCCCTCTCTTAGTATTTAGCAACGACCCTAAACGTCAGAAAGATTATAAAAATAAAAAATTAAATATAAGTTCATTATAAAGAGGTCTAATCTCTAGACCAGTGGCTGAGAGCGTCACAGATCGGGGCTGTGTTGTCAAGAGATCAGACCAGGACCAGAAAGCGGGGTAGCCGGTTTAGGGGTGATACCGGGGTCCTGCCGTGGTCTGTTGGGCAGGGTATTGGTGGCAGGGGGCTGAAGGCATCCCGTCCCTTGCCCTATACCCTATTCATCTGCCAATTTACAGCCGGACAGGGCACCGAAATTCATTCAGCTGATCCCGGTGTTATTCAGTTGGTTAAAACCTGGACCCATTGCAGAGGACTGGAAGGAGAGGGAAAATTAAGATTATGCGAGACCATAAGGACCTTGACTTCGCGTTACTGAATTTCTGTGGGGGAAATGACTGTTGTTGATTCATCTTATCAACTTACTGCTCTCTCTCTCTCTCTCTCTCTCTCTCTCTCTCTCTCTCTCTCCAAAAAAAAAAAAACAAAAAAAAAAAAAATTTTTTTTGAAGACTGCAAAAAATTTATGAATAAGATCTTCCCTTTTGCAGCGGCGTATACTCTTACACGTGTGTGTATATGTATGTATGTATGTATATGTATATATATATATATATCGAGCTACAATGTCCTTTAATATCTAATTCGCTCTACCTCGGAATTAATATATTTTCATATATGCTTAACCGAAGGGGAATTTTTTCTCGATAATAGATTTGCCTGGACCAGGGCGCGAACCTATGGATCCTTTCAAACCCAGGATCCATAGGTTCGCGCCCTGGTCCGGCAAATCTATTATCGAGAAAAATTAAATTCCCCTTCGGTTAAGCATATATGAAAATATATTATCGAGGCGGGTATAGAGCGAATAAGATATTAAAGGACATTGTAGCTCGATATATGTATATGAATCACGGAAATGTGATGAACATATGTATTATATATATATATATATATATATATATATATATAATATATATTATATATATATAAATATAGATATATATATATTATATATATATCTCAAGTTGTGATCCAGTAATAACAGGACAGTAAAGGAGTAAATTGCAAGATTACCTAAAATAAACGTCACTCAAGTGGATAGGAAACTTTTAAGATGATGGTGCTCTAACGGAGGCGGGGTCAGTCACGACCCTGACCCAAGGAATGAGATATGAGGTCAGGCAGTCCCAACGAAGGAAAATGTAGAAATGCTAAAATGAGGAAATATAAATAAAATGAAAATAAATATGCAACATGAAGAGTAGAGAAAAGGCCAGTCAGTAAAAATGGAAAAAAATATATAGTTTAAATTGTAAATATAAAACGCAAAATATATTTAACCATTACCCATGCAAATACTATAAATCCATAACTAATTTAAAGAAAAAAAAAAGGGGGGTTCACCTTTCTCTCTAATATTCGACAACGAAGCAAAAGCGAAACGGTAATCGACGCACCTTTCAAGAAGCGAATACCCGAAGTAGTGCTTGCTTGCTTAATCGACACTCCTCAAGTTCAAGATCAACAAACAAGACTTTGCTTTGGTGAGAAAGCAAAGCGCCAGATATGAGCTTTATAGGTGCAAGCAATTTACCCCCCGAGGTATTTTACTTCGTTATCACTTTTCCCTTCTCGTTTTGTCGTCAGAGGTTATCGAGGTGTGAAAGACCCTTCTGAGGATATACCCTCTTTAAGGTTATCATTTTCCGGGGTTATAGATTTTCGAGGTTATTTTTTTTTGAGGTAATGACATTTTGAGGTTATAATTTTTTAAGGTTGTGTCCTTTTGAGGCAATAAAATTTTGAGGTTACAAACTTTCCGAGGTTATATCCTTTTAAGGTTATAACTTTTCGAGGTTATAACCTTTTTGAGGTTATATCCTTTTGAGGTTATAAGTTAGAGGTTATAACCCTTTTGAGGTTAGATCCTTTTGGGGTTATAACCTTTTGATGTTATAACCTTTTTATTGTTAAAACATTTTGATGTTATAGCCTTTTAAGGTTATAACCTTTTGGAGTTATATCCTTTTTGACGTTATAACCTTTAAGGTTATAACACCCGTGTCCTACAGAGTTATTACTGACACACGGTACTTTCTTCAAGCTCAATTAACCAACGTGTAATGCTCTCAAGTTACTAACACAATCACCAAAGTATATCCTCATAAGAAAACAAGTAAGGAATTGACCACTGCAACATATATGTCAACAATGTTGCTATTAAAAGTAAAAGCATGTCTACTTGCACGGAATCTGATGACGTAGTTGCTACTGAAGCATAAAAAATGAAAAAGTCTAGAAAAAAAACAGTACACAAACCAGCTCATTTCTAAATAATGCATTATGTACACAATTACCTTCGTTTCAATAGTAAACTCAACTGGCATTAAACTAAAGAGGTTCACGATAAATATGTTTATTCTAATATTCTAATACGGACGTCATCATCACATCAAAAGGGGAAATACGCTAACATAAAACGTACGTGGAAAACAGAGATCGCTATGACGTCAAAAGAGAAATATGAAAATATACTTGTTGGAATAACAGGTTGCCATTGGAAATGTAATTAGTCTGATTATTATTGTCTTCATGAAAGGGAAAGAAACTTTGGACACGAGTAATTATGCTTACGAAGGATGCAACGATAAATAAAAGATATGTTTACGATACAAAAGATATGCTTACGATATATAAAAGAGATGATTATAATATATAAAAGTTATGCTTACAATATATAAGACATGATTACGATATAAAAAAGATGATTACGATATTAAAAGATAAGGTTACGATATCAAAAAATAATATTTCGATATATAAAAGATATTATTACGATATATCAAAGTCATGATTGCTATATTATAAACGACATGAAGACAAAAAGACGTGATTACGATACTGACAAGAAGTATGGCATCTCGGAAGTGCAAACAATAAACAGACACCCCCAATCAACCCCTCCCCCTCCCCCCGCCAAAAAATTAAAAACATCGCCCACCCTATTACGCAAATTGAAGCCTAACTGGGGAAAAAAACAGCTGAAAATAAAAACCAACTTCTGGATAAATGAGGGGAATACATCATCGCTCCTGGGGTGACTATTTTTTTTTCTAACATTTTCATCTTTTAAGGAATATACTTTGTCTGTTTGTCTATTATTTTTCTGTGGTGACATTGTTTACTTTTTTAAATATTTTCTGGGTGGAATTATTATTTTTCTTTATACCAGACTGATGGAACGATTTTTTTTAAAAAGGAATATATTTTGTCTGTTTGTCTATTATTTTTCTGTGGTGACATTTTTTACTTATTTTCATTTGGGGTGGAATTATTACTTTTCTGATACCAGATTGAAGGCACGACACGGATTTTTTTATTTTTATTTTATTTTATCTATTAAGGAATATACTCCTTGTTTAAGTGTCTCGATTTTTCTGGCTGGAATAATTATTTTTCTTTTACCAGATGGATGAGATGACATGATTTTTCATTTATTTTTTTAATCATTTTCGGAATATATTCTCTGTGTGTGTTGACTATTTCTTTCCGGATGGAACAGTTATTTTTGTTTACGCCAGACTGATGGTATTAAATAATTTTTTATTCCTTTTTATTGAATATATTCTTTTTATGTATGTCTCGTTTTTTTCTGAGTGGAATTACTATGTTTAGTCATACCACTGATTTTATTTTATTTCTTTATTTATTTATTTATTTATTTTGAGCAATAAGTCGTTTTTTTCAATCTTTGTGTTTTCGTCTACATAAGTAAATTCCCTGTGCGTTTTTCTTTATATATATATATATATATATATATATTATTTATATATATATATATATATTATGTATTACGAATATATCTCCCGATTCTGTGCAGATTTTACTGTCTCTTTCTTACAGTAGGGCACAACTATTACTTACCTCCCTAAAGAAGGGACGTATACCCAAGTGAGCAAAAAAATTACATGGGAGTGAAGGAAATATGAAATGCCACAGATATGATACCCTGCATTTGAGAGCAACTTATTATTATTTTTTTCTACACTGCATTTCTCTTCGGGGATGAATAAGCATCACGTATCTCTCAAAAACCTGAAGGAGACCGTTCTGCGTCTTAATAAAATGATGTCAGTTTCTTCAACATGTCTAGGTCTGACTCACCTCACGCCCTACCTCTCTCTCTCTCTCTCTCTCTCTCTCTCTCTCTCTCCCTCTGCTCTCTCTCTCTCTCTCTCTCTCTTAGTTCCGCTCCTCCCTACGTAGTCCTTTCCCATAACCACCATCCCCTCACCCCTTCCTCCTACTACTCCTCCTCCTCTACGTCTGTAACACCCCCCCCCCCCCCCCCCCACCTCAACATCCGTCCGACAATTTGCCGGTTTAAGTCGCCTTCCTCTCTTATACGCCCCTCGACTCACATCCAGGACCCCCCCCCCCTCCCCCTCCCCCCAACCCCCTTACCCCCCACCCCCTTCCCACCCGACCCATCCACCACCCACCCTCCCTCACGTTCATTCGTGACCCCTGACCTTTCGGGTACATTGACTCTTCCAAGCACCCAGCGATTCGGCTGCCTGGCATCATGACATGCTTTTGCTCATCAACTGCTACTCTTCAATGCGAGTTCCTCTTGAAGCCGCCCAGACCCGAAGCTGCTTCTTTTATGCGCCCGCTAGAACGGCCTGGTTTATTAAACCTTGTTCCCAGAAGTTTCGCAAAAAAAAAAAAAAAAAAAAAAAAAAAAAAAATCATGATCAATATGTCAGCCGGTGCTGGATGCGATATTGTGGACCAAATCATATCTAGGGAGAAGTTTGACAGTAATATATTTAAAGGTACTGTACCTCACAGCATCACAGTTTCCGCCGTGATTCACAGTACCGTAAACAGTTAATTTTTTTGTTGTTCCCCCCCGAAAACAGGTTTTTATTTTTTTTTTATCTATACAATGCTTCCAACATAGAGTATTGCATCATATGGAAGCGATTCCTTTAATCGAACACTTGATTCGCTGTACCGTAAAGAACTTAGCTCTACAGAGCATGCAACAGAATATTGCATCCTCAAGAAGAGGATCCTTTTATATAATGTCCTTGTGATAGTGTAATAAACAAAGCACAGTGTCGAATAATATTCGCCTTGAATGAGACAAGATACCGCAATGCTTAAGAGAAATATATATGACACCGAATCGAAACCATTTCTACTTCAGATTTTGCTATACTTTGTCGCGTATCATCAAATAAACTCAATGAACGCGCCATGAAGCCGGGCAATCATAAAAACGAACATATCCATAACCCCGCCCCCATTT
>NC_061095.1:16719182-16756682 GCF_015104395.2 Macrobrachium nipponense | reverse complement strand
ATCTTAAGAATTTATTCATTTAAGTCTAATTATACCTTTAATTATACTTTTGCTTTATACCCCTGCTATCTTCACTTACATTAATGAAGGTACATGCCGGTAATTTGGGAACTCAGGGGTAATATAGGTAAGGCGGGGTGGGGGGGGGGGGGGGGGTGATGTTTGTGCGTAGGGGTTTGAGGGGGGGGGGGGAAGACCTCTTATTCTATGTTAATTTTACAATTCAACTTTGTCCCAGATTCCTCTTAAAACCAAGGCATCCATGACCTTACTTGCCCTGACGCCAGATCGATATAAACCCATCAAGCAATTGGTAAACTACGCAATAATATATACATCTAATTTATCGTGGGAAAAAGACCAGGCATGGATTTGGTACCGATACAAAAATTAAGCTAAAAAGTAGCGTGAAAAATTACATATTCCAGAATGATAAATGATTAAATAGGAACCAACACATAGAATTAATTCAGCCACATAACTGCACACATAAAACTTACTTTCAGTCAACTACGAGCTTTTTTTTTTTTTTTTTTCTTTTTGCTGGACATCAGACCTAAGAGACTCAAATTAATTAAAACTCACGAAAAGCGGTTCACGAAATATGATCAACCTCTTCAGGAAATTCCAGACTCGGTTTAAAGTTGCGTGTTGACAAACTGGCCCCATGCCGTGCTTGGGAAAATTAAAGTAAGGACCCACTGCTGGCCTCTGCCATACTACCCCGCCCAGAAAGGAAAGAGGCCGCTTAGAATTTAATATTGCGTGACCCCCTTGGGTCACAGGAGAGAGAGAGAGAGAGAGAGAGAGAGACTTTAAACTGGAGTCACATCCAAGAAAATTCACTCAGGATGAGAGAGAGAGAGAGAGAGAGAGAGAGAGAGAGAGAGAGAGAGAGAGAGAGAGAGAGAGAGACTGTAAACTGGATTCACATCCATGAAAATTGACTCAGGATGAGAGAGAGAGAGAGAGAGAGAGAGAGAGAGAGAGAGAGGAGAGAGAGAGAGAATTCCACTACTATATGAATAGTAATCTGGAGACACAGCATCAAAGAAATCAAACTCTCAGAGAGAGAGAGAGAGAGAGAGAGAGAGAGAGAGAGAGAGAGACTGTAAGGAAAATCACCCACATTCATAATAAAATCGACTTATGAAGACGGTGAAGCAAGCAAGCAAGCAATGGCACGCCTCTTAATCTGCCATCTGTTGCATGCACCTGCTGGAATGTACAAGTGAATTTATTTGGAACTCAGGACCTGGAAATCAATTTACTTCCAGAAAGGCAAAACTAAACTGTAAATCCATCTGAGGTTAGATAAACATCAGTAACAAATTCTCATCTTCAGTTTTCTATGTATAAACATAACCATTTCATAACTGTGATATCTAGTGATAACAACAAGCTCTACCAGCATCTATTTCTCCCCATTCATAACCAGCAAGAACAGCCATAACAAAAACAACAGGAACGACACAAACGTAGGAACATTATTCTCATTTCTATGTATAAACAACTATTCATAACTGCAATATCTACAGTGATAACAACATGCCCGCATCTATTTCTCCCCATTCATAAACAACAACAGTAACAACACCAAAAACGTAGGACCATTATTCCCCTACATCCATAAACAACACGACCTATACAAAGCGAATTACGGTACTAACAAACAGCAAAATGCAAATACGGCCATTGAAAAACAATCTGATAAAACGCGCATTCCCGACTATACGGAGAGAGGGGTTTCTAAAACGGCCGTTTGAAAAGCTTTTGGGTGGAGAGAAGACGAAAGAGGGAGGGAACTTTCCAGCGCTTTCCAGCCCTTTGTAGAAGTTATCTGGTCGGGAAAAGGCCGCCGGACACGGGGAAGGTTACGAAATTTCCTGGACGTTTGGGCAATGCCAAAAAAAAAACAAAAAATGTTGAGCAAACAGGTGGAGGGGAAGGAGATTGTTAACATTACGCCATATATCTTTTAAGAAACTTAACAAAAGTAACCGATCGAAGTAATGTATTGATACACTCATTGCAAAAAACATGACGCTAAAATAAAATAAAAAAATTCTCAAGTCAATTCTAGAAAGATTACTAACATTAAGCCACATAGAATTTCAGAAATTTAACCAGATTGACAATAATGATACAAAAGCAACGTATTGAGAAAAATGTATATAAGAAACTCATTACAAAATACATGATACGAAAATGGTATAAACAAAATACTATGAAAAACTAACAATAGTACAAGAAAACTGACAGTAACTTTAGCACTAAAATTCAAACAAGATTGAACAATTCAACAAAAGAAACCTAAGGAGGTATATATAATATAATATTATATATAGATTAGATATATATATATATATATCTATATATATATATATATATATATATATATATAGATATATATCTCACTGCAAAATAAATGAAGCTAAAAAGGCAAATAAAAAGAATTATAGTAAAAAGAAAACTGACAGTAACTATACCACTAAAATTCATCACATCACAACGATGACCCTTCGATAATCATTAAAAAAAACGGGCCATTTATCTTAATGAAAAACTGGCATGTTCAGTTAATCAAAGTAGACCACGCCCTTCAATGCAAACGGAAACGACACCGTCATTTGCATAATAGTCTTTGATAGAGGTTTCGTAATAGACGTTTCATAGAGGGAAAAACTCCAAATTGTACGTAGATAAAATGTTACGGTAAAATTTAGTGTATAACACTTCGTGGAGGCAAAATACATGCGTAATACGGTAAGAAAAATAAATATCAAATTGAATTTTAAATATATTTTAATAATAAATATAAAATTAACTATAAAATCTATTGAAGAAAACGCTGGAAACTGTGGATAACATGTCAGGGTACAACTGATTGCATATCATTTCGAGGGGGAAAATATAAGCGTAATTCGGTAATAGAAATAAGCATAAAAATTAACACAAAATCATTTCTGAAGTACATCTAGTAGAAGATGACGGCGTAATGATCATAACATATTAGAGCAATATTTATTGCATAGCATATTCCGGGCAACTCTACAAGCATAACGCGGTAAAAAAATGATAAAATTAAAAATTAAATATATCTGTTTAGAGGTAAATAAATTATTATCTTAATTAGTATAACCATCCACTCCCAAACCACAAGAATCCAAATATAACGCATAATCACACATACGCATTTCAATACAACAACGAGGAAGACAACACAATCGCTCGGGTTAATGGTCTTTAACCAGTCCTCCCCACCAACCCCAACGCCCCCCCTGCTCTAAAATGCAACGCGACGCTTCTTAATAAATTACCGTTGGAGACGGCCACGCAAAAAGTGACCCCCAACCCCCCCTAAAGGAGAGCCCGGTCGGGCGGCGGCGGACGGATATAAGACCACTGGTATATGAACTTAAAAAACGCGCGCGAGAGAGAGAGAGAGAGAGTAACGGGAATCGAAGCGGGCAACTTTAAAGAGAGTAACGATGGAAGGGAAGTGTGGGTATGTGTAAGAAAGGAGGGGTATGAGGAAGAGGAAGGGATGGGTATTTCTGTCAAGGAAATGGGTGCGTAAGTCGGAAAGGTTTTAGGCAAAGGAGCTACATGAGAGGTTTGAAAGCGTGTACAAGAAAGTACAGACACACAGACACAAGCACACACACATACACATATCCAGTTGCTATTTCAATGTGTTTTCGTGCTTAATTGCCATTACATAAGCTTATATTATCTGACTTTTAAGCTTTGATTTAGTTACAATCTGGATTCTCTCTGTCTCTGTCTCGTCCAAATTTTAACAAATGCAAAACAAGCAATAAGACAAAACAAATGGAAAAAAAAATGCTAATTACATACGAGAATAAATTCAACCAACAACGTGATAAAGGACGAACAAAAATCATATCCAATCCTTCGCTGTATTCTGGAACTGACGTTATCTCACAAGAGATAAAGGGGAGAGTACGCGTAAAACTTTAAAGAGAGATGAATTACCCTCTCCCTCAGGATCTCGGAAAAGATGTCGCTTATAAATCAAGTGGTATTTTATGTTGGTTTCGGGAGGTAGTTTTCTTCAGAGCGTTTAATTTGTAATCTCTTTTTCCCTAAACTTGACGGCATAGGAGCACTTAAAAGGAATGCGTGAAATAAAAGAGTGTTTAGGAAAGATATTCTTGTAGATTTTTTTTGTTGAGGATTTTTTTCCTTGCGTCGTTGACCATATGTTTTGTGACGTCTTTCAATCGATCAATCAAACAACAATATGAATGAAAAGGTTTTTGATAAATAGTATAAAAGAATACAATCGCCAACGAATATCTAAAGACCAAAGCATGAAAATATTTATACTGAAAAAATACACATTTCAACTTTGAGTGTAAATACGCGTATGGACATATTACGTCACATACAAACGAATCGACTACATTCCAGTCTTGGGGGAAGAGAGAGAGAGAGAGAGAGAGAGAGAGAGCGGAGGTGTGGTAAAAATGAATGAAAGGGCTTGAAAATAGGGGCCGAAGGGAGACGACGCTGCAAAGAACCTTGGAGTAATGCCTACAGTGCACCGTGTGAGTTCCACTAAGGTATATATATGATGGCCACCTGACATCAAAATTCCGACGAATTCACAGTTTACAACATAAAAGAGCTAAATACCAAACAAAGGGCGGTTTTGAACATCACCAAAGGCCAAACAGAGATGATGACAGTAAAGGGGGCCGGGGGAGAGAGAGAGAGAGAGAGAGAGAGAGAGAGAGAGAGAGAGAGAGAGAGAGAGAGAGATGGGAAGGAAAATGAAGCAGAATAAGAAAGAGAATGAAATAATGGGCAGTTTCGAACAGATGAGGTGAAAGGTTCGAGTCAAGAGGATCACGAGAAGGAAAAGTGAGGAAATGGGAGGAGAACCTGGTGGATGCAGAGGTGAGGAGGAAAGGTGAATCTCAGAGAGAGAGAGAGAGAGAGAGAGAGAGAGAGAGAGAGAGAGAGAGAGAGAGAGAGAGAGAGGTGATAAAGTAAAAGGGAGAAGAAGCGAAATATGAGGAAGTTTGAAAGCCCAAGAAGAGGAATACGAGGAGGAAAAGAGAGAGAGAGAGAGAGAGAGTAAAACGGAGAAGAAGCGAAATACGAGGAAGTTTGAAACCCCAAGAATAGGAATATGAGGGAGAGGAGAGAAATGATGAAATAAATAATATGCACAGAATAACAGCAATAATTCTTTTAAGTCAATAGACTTAAAAGGAAGAGGAGCAGAAAGAGAGAATAATTACAAGCAATGAGAAAAAACAGTTAATTCCAGGTCTGGAAAAAAGAGGAGGAGGAGGAAGAGGAAAGAAAAATAAAAAGCATCACACAGAAAAACCGTCAATAATCTATTTTACCGTCAATAATCTATTTTAAGTCAAGATAAAAAATGGAAAAAAGGAAGAAGGCTAATAGAAAGGAAAATGAGAAGGGATGAGAAATATGAGTTAATTTTAATTTCTAGAAGAAGATGATAAGAGGCACTGAGAAAAATGAGTTAATTTTAAATTCTTGAAATAGGGAGAGGAGGAGGAGGAATAAAAGGACGAGAGAAGAGGAGGAGGAGAGGAACTGAGAAAAATTAGTTCATTTTAAATTATAGAAGAAGAAAAAGAAGGAGAAGAAGAAGATGAGAAGCACTTGAGAAAAATTAGTTAATTTCAAATTTTTTAAATAGGGAGATGAGAAGGAGGAGGAGGAACAAGAGGAGAAGGAGGGGTAGAAGAGGAGGATGAGAGGAACTGAGAAAAATTAGTTAATCTTAAATTTTAGAAGAAGAAGGAGAAGAAGATGAGAAGCACTGAGAAAAATGAGTTAATTTTAAATTCTTTAAATAGGGAGAGGAGGAGGAGGAGGAAGAATAAGAGGACGAGGAGGAGGAGGAGGGGGAGGGAGAAGAGGAGGATGAGAAAAATTGAGTTAATCTTAAATTTTAGAAGAAGAAGCTGAGAAAAATGAGTTAATTTCAAATTCTTGAAATAGGGAGAGAAGGAGGAGAAAAAGGAGGAACAATAGGAGTAGGAGGAGGAGGAGGAAGAGGAAGCGGAAGAGGAGGAGGAATATGAGGAGGAGGAGGAGGAAGAGGAGGCGGAAGAGGAGGAGGAATATGAGGAGGAGGAGGAGGAGGAGGAAAACGGCAAGCAACGCCGCCTCACTCAACCTCACGACGCAGGCCAATTACTCGATGGGGAGAAATGGGTCGGCTAAAAATAGCGAAGAGATACGCGTGTGCGTGCGCGCAAAAGGACGTGATAAAAAGGCGGCGCGCCTTGCATGGAAGGAAGGAGGGAGTCACGACTTCGATGGATGGGAAACGAAGTCACGGCGGACCGGGAGAAATTGGTTTGCGTGCCACTGATAGATTGATTGCCCAAAAGAAGTTCATCAAGTACAAAGCAGTAATATGTAGACGGCTGTGGGAATATGGCTTGCGCATTAAAAAAAAAAAAAAAAAAAAAAACAAAAAAACAAAAAAAAAAAAAAAAAAAAAAAAAAAAAAGAGAGAGTAGAGAAGGAGAGAGGAGGAGGAGGCGAGAGAGACTATAGAGAGAGAGAGAGAGAGAGAGAGAGAGAGAGAGAGAGAGAGACGATAATGGAGTTAACGTTTTAAGAAACAATGATTTTCATTAAGCTAAACTGAATATGAATGACAAATTACAGTCAAGTGTATACATACATACCTTTTTCCCAAGTGCCAGTAATTATTTTTTAAATACATTAATATATATATATATATATATATATATATATATATATATATATATATATATATATACTATATATACTACACACACACACACACACACAGACGAACTGATAAAAGTCATCGAGAAAAATTCATTAGCTGGACAAATACTCACGTGATACCTATACCAAGTTTCACAGTACACCTATTCTCATTAAAATAATATGATATATATATATATATATATATATAATATATATATAATTATATATAAAAGGTAGAGATATATGTGTATATAAGTATATGTTTCTACATTTTAGCCAGAGACGACTGTTCAAGTAAATGTTTCCGAATAAGACATCAAATACATGACGACATAATACTCGATGCGTTAGAAAGTCCGCAATAAATATTTATTTACAAAACGAAAAGATTGAAAAACCAAGATAATGATTTACGATTTCACGTCCATTACACGTAACACTGAGTAATAAATGTTTATGCAACTTCTTAGCACCAAAGTCACTTTCTACTTTTGATATTAACTGTGGCCAGACGAACACAGTGCCCACTAAAAATTTATTCATTTTTTGTATCACAAAAATTATTTGTTTTATTGCGTCAATCATTCACAGCTCTCCATTAAAATGTAAATAGATCATTCAGTAAAGGATACATGCATTACACCTCTACAAACTTCTAACAAACATTCTTTGTCCGTTTGGGAAACAAGGTATTGGGGTGGGTCTAGTTTTGTATACAAGAGGAAGTAGTTTCCTTTTTACACAAAGGATGGAATAACTAAACGTTTACTAGTAATAATTATAATAATAATAAGAAGAATAAAATTAATCACATATTTATATAACTAGATAGAACAGAGAAGAGAAGAAATCAAATGCTAGACTTATTTTACGAATTTCTATAAAATAGGCAAAACGAAAATACTTTACGAAACCTTTCCGAATGTCAGTGCAAATCTATGCAACAAGCTTCAGTCCTTTGGCCCTTACCTGTAAGAAAAGAAAAGAGAATTATATTACTAATTCAAGAACAAAGAATATGTTTTTAAATATTATACAAATCATGGAATGAAGTATCAATCGATTCAATTGGGATAGAAATCTTGGTTTTTATGCTATAAACAATAAGAACAGTTTGGCAACTGGAAATATATCAATTGAGAAACATTAGCAAATTAAATTGCTCCATCTAGTTCTATTACACTAACAACACTTTTAAAACCCGCCTCTCTCCGATCGTGAATAATTCCCCTCAATTCCTAATTAACTTTCTAATCTGGTCCAAAGAAAGCTACAGCTAATATAACCATTATTACACGGCAAAAACACCCATCATTCCATGCTGTCTCCTGTAACATAACAAATAACCCAATTTACCTGTGGCCCATAGAATGTGGGTCCCGTCGTACATTTATCCCAAACACCTGGCACTGAGGGTGCGTAGGTTTTTTTTAATGTATTTCCAGAATGGGAGGTTTTTTCTTTTATTTAAGCTACAAAATAAACATCAGTAATAAGTGACTGGTTTTAGGGTAGTCTACCTGTTGTACTGAAGCTCAATGATTCTGTGCAATTGCATCAAAGGATCTTTATAATTACACAAAACATTTAATAATCTGGATATTGTGAGAAGATTAAGAAAACATGTCATAATCTGGACCTGGTGAGTAAATTATCAATGCAGCTGTTCATTTGATATCACATCTGATTTTCATTAATGACATATAATGAGCGAAATTTGCTGTCATTAATACATAGTGCAATGATAAAAAATGGGTTTGTTTTGTACTTAAGCAGCTACAACAACAAACATGCAAATAGCATCGCTTTCATCTCCCTACACCGGACTCTCTCTCTCCCTCTCTCTCTCTCTCTGTGAGAATAACACCAGCAGTACCACAAGACTACTACTACACCACCTTTCCCATTACCCATCGCCTTCCTCTTCCCTTATCTCACCCCATCAATAAGAGCCCCAATTTCCTTCCCCTCCCCCACCCTCCACCCCTAACCCTCCTCCTGATCTACTGTACCTTTTCCTCGTCGGTACCTCAACCTTTTTCCTCCCTCCCTCCCTCAACCTTTCTCGACGGCAAAAACTCGCCCCACCCAAAATGAATGGGAAATGCCCCTAAGGTGTTTTCTCAGGCATCTCAGGAGAGCCATGCCCCAGGAATTCGTTCCATCTCACTCCAATTCTTCCTATTATTATATAAAATATATCTTTCGCGTAAAAGACGACCCGGGTATAAAGATCTCACGAGATATCAAGTTTATTTTTTATTTCTTATTCTTTTTTCATGTCGATAGGCCCCGATGGATATATAGAGATTTGAAAGGTTATTTTGCCAGCGAGTATTCAAACGGAAAATGTTTTACTACCTGAATATGATTTCCTGAATATGATATAAATGAAAAATCATAAAGATGAATTTAGAATGGATGGCAATGATGTTATTATTGCTTTGACCTTGTTAAATCTGCAATCATACGAATGTACGGTGAACTATTATAATGGACAAATGGCAAAATTTTATTACAAAATTATTGATTGTAACTGCCCAGTCATTACACACTTTCAATATTGTCCTACAAACGATGTATAATGATTTATTGCAATTTCTAAAATGTTGATTTATATGTATTGTAATGGATTTTTTTTACCAAAATTACTTACATTCGTCTTATGGTAATAGATTCATATATTTCACGAGCTTCCTCGCTTCAACAGAGAGAGAGAGAGAGAGAGAGAGAGAGAGAGAGAGAGAGAGAGAGAGAGAGAGAGAGAGATGCATGGACACATATACCGTTAGAAATAAGTGAAAATATTCTATGCATTGAATAATTAGCATCAAGACATTCCACAATCAAATATAAAACCTTTTCTGCAGGTAACAGAATAAAAATTACCTACGATCTAGACAAAATACTTTTCATTTGGGAACAGAACATTTCTGTAAGTAATCCCTACGAACACACACACACACACAGCACTAACAATCACAAACAAACAAAACCCACAGATGAGCCTTCCAAGGTTTCGTAAGCAAATCAACTTGACCTCGAGACGGTCCTTACATCTGACAGCAGCTGAGGCTGTGAGGTGTTGCGAGATGAAAGTAGAATTTGGCTTAAGGTACCACACTCATTTGCATACGAATAATACACAAAAACGCTCTCCATCTAGACAATGGGAAAAGTCTCTCCCTCTCCTGCCCAAGTAGAAAATTCCCTAGGTAGAGTTCTCACCACCAGTCCCGACACTCCTCCCCCCAAAAGGAAATACTTACAAAAGCTCCTCTCTCTCTCTCTCTCTCTCTCTCTCTCTCTCTCTCTCTCTCTCTCTCTCTCTCTCAAGAGGGGTTGTGTCAAAGCGGATGTAAACACCATCTCTGTTTTGTGTCGAATGGCCAAAGGAGTTTTTGGGATCTATGTTTGCCTAGGATATTAAGTTACTCTTGTCACATGAGAAGCTTGCGCGTTTTATACATTAGTACAAAGAGGACTTTACAAAGGAGACGTATATGCTCGTCTTGTAAAGGAGAGCAAGTAAACAAAACCATTCATGCATACACACACAAACACAAACATTTATATAACTACATATGCAAAAAGAAGTAAGGACATACACCACTGCGTGTGATGCGTGCATGCAATGGCACTAAAATATTTTAAAATATGGTTAAGAAACTAAAACCACTGACAAAGTCTACATGAGAAATCATTTTAATTAGAGAACATGATACATAATGTGTTTAGTTGAATAAAATTAAGATTTTTTTACTCATATCTCTATTTATTAAAAGAACTCAATAGATAAAATCAAAATAATAAAGGGAAATAAATTATAATAAAAACGGGAATACCAAGCAAAGGAAATACCATGTCTCGAGCTCATAGCATATTATACGTCAAGACGAAAACCAGGACCATTTTGTACAACAGGAGGAGAAATACCCCCTAACGAACATTAAAAGGACAACTTAAGGGCTTCCACAAAGTACGCGCCATACGCATTACTCACGAAAAAAAATAAATAATAAAAAAAAAGCACGAATCTCTCCCAAGTGAGTAACTAATAAAGTGGAAGTATCCTGCATCACGTTACAGAATTTACCAAGAACAACCTAACGTCTTCATTGAATTAACCACAATACCAGCTCGATGACATTCATTACTCATGGGAAACATGCGAAGATCTTAATGCGCCTGGATAAGGGTACGTTAGAAATACCAGATGATCCAGCTAGGATAAGGTTAAGTCTTCCTGGAATTCATAAAGTAGCGTAAGTCTGAAAGAGCGAAACGAGGAAAAAAAAAAAAAAAAAAAAAAAAAAAGAACTTTATGACGGAAATCCCTGAATTTTATCTCGAAAGGAAATTGAGTTATCAAAAGACATTCCATAGCAACTACGCTTAATGCAGTGTATATAGAGTTAGTCATGTAGCTTATTTGGTAAAACACGTCATATTTAAGAAATTGACTATGGTGTTTTTTTTTTATCGTGTTTTTCGTTCGTCTCACAAAAATTAAAAATATACATATTTTGACTACTTGTCAATGACGTAGTATTTGTACTAATTGTGACTGATGAAGAATTTCCCATTTCTCTAAAGCTTCATACTGACATTAATGAAATATATGCTACTGATTAGATTAGCTACTAAAAATTAAAACAAAGTATTCTCTTTCACACACTGTCATTCTCCCTCGAGTTTTATCTCAGCACAAATGTATTCTACTACATGATAAAAAAGTGAGAAAAAGTATGGAATCCAACGTAAATTCTCTCTCTCTCTCTCTCTCTCTCTCTCTCTCTCTCTCTCTCTCTCTCTCTCTCTCTCTCATCTTTTTGTTAAGCTCAATTTTGATAAGAACGTCGTTCACAATACCGATTAGCCTTGCTAATTTAAAACACAAGAATACTTATGAAAAAAAATATAAATATAGCTTTACTAACCGTTTTAATCAGGTACCTATCACCGTTTTATCGAACAACTCATCACTAACAGGGATTATAGCGTTTTCCTAGGATGACTCCTAGAATAAAAACTAGTACACTTAAGAACGATTAAGATAAAAGGTTTGCAAAAAATGTTGGGAGGATAAGAAGCGTTAACATATCCAGCTACTTTAAAATACGAACTACTATTCAATTTTAAAACCCTGAACGATAATTATTTCTACGTCAACTGTAAGTATTCTATAATAATATCCTCAATAATTCATATGCCTCGTGCATCAATTACCTCACCTAAAATCACTTCAGATAAAATAAAATTTTGAATTATCACTAGACAATTACCTCACCTAAAGTCAGTTCAAATAAAAAAATATTTTGAATTATCACTAGGCAATTACCTCACATAAAATCACTTCAAATAAAAAAACATTTGAATTATCACTAGACAATTAGCTTATCTAAAATAATTTTAAATAAAAAAAAACATTTGAATTATCACTAGACAATTTCCTCACCTCAAATCACTTCAAAAAAAAAAAAAAAAAAAAAAAAAATTTGAATTATCACTAGACAATTGCCTCACCTACAATCACTTCAGATAAAAAAGAAATTTGAATTATCACTAGACAATTACCTCACCTAAAATAACTTAAAAAAACAAATTTGAATTATCACTAGACAATTACCTCACCTAAAATAACTTGAAAAAAAATTTTGAATTATCACTAGACAATTACCTCACCTAAAATAACTTCAAATAAAAGAAACATTTTAATTATCACTAGACAATAACCTCACCTAAAACCACTTCAAATAAAATAAAATTTTGAATTATCACTAGACAATTACCTCGCCTAAAATCACTTCAAATAAAAAAATTTGAATTAATGATAGAAAGTATAAAAAAACTAAATAAAACCTATTAACCATTCGGTCCAGTACGTATTTATAAGAGGCAAGGAGTCTTTGTCAAGTTTAAACATTCCTGAATATTTACTCGGCAGATTAAACTCTTGTTTGAGGCCGGCGATTTTATCTCCGACGAGAAGGACTAACAAAAGCTCCTTCTTACCCCTGGGGGCAGATTTACTTAAGAGGCGCTCGCAGATAAACCCGGTAGTCCTAATCATGGTCTTAATGATCCTTTCGTCTCGTTTTCGCCGAACCGTGTGTGTGTGTGTGTGTGTGTGTGTGGGTTCATTTGGCGATGGCAAACAGGTCTCCTGTTCATTTCACGGCAGTCGTGTGGACGAGAGCTTATTCCAACTTAACCGTAACATGCCAGCAGTAATTATTACACAAAAAATATTAAAAACAGGTATTAATGTGATTATATTGATTCGCATAAGAACAAATGTGTTGTTGTGCCAATGGTATAAGATTATCGATGTAAATCTGATAACAGAGAATCTAATGAAATCAGTTAGTTACAGAATAAGCCATTCTTGTGTTGGCACGGGCTCTTGCTAATGATTCTTAACAACAATTACGACATTATGGTAATACTGATTCAGACGAGATCTGTGCAGTTATAATGACGATAATGATTCTGCTAAGAACAATGGTAATATTTTTAACCTGATTCTGTTGAGCATAATGATGTCAGATGAGAAAATAATAATTGATTTAGAACGTGACTGTTATTTAATATTTATCAGTGATGCTATGATACTGATACGAATCAGTTTGAGAGAACTGATTCCGATAAGAACAATGGTATCATTAATGTTGTCCTGAGAGAACAGAGGTGAATGGTATTGTATTGATTAAAGGAACAGTGATATATTGATGACAGTGATTTTTGTTTATAAAGCGAACATTGATGATGTCACGGCAATGAAAAAAATCATAATATGCTCAGACATAGTAAGTGATACAAAATCTAAATTGCATGGCACTGTTTAAAAAGTTCGAGTACATAGAATACGAAAGGAAGGTATTTATACATCCTTCACCCGGACAGTACAATGTGGGGAATGAGATAAAATAAGGTTAAGACCAAACGAAAAAACACAATACCACCGTAACCTTTAAAAAAAGACAATGAACAGACACAATGTGAACGAAAGGACGAATGAAAGGAATACGAAGACAAAAGTTACAAAGCAAGGGAAACAGGATACCGAATAAAAGGAGAAACTCCGAAAAAAGCAATTAAGAGGAAAAGGGGGGGAAAAAACCGCGAGGTATAGGCGACTGTAGACTTTTAGACTGACTGAGTACCGTTAGGAACCAACGAACCCAATACATAGAAGCACCGACCACCTGTGATTTTTTTTTCAAGGTCACCGAGCCTACGCCCCTTTTGCGCTGAGAATGCTATTCTATGGCCTCTCTCTCTCTCTCTCTCTCTCTCTCTCTCTCTCTCTCTCTCTCTCTCTCTCTCTCTCTCTCTCTCTCTCTCTCTTCAACCGGCTCCGCCAGCTCCCTTCAAAACAAAATTTGTCTCAAAATACCCGAGAAAAATTGTATTACTAAGTCCTTTTCTTCATTATATCTCATAAGTATGCATCTAGAGGTATCAACTTGGGAATATGAACCAATGTAGCAGCTCTGATTATCCAGTAGAATTAAAAATGAATTATAGTCACGTGATGTGAATAAAAAATACAAAAAAAAAAATATAAATATAAACTATTAAAATAATCTAAAAGACATTTTCTTCATAATGCCTCATAGGTACCCAATCATTAAATGCGATTACCCCATCAAGATGAAGTACTCAGTTGCGAATGTGAATGAAAATAACATAAAATAAGAAAAACATTAAAAATATATATATAAGAAGCAATATCAAATTGAGATACCGTTTTTGCGTTCAGTCCTACATAAAGGCACTTTCCAACATCTGAGTTGCTCCAAAATAAGAACTTCTTCAAGTCAAGCGAATAAAATTTTGCAATGGCTCTTGATATTCCACTGGGAAAGAAATCAAGAAGAAGAAAAAAAAAAGTCGGGAGTTTGTTTTTTTCAATGGAGTCTCCTGAGAGAGAAAGAGAGAGAGAGAGAGAGGAGAAGAGAGACGAGAGAGAGAGAGAGAGAGTGAGGGGGGGGGGGGGGGCTTCACAAAGGCAGTTTTCAAGCAGGTAGTAGTAATCCACTAAGGAAATGGAAAACAATGAGAGAGAGAGAGAGAGAGAGAGATTCTTATATGGTTAATAACATAACAAGAAAACTACACGTAAAGAGCCACGGCACCAGAGAGAGAGAGAGAGAGAGAGAGAGAGAGAGAGAGAGAGAGAGAGAGAGACAGAATTCTTATATGTATTGCAGACTGGAATCACTGCAAGTATAAAAGTCAACGACACCTGAGAGAGAGAGAGAGAGAAGAGAGAGAGAGAGAGAGAGAGAGAGAGAGAGAGAGAGAGAGCGGGAATGATCACGCAGTAGCTTTATTCCCATGAACGATCGCATGGGAAAAATAAAAAAATTTTTGTCAAGCACGGGCAGGGGGAGGGAGAGACGAGGAGGGGGTGAGGGGGGGGGGAGGGGAAGGGTGGGGTGGGGTTTGCAGATTCACATACACTAATGCATCTGCATTCCAACTCGATCAAAGGAGGCCTTTCATTCTCCAAATTCGTATCCGCATTCATCCTCTGAACGATTGTTTTTTATCGTTCAAAATCTGATTATCAGGGTCGATACATGCCAGATAGCCGAGAGAGAGAGGAGAGAGAGAGAGAGAGAGAGAGGAGAGAGAGAGAGCTTTAGAAAAAATAAGACCCTTCGAACCGCTCATTATTGGAAAAAATGGTGTATGTGTGAGTATGTTAGTGTGTATATATCTATATAATGTATGTATACATAATTCTGCACAAGTGTTGAAACTGACTAATACAAAACTATAAATACTTCGCTATACATTATCAAATCTCTAACACAAAATTTGTAAACAAGCAACAGTAAAAAAAATAAATAAATAAATAAATAAAATAAAAGGCAAAAACTTATTGACAAAAAAAAACGTCGATCTAGAGTCCATTAAAAATACAGATCACAGCCTCATCCAATAACCAAACTAGTATGCAAAACTAGTTCATCTAAAAGTGATTAACAAATTTCCTAACGAGTTGTTTAACGCTCAGCAAGGCCGCCAGGAATGCGAGGAGATCTGAGTATGGAGATATAGCGTTCAAAAAAAAAGGCAAAAAAAAAAAAAAAAAAAAAAAAAAAAAGGGGGGGGGGGGGGGTGGGGGGGGGTTTAATTGACCAGCGATATCCTATGGCACTACTACTCTCCTCGTCGTGTGTGAGAGATATAATGCGAAAGTCCATTAATCACACAGATACATCAGGCCTTATATAGATGCTGTAAAAATGACTGGTTTTCAGTGATGAGGCCTGTGAGAAGTGGCTGTGAAAGAAAAGTAATATATCAAGTGTGGGTAACTAAGAGAAGTATGGGACTTAGTAAGCTGTTGATAAGACAGTAATAATCTATTTTTCATAAGATGGAGAAGGAACGTAATAGAAAGTTAGACGCAAAATTAACTTCAAAGGACACTGCCACGAAAGACAAGTAAGTCACGAATCAGTTCGAGCGTACGAAAGACCAAAATTAATAAAATTGACTGTATCTGAGGCTTCCACCATGATAAGGAAATATACTTATAGGTAAAACAAAAGCCTACAAATAAGAAGTTAAGAAAAAATTGACCAAGAAAAAAAGCACTGAAGCTAATAGTCTTAACTGAAGTAAGCAATACCAAATGACGTCAGATTACGTTAGAGTTGTTATAATACTAAGTCACAAAGGCTTTGTGCTGATAACGAAACCAATACAGAATTTTTTCTTTGTATACTTGAGAAAAAATCTTACAATGTATCCATAATCTATATCACATGATAATAGGGTGCTATTTAAGAGCCCTCCAACAGAGAGAGAGAGAGAGATAGAGAGAGAGAGAGAGATTTATAAAGTAGTATTGTAAAACGATGAGAGAGAGAGAGAGAGAAAGAGAAAGAGAGAGAGATCAACTTTTATAATGTAATATTGTAAAACGATGACAGAGAGAGCGAGAGAGAGAGAGAGAGAGAGAGAGAGAGAATAACGACTTACGTAACACAGTATTATATAACGAAGAGAGAGAGAGAGAGAGAGAGAGAGAGAGAGAGAGATTAGATTGGAAACCACCGCGTGGGAATTCCTCAGCAGATTGTCACAGCGATTACTAATGCAGACACAAGTCTCGGTTTTCGGGTCCTTTTGACGACTCCGTTTTAAACCCCCCCCCCACCCCCCACACATTCGCCCCATCGCCGCAGGGTAATCCCTCAGACCCTAACTCCCCACATCCCCACATACATATACCCCACCCTCCCACCCACCACCATAAAAGCCTACAATTCTTCAAGTCCCCGGCCATTTGGAAATCATGCGGATTTTCAAAGATGGATGATAACGGGAATTGCCTGCGACGTGGCTTTCGCAAGATTTAGATCTGTGTGTGGGTGTAGGTGGGTGTGGGTGGTGGGTGTGTGGGTGGGTGGGTGTGTGTGTGTGTGTATGAACGCATGATTTTCTTTAAAACCTGAGTTTGTACTGGTGCATACGAACGTACATAGATGGTATTATCACGTTAAGAATACAAGGGAGTATATAATACAAGGAGTATATTTATGTATGTGTGTGTGTGTGTGTATATATATATATATATATATATATATATATATATATATATATATATATATATATATATATATATATATTATTTCAGACATGTATAAGTATATACATACAAACATAAATACACCACACACACACACACACACCACACACATATATATATATATATATATATATATATATATCTATATATATATATATATATATATATATATAATATATATCAACGCATATAGTGTGTATCTGTGTGCTACGCAAGTACATGTGTAGTACGTACACATATGAGTACCTGCCTACGCAGTAGCAGCGCCAGAGCCCCCTGGAGACCTCTAAACAAATCTTCAACGACAATATGCTGAAAGCAGCGGTCTATCTCGTCCGAGAATCTATAAAAGCTTGAGGTTTATGGCTCTCAAGTCGCTTTAAAGACATGACGTGGTTTTTGTATAATAAACCAAAGAAAAATAAAAGAACATATTTTAAAGAAATCGTCAAACATGCGTCGCTTATCTGAAGGAAGGAAATAATGTCTGGAATCTGACAGGTGTCCGTTAATCCTGATAGGATTATCGCACAGTCAAAAGAAAATTTTTTTTTAATACATCCTAGGAAGAATGATCAACCTACTTACGAGTTAGCGTTTAAATAACCGTGGTCGCCAACGCTGAATATATATAACCTCCTATAAATGATTTTCGTGATAAACTCCTACGTATAACCAACAATATTACAACAGCAAGTTAAAAGGATGTATTGCAACAGTATAAAACTCGGCTAAATGTCAGCATCAGAATCTCTATGCAATTGACCTTAAAGATAAAACAGAGACAGTTGGTTTGGTATATATACAGGGTGTCTATAAAGTCCCAGTAACATTACAAGTATTTATTGCTTGTAATGGTTCTGGGACTTTATGGACACCCTGTATATAATGTATGGCAGCATGTAAAGGACAAATCCAGTAGAAAATTTTACTCTTCAATATGGAGCATAGAAGGACAAATCCATTTTATATACTCTTTCAATAGGCAGCATATAAAGGACAAATCCATTTTATAAAATACTCTTCAATATGGCAGCATATGAAGGACAAATCCATTTTATAGAATACTCTTCAGTATGGCAGCATATGAAAGACAAATCCATTTTATAAAATACTCTTCAATATGGCAGCATATGAAGGACAAATCCATTTTATAAAATCTCAATATGGCAGCAATATGCAGGACAAATCCATTTTTAAAATAAAACTCTTCAGTATGGCACATCCATTGAAGGACAAATCCATTTTATAAAATACTCTTCAATATGGCAGCATATAAAGGACAAATCCATTTTATAAAATACTCTTCAATATGGCAGGATATAAAGGACAAACCATAAAAATACTTCTTCAATAAGGCAGCATAATAAAGGACAAATCTTCTTTTATAAAATACTCGGTTCATATTGAAGCATTATAATAAGGACAAATCCATTTTATAAAATACTCTTCAATATGGCAGCATATAAAGGACAAATCCATTTTATAAAATACTCTTCAGTATGGCAGCATATGAAGGACAAATCCATTTTATAAAATACTCTTCAATATGGCAGCATATAAAGGACAAATCCATTTTATAAAATACTCTTCAATATGGCAGCATAGAAAGGACAAATTCCATTTTAAAAATACTCTTCAATAGGCAAGCTAATGAAGGGACAAAATCCATTTTATAAAATAACGTTCTTCAATAGGCAGCATAACCAAGGACAAATTTTCCATTTTATAAAATACTCTTCAATATGGCAGCATATAAAGGACAAATCCATTTTATAAAATACTCTTCAATATGGCAGCATATGAAGGACAAACCAAACCCAATTTGGATAAAATAAACCTTCCTTTTCATTTTTACTGGCAAAAGCCATAGGACAAATCAATTATAAAATCTTCTTCAATAGGCGCATTAAAGGACATCCATTTTAGAAAAATACTCTTCAATATGGCAGGATATAAAGGACAAATCCAAGTTATAAAATACTCTTCAATAATACCAAGCCCACAACATTTATAAAACGTGCATTATCAAATGTACACACTTATAAATAAATACACACCACACGTATAGATAACACTATCGACTGAAACCGCGTCGCCCCACACGAAAGCATAAACATGACAACCTGCACAGAGAAACCACATCAACTCGATGTCTTCCAGCCATTACTGCTGGTTAAGATCTAGCAATGCAGATAGCAGCTTCTACGGGTCACAAAGAACCCTTTCAGAGAAGGACCTGCTTCTTATTAACCGAATATCTCCAGCCACACTTTAGCAGCGGCCGCTACTTATAGTATGCTTCTTGAAGTCTAAAGTGGCCTAATTTGTGCTAGGAATGACCCTACCAAAGAACTCCCACTTGAGAGAGAAGAAGAAGAAGAAGTCGGGAAGGAAAATAATTAAGGTGAATGGAACTTCTTATTTATTTCTAAGAAGTTAAGAAGTTACTTTTGATGGCGTAAGTGAGATATTATGATTCCAGAGATTGTCGGTCTGTAATCATGCTTACAAAATCCTCGTATCATACAAGAGTTTTTTGGATAATTTCTTCTTCTCTTTATCTGAAATAAGACGTGAAAATTTTTTAGAAATTTCTCAACAGCTGCCTTTCATAAGACTGACTCTCTCTCTCTCTCTCTCTCTCTCTCTCTCTCTCTCTCTCTCTCTCTCTCTCTCTCTCATTTACTGTAATTTTGTAATCGACTTATAGTTCATTACAGAAATTCTATCTTTCTTTAAAAACTGCCAAGTGAATTTTTGCAGTTTCCTTAATATTTCCTGCTACAATCTCTCTCTCTCTCTCTCTCTCTCTCTCTCTCTAACACTTCATTCTCACAACTGAACTAAACCGACGCAGTCCCTTTAGCGGTTAACAATTAATAAACAGAGACGTTTAGTCCTCCGCCCCTTACCCCCCCCCCCGCCTCATCCCCCATATACCATAAGACCTCATAATCCACGGGGGAGGGGGAGGGGGAGGGCGGCCTGCCGCGCGGAACCTGCCATTTATCAAGGCAGATTAGATAAGACGTACGACCTAATTTATTAGTGTTATTCCTGTGCGGTAACTTCTCTTTCCTGTAGGTGTCGTTTACGCCTACTTATTTATTTATATTTTTTTTTTACCTGTTTACTTCGTACGTTCCCCTGGCTTCTCATCCATCAACGTCACAATGCTGGTTGGTACCTGGAACATCTCAGTTAACACGTATGATGGATAGATTAGCGGTTACTTCTAATTAATTTATCCGGTCTCGTTACTGCACGGAACCCAATCAATTTACGAACGCGTTTCAGGATATTTTGATTTATTTACTTATTTTATCCTATAGACGCCAACGTAGAATAAGCAAAAATATAAAATGTAATTACCTTCTGAAATAAAGACTGTTCACGTCTCCCAAACAGATAGAATTCACGTTATTGTGAATATTTAATTTATTCCAGAACCCAAGTCTCGTGCAAAGTTACCGTTTCTTGTTATTTTATTCTGACAACCTCGTAATAGCTCGGCAACTTCTGCTTATGAATAGTCTATTATCAGACTATATTCGTGGGACGGACCGCAAATTAACTTTAGTTCGGAGGGTCTCACCCTAAAGCGTTTAAAATCAACGTTACTGTTATGTATTTAACTATCTTGTGCGTAGAATTAAAATGTCCTTGTGGAACAACAATTGACCGACACTGACAATAATGTAACTTCATAAAGCAGCAAATATAGACGTAATTCATACGCAAATACTGTCGTCATTAATACGTAAATACAGACGTAATTCATAAGCAAATACTGTCGTAATTCATACGTCAATACAGACGTAATTCATAAGCAAATACTGTCGTAATTCATACGTCAATACAGACGTAATTCATAAGCAAATACTGTCGTAATTCATACGTCAATACAGACGTAATCCCTACGCAAATACAGACGCAATTCTTACGCAAATACAAACGCAATACACAAGCAAATAACGACGTCACAGCAGAAAACGGCAACTCTCCAATGCCTTTGCAAACTGCAAAGAAACCCAAGTTGCACCTCCGCCCATTTCGCAAACGGAATATTATACGTTGTCGCAATGTTGACGGAAGTTGTTTCGTACGGTTGCCACCCAACGTGTCTCCAGGACCGGAACCGTAAAATGGATGACGGTTGACAATGGCAGATAATAAAAGGGATGCCTTCCCGGTTCTTGTGTTTATGTTGTGACTCTTTCTTTCCCTCTACGACAAAGCTTTGGGCGTTATGTTCTTTATCCTGTTTTTTTTTTTTTTTTTTTTCCTCGGGCTGGACTTTTTCGGAGAAAGACTTTTAAGGACTTTTTTCAGGACAGGAAACTTGCGAAATTAAATTAAAACGACGAAGTTTATGTAGAAATGCCTTGCTTGATAGACAGGAATATATACTAACAGTAAATCCCATATTATATACTAGAATTCCCACTGTTGTGTGGAGCAGATTTAAAAAAATTAAGACTAAAATAAACATTTGCTGTAAAGTTTACATCACAAAAAAATGTCTATAGTAACTTTACAAAATATACAGTAATTAAAAAAGCATTTACCTACGTATGAAAAAAAAATATATATAACTATTATGGCTATATTTCCCTGTTGTAAAATGCATATTTTCATTGACTATAAAAAAATTCACCAAGAAGACAAAAATCTAGACTCACAGTTAAGCAAAGGTAAACAACCAAGAGAAAAAAAAACAATAATAATAAATCACAGTGCAATTGTGAAAAATAAGCAAGCAAAATACAGAATGATATAGAGTACGAATGTGATTTTTTTTATATACATAACAATAGGCATCTCAGTCAAGGTCAGAGGAAGATACAGGTGGGTTAGTAGGCCACGCATCCTGCAGTGACAACATAAACAGATTAATATCAATCTTCCAGGCAGACAATGAGGCTTCCAGACAAAAAACTAATCTTCCATTATAAAAGCATAACCTCTTTAACCCTTTTCAGCTTTCTAATTATCTTAGGGTGGAGCCACGGTTCGGGTGGTTAGTTGCCGAGGGGAAATGAGAGAGAGAGAGGAGAGAGAGAGAGAGAGAGAATCAAGCGTGCTTTAAGAATGGAAAGGCTAAAAAACACAAGCGAATATGGACGTAAGGAATAGTCGATAAACGATGGAACACAAGCAGTGAGAGAGAGAGTGAGAGAGAGAGAGAGAGAGAGAGAGATACAAATAAAATCAAGCGTGCTTTTAGAATTGAAAGGCTAAATGACACAAGCGAATACGGAGGTAAGAAAGAGTCGATAAACGATAGAACACAAGCAATAGGAGAGAGAGAGGGAGAGAGAGAGAGAGAGAGAATAAAATATGATTATTACATGTTCTAAGAGCGGGAAAGGAAACAAACGAATATGATGAGAAAAAAAAGCCCGAGAATAAAAGTACACAGGAAAGACAGAGAGAGAGAGAGAGAGAGAGAGAGAAATGTATTACACTACGCCCATACAAACAGACAGACGTAATGAAAAAAAAGAAAAACAAAACCATCGAATCAGGAAAAACCTCCCAATGACACATCACACAAAGCATCTGACGTTAAACAATGGCGCGAATAAAAACAATGAGATTTACAACCGTGAAGAAAGTAAAAGAAGAAGAAGAAGAAGAAGAAAGAACAGGAAGAGGGAAAACGAGGAAATACAGTTAAGTATGACTCAAGAGACGGAATAAAACAAGGTCACCTTTTTCCATGAGGGCGAAAGAATCAGGCGAGAGGTTTCAATGGCGTCTCTTTAAGAATATGAACAGGTATACATTTGTCCTCACACGCATATACATACATACACACATATATATACATATACATAAACACAAATATAACAACTCTCCTCTCTCTCTCTCTCTCTCTCTCTCTCTCTCTCTCTATATATAGTTTATATATTATATATATATTATAATATAATATATATATATAATATATAACACACACACCTCCATACTTGTAGATTTTATACTGTAATTACATACATACATATATATATATATATATATATATATATTTATAATATATATATATATATATATATATATAGAGAGAGAGAGAGAGAGAGAGAGAGAGAGAGAGAGGTGAGAGAGATGGAGAGAGGAGAGAGAGGATGGATAGAGAAGAGCAGGAGAGGAATATACTAACATGCTCTTAATATCGAATTCACTATACCTTGGGATAATTTTACACCTAAATGGAATTAAACGACTAATACATATATAGACCGCATCTTGCTGTGGCCGGGGCCGACGTGCATTATATAATTCCCTATCGGAGTAAATAATTATTTACGGTAAGGTAAATTCTATATTACTTAAGCGATATAGTGGCTTAATATTTGGTGTGAATATAAGAGTTAAGTGTGTTTGTGTCACATAGACTCACTCTCTCTCTTTCACACACACACACAACACATACGCATATATTATAATATATAATAATATTTCTTTTATAATAATGAACATAGCAAATACAGAGAGAGAGAGAGAGAGAGAGAGAATCCTAAAAGTATGAGTCATCACCACCCACCGCTCCTATATATTTCATCTCCCCGTCATGAAATTACCTATCTCTCTCTCCCCCCCACACACCCACCCCAACCCCCACGCCCACCACCACAACCCTCCTTCATCCATTAACCATTAACAACAAAAATACCTTCCTCCCTTTTATTATCATTATTATTCTCCTCTTCTTCTTCCCGTGGAAGCGAGAGAGATAATATATCGATCAGTGAGATCGTCGACAGGACCCGAGGTTTAATGCTGATGATTACGTTCAATTATGAGTGGAGATGACGGGATGCTGTTCCAGTCTATTGCTGCACGTACATCTTACTGCACGTACATCTTGCTGCACGTACCTTTAATTTGTCTCGACGTAAGAGAAGATGAAGACTGTGAGATTTTCCGAAGTATCCTATTTCTAATCACGATGTTAAATTTTCTTAAAATGCCTACGAGGAAAATATGTTAAAAAAATGAAAATGAAGATTAGGATTGTGAGATGTTATGATATATCGTATTTCACACCAGGATGTTAAATTTTTCTTAAAATGCCTACGAGGAAAATATGTTAAAATATGAAAACGAAGATTAAGAATTGTGAGATGCTATAAGATATCCTATTCCACGCTAAGATGTTCAATTTTCTTAACACGTGATACAGAATTAAACACCAGAAATCAAAATTTCGTGTACACACATGTATAGAGAAATTTATGTATACAGAATAACTACACACGAATGAATGACAAAGGATACGTAATCAAACACTAGAATCCAAAGATTCACGTTATCTCAGATTTATACGGAGACATGTATAAAAAAATGATATATATAAAATGCTTCTTTCTGTGATACCTTGAATATATCCCCTCCCAGGTCAAGTGTCATATCTTCGATGAGGAAACCTTCATATATTTCGTGGGTCCGTGGGGCGTTTTCATTCAAATATATCCTAACAGTAAATGCAACGGCAAATATTTGCGAAAGATTTCCTCCAATTGGCAAAACTCTGAGTTTCTTTAAAATTCTCAAGAAAATAAAAATTACTATGCTCTCTCTTTCTCTCTCTCTGGTCGTCCAGTTCACTATAAAGAATGTAAACTGTGAGACAGAATTTGTTTTTAAATTCTAAACAAAATAAAAATTACCATTCTCTCTCTCTCTCTCTCTCTCTCTCTCTCTCTCTGTGTGTGTGTGTGTGGTCCGCCAGCTCACTATATAGAATATAAACTGTATAACTTTCCTTTCCAATCTGATCTTCCACAATAAATAAATACCTCACAAAATTACATTGTCTCGGGAGCAATTCCACAACAATTTAGATTTCCTTAAGAATAAATGCCATTTAAATTCCAGACACCCGCACTCTTTTCCCAAACGTCAAATGTCAATCGTCCTGAAAAAGAGGTCGAGAGACAGATATGAAAATTCCTTCAGAGATTGAAAACTCTTTCGAAAGAGGCCTCGTTCGTCAACACCACCACCACCACCACAATTTCGGATGTGACAATCAACTCAATTCTCACACGGCATTTTACCAAGCCTTCGAAACCACTCGGCCGTGACAAAGGAACTCCAAGAACTCGGTTAAGTACAGCGAGGTTTTTTTAACCAAGGATAATGGCTTCTGGAGATAGTATATATACCGGATTGGGGTGGTTTGCTGGGTGACTTTTTTTCTTTTCTCTGTTGCATTCATCACAATATTTTACTTCGAATTAGCCGCGTCATTGAAAAACAGATGATTACGTCATCGTCTTAAATAGCACAGATTTTGTTTTAATTAATTCACACCAACCTTTAGTATGCATGTATATATGTGTGTGTGTGTATATATCATATATATATATATATATATATATATATATATATATATATATATATTATTACTATATATATATATATATATATATATATATATATATATATTATATATATTACATTTAATGTAGCACGAAGGAACACGTATACTTGAGAATATCCACCCTTAAATCCACTGGAGAAAGTTAAGTGAAACAAGGGACTTGAACAAGTACTTTCGTTTTGTATCGTCTGCATTTTTCAAAGTTTCACAAAACTACGGAAAGTGCCTGTTCCAAGTCTCTGTTAAACATACCTCTCTACATGTATTTAAGGATATATATATATTATATATATATATATATATATATATATATATATATAATAATATATATATACACCACCACCACACACACACACACACACACACACACACATAAAACTTTATTTATATCTAACTGCCTAAAGAGAAACGATCAAATGACCGATCTAAAACTCACGGAAAATGCAACAAACACGTAAATAAACTCGACTTTTAAAGGAAGCACGAGGAGGAAACAAACATCCCCTTGTGTCACAAGGTCTCCCTCGCTGTCAGAAATAAACGCTTCGTTGAACCAAAATCACTGTACCGTCTTTCACTGTACATCATTAATGGCGTTTTCCCCGCATTGCATCTTATAATGATACAAGTAATAATATGCAAGTATGCACTCATAGTTACAAAACATGCACTGGCATAAAGAAAACGTTGTATCTGTATATCAAAATAAACATTTCTATTTATATAAGAGTAGTATATATATTATTATATATATATATATATCATATATATAAATATATATATATATATATTATATATATATAAAAATTTCACTACGAAGAAATTTGCATACAAGAAGATACTAAAACACCATAAAAAAAATGACCGAATGAACCACAAAACAATTAACCCGATATCTCAGAACGAATAAACACGACAATAAACCCCATGCGGACAAGGTTTATCAACGGCGGGCGTTCTTACGAGCCCTTAAAAGGACGCAACCAAACGACAAAGGCTGAAACAAGAGGAACCCTCGATAAAATCTAACATAATTCTACCTTACTCAAATAGACAGCTAGACAGCAGAGACGACAAAGGAAAGGTGGGCGTTTCCTCCTCTAAAAGTAAGGTCGGGTCGTTAGTGGACTGCTTTCCTTTGTACTGTTTTTTTTTCCTTTCTCGTTGTTGCTAGGCGAACTGTTTTCTCAATTTGATGCGTGTGTGCATTAAATATTTATGGGGAAATCTAGAACATAGTAACCCTGCACGTGTGATTGATTTATGCAAGTTATATGACACTATGTCGCTAATGGCAAGTACCTACCTTTTATTGTGTGTGTTTACATGTACGAATATATTAAATAAATATATATATATATATATATATATATATATATATATATATATATATATATATATTTAATCTTTCTAAAAAAAACCAACCACTCAAGAGGCGTTTATATAAGAATTTATATATATATATATATATATAATATATATATATAATATAATATATATATATATATATATATATATATATATACACAATATATATATAATACATATCATTCAGACTGTACTGCACAGTTTAATCTTTATCTAGACCATGGCGCCTTACTGTCAACAAATAAAAAAAATCAATTTATTAAAAAAAGGATCAGTCACTGTCCCCCACAAGGAGCGCAGATATTCATCCTATACCAGACTATGCGAGGTTTCAAATGAATATGCGAATCCATTAACTCTCCTCCTTTGTTTTGTGCTGACAAATGAGTTTCACTGGTGATTTTCATGAAGCATTGTAACGGATGTGTTTACATTGGCAGTATAACTACAAAATTGAAATTGGAAAAATGTATTACAAACAATAATTTTGTCGGTGGATGAGAGTTGATTTTTAATAGCAGGGAGGATTATAAATACATTCAGATCTACGTATTTCAATTGGATGCAATATGCATTTTATGTATTAAGTTGCAAAAACTACATGGGACTTTGATTTCATATGATTATTTAGATTTAGACGAAGGAGAACGACGATTTTGATGTAACTAAGTATATACGCCACACCACTAAGAAAATAAGTATTTAAACCAATCTGAAAAAATGCTAATGAAAATGACACAATTCGCTTAAAAACAACAAAAACCAAACAATATCAAAAAATTAATAAAAAAAAAAAAAGAAGCACAAGATGCACACGACTCAGAATACACATCATAAACACGACTTCACGTCATCAACGGAGTAATAAATGAAAAAAAAAAGGGGAAAAAGAAAGAGAATGGATTGTCCTCAAAGACAAATTGCGCAACGGGTAAGATAAATCTATCGGCGGCGCCTTCACAGAAAAAGCGATTCTGTTCGGCCAGTATTCGTCAATGTCAGCCGCAAGAAAGTTATTCCTTTGCGCCGTACGTTTACAATGGATAATAATGCATCATTCGAATATCTGTTTTAAAAAAAAGAAGAAGAAAAAAAAAGCCACGTGGATAAACTGAAAATACTCCTCTCCAGTTTATAAATGAAAAAATAATCACTCATTTAAGAAAAAAAAATTCCTATTTATAGATAGGACAAAAAAAATCTCCCAGAATAACCAGGTAATAAAATTCTCCCGTTTAAAGATAAGAACAAATATCTCCAGATTCTAACCAAAATAAAAAAAAACTCTAATTTAAAGATATACAAAATATTCTCCCAGTTTAAAGAAAATCATCAGTTTAGACAGAAAAAGATGAGAAAAATAATTTCTCGTTTAAAGAAAATCACCAGTTTAGACAAAAAATAATCTCCATCGCTAAAAAAAAAAAAAAATGCAGTTTGGGGATAGGAAAAAGAAAGAAAAAAAAATCTGCCCAGCCTTGCCCAACACCCAAGAAAAAACAATCTCCAGTATATACCGAAAATTTCCTTTAGCAGCCCAACCGAAACCAGACCGCGGGCTGGGAAATAGCAGCCACTTGTAATTCAACTCGAGAGCCGACACTGGATACAGCTTAACCACCCCTTAAACGGCGTATAATAGACGCGCCGCTTTTTATTTTAAAAAAAAAAAAAAAAAAAAAAAAAAAAATTTAAAAAAAAAAAAAAAAAAAAAAAAAAAAAAATTGGGCACTTTTTTTTGGGGGGGGCGGGGGGCACGACGACGTTACGACGTCGTCATGCACCACGAAAGGAAGCACGGGTGCCTGCTTGCGAAGATGACGATCGTGGAGATGATGTCAATCATGAGTCCTTTTTTATTTTATTATTTTTTTGGGGAGGGACACCAAGGTCATGTTTTTTCATTTCATTTTATTTTCATTGTTAGAAAGGACGAACATACTGTGTAGATTCCTATTACTTCATATCAAAATACAATATTTTCCTTTTAAAAGTCTTAGTGTGAATACTTTCTTTTCTTCGGAATTTTTAAAAAAGGTTGAATGGGAAAACATTGGTACCTAGCATCCTATTACTTTATAACCCAGTCTTCCTTTATGAAGCTCTATTGTGTACAATTTCCTTCACTCGCCATTTCTAAATAAAGTCAAACGTTAAAACATCAGTAACCTACAGGGGTAATTAAGCGTACCTATTAATCAAACCAGTCACGTGAGAAATTGGCTTAATATTTCATGTTTCACGTAGCAATTTCACGGAACTGTTAAAAAAATGTTCGGAAACTAAAATATAGCTTAAAAGAAATAAGACATCTTTAACGTAATACGGCTAATAATGTGCGCACATGCGTTGCAGGCAAGGAGGAAAAAAAAGGTAAGATATATGAAAGCAATTTAAAAAATCGAGTTCAGAGAGAGAGAGAGAGAGAGAGAGAGAGAGAGAGAGAGAGAGAGAGAGAGAGAGAGAGAGAGGTGGGGAAGGAACTGAAGTAGGAGACATTAAAGCATAAAAAAAATAGTCAAGATGGGGGGAGAGAGAGAGAGAGAGAGAGAGAGAGAGAGAGAGAGAGAGAGAGAGAGAGAGAGAAGTGGGGGAGGAACTCAAGTAGGAGATAATATGGCATACAAAATAGAGTCAAGTTGAGAGAGAGAGAGAGAGAGAGAGAGAGAGAGAGAATGGGGGAAGAACTGAAGTAGGAGACAATAAGGCATAAAAAATAGTCAAATTGAGAGAGAGAAAGAGAGAGAGGGGGTGGGGGTGAGGGATGAGGGCGGGGGAAGCTCTCAGTAGGAAATGTTAAGGCAATTGCAAAACTACGGCAGGAAGTTCACAGACAAAGTGATAATTTAAACAGTAAATAAGTGCATTCTAAAAATGTAGTAAAGTTCAGAGAGAGAGAGAGAGAGAGAGAGAGAGAGAGAGAGAGAGAGAGAGAGAGTAGCAGGAAATATTAAGGCAACTGCAAAAAATTCACTAGGCAGTTTATAAAGAAAGATAGAATTTTTGTAATAAATAATAAGTCGATTACAAAATTGCAGTAAATCTGAGAGAGAGAGAGAGAAGTGACGATGACCTGCAAACGTAAAACACCGCCAGAATGAAACCACAAAATTCAAAAAGCACAAAACATGACCGGGTTCTTTGACCAACAATCTGGATCTGATTTACGGCGCAAGATTCTACTTCCATATCGCATCAACGGCAATATCAGGAACTTTCACTATCATCATCTCCATTTTTGGTCACGCCTCCTACTCCCTTGTCGGGATATTCACCATCATCATCATTCACTATTTATGGCAAAACATGCCAATTCTTCGTCAGTCCCGTTAATTCATCTGATTTTTGTCCATTCACTATCCACACCACCTTCAACGCTATCACTAGTAACATTTTGTCTTAGTGATACAATTCTTGTATCTTAATCATTTACTTACATTTCTTCTATTTATTCATTATTTTGTTAAGTCTTTTGTTGATTTTTTCAATAAGTGATCTCTTCTCTCTGTATTTCCCACTATAATTTATTAATTCTTTCCAATGAACTTGAATTTCAAGTCAAAGGCCCTGCGGACTTGATCCATATGAACAGGGTTTAAATTCTGAATAATAATAATAATAATAATAATAATAATAATAATAATAATAATAATAATAATAATAATAATAAGGCAAAGTAACGAGAACTGAAGGGATAAAGCTACCAGATGGGAGCAACATCAAACACATAGATGAGACAGGATACAAATACCTGGGAATAATGGAAGGAGGAGATATAAAACACCAAGAGATGAAGACACGATCAGGAAAAAATATATGCAGAGACTCAAGGCGATACTCAAGTCAAAACTCAACGCCGGAAATATGACAAAAGCCATAAACACATGGGCAGTGCCAGTAATCAGATACAGCGCAGGAATAGTGGACTGGACGAAGGCAGAACTCCGCAGCATAGATCAGAAAACCAGGAAACATATGACAATACACAAAGCACTACACCCAAGAGCAAATACGGACAGACTATACATAACACGAAAGGAAGGAGGGAGAGGACTTACTAAGTATAGGAGGGACTGCGTCAACATCGAAAACAGAGCACTGGGGCAATATCTGAAAACCAGTGAAGACGAGTGGCTAAAGAGTGCATGGGAAGAAGGGACTAATAAAAGAGACGAAGACCCAGAAATATACAGAGACAGGAGAAAGACAGAAAGAAACCGAGGACTGGCACAACAAACCAATGCACGGACAATACATGAGACAGACTAAAGAACTAGCCAGCGATGACAATTGGCAATGGCTACAGAGGGGAGAGCTAAAGAAGGAAACTGAAGGAATGATAACAGCGGCACAAGATCAGGCCCTAAGAACCAGATATGTTCAAAAGTACGATACACGGAAATAACATCTCTCCCATATGTAGGAAGTGCAATACGAAAAATGAAACCATAAACCACATAGCAAGTGAATGCCCGGCACTTGCACAGAACCAGTACAAAAAGAGGCATGATTCAGTGGCAAAAGCCCTCCAATGGAGCCTGTGCAAGAAACATCAGCTACCTTGCAGTAATAAGTGGTACGAGCACCAACCTGAAGGAGTGATAGAAAACGACCAGGCAAAGATCCTCTGGGACTATGGTATCAGAACGGATAGGGTGATACGTGCAAACAGACCAGACGTGACGTTGATTGACAAAGTCAAGAAGAAAGTATCACTCATTGATGTCGCAATACCATGGGACACTAGAGTTGAAGAGAAAGAGAGGGAAAAAATGGATAAGTATCAAGATCTGAAAATAGAAATAAGAAGGATATGGGATATGCCAGTGGAAATCGTACCCATAATCATAGGAGCACTAGGCACGATCCCAAGATCCCTGAAAAGGAACCTAGAAAAACTAGAGGCTGAAGTTTAGCTCCAGGACTCATGGCAGAAGAGTGTGATCCTAGAAACGGCACACATAGTTAACGAAAGAGTTGGATGGACTCCTAAGGAGGGCAAGGATGCAACCCGGAACCCCACACTATAAATACCACCCAGTCGAATTGGAGGACTGTGATAGAGCAAAAAAAAAAAAAATAAATAAATAATAATAATAATAATAATAATAAAGGTAGCCATTTCATAAGAAGGAAAAAAGACATCCCCATGTATTTCTATAATCCACCTTCGTAAACGAACTACGAAAACATGTTATATACATAGCAAAATTCAAATTCCATCATCATCACTGCCAAAAATATGGAGCGAATCATCATTTTATTTCTCCTTAAAAAAAATAGCCACTAGAAAGCAAAGCATCGATTGACTTACTAGTCTACCACCATCATCATCATCAATGTCCTCATTATCATCAGAATCATCATCACTTCCTGATTAATCCATCGGCCGCAAACTCGTTCGGAATATAAGACACGCTTGAATGACGGTCATCAATATCTTCGTGACGCGACCGGGATTCGTGCAGAGTCATTCCGGCTTCATCACAATCTAGACATACGAAAGAAAAATTTCGTGTTTTTTCTCGAAATAATGGATTTCCCGGATTTACAGTTACGAATTCTCTTAACAGCGTAATTCGGGTCGTGGAGTAAGTTCTCGTTCTCTTGTCTGTCTGTCTCCGTATATACTAACTTGTTGTCTGTCTCCGTATACACTAACCAAATGCGCGACACAAACATTATATATATATATATATATATATATATATATATATATATATATATAATATGTATATATGTATATATATATATACACAAAATTTAACACCTTTCAGCAACTCTCGGTGGCTATATTTACTACATGGCAAGACGCCTTTGCCAATGTATATTGGATTTTACACAATTTTACATATATATATATATACATACATACATACATATATATATTAATATATATATATATATGTATGTATGTATATATATGTATATATATGTAAAATTGTGTAAAATCCAATATACATTGGCAAAGGCGTCTTGCCATGTAGTAAATGATAAATGGTTGTGTGGAAGTTTCTTAGTCATATATATATATATATATATATTATATATATATATATATATATATATATATATATATATATATATATATATATGACTAAGAAACTTTCCACACAACCATTTATCATTCACGGCAACAGATAGTACAATAAGAGACACGACTCTAAAGAAACGAAACACTTCCAATTCCAACACGGTCGAGAAATGGTCAGCAAGCAAATGATAAAAAAGGCAGATAATACGACCAATTACTGCCCATGAAATTGGATAACACTGTCGGGGGGAAATGATATCGTAAGAGAGAGAGAGAGAGAGAGAGAGAGAGAGAGAGAGAGAGAGAGAGAGAGAGAGAGAGGTTTCAATCAAAGGACGCAACGAAACTGCCTGGTTGAGAACCTCTCAAATCGACTAGCATCAAGCTGAATAAGTCGGGTGATGGATGGATGCAAAGGTGGCTGATACGAAGAAGAAGAAGAGGAAGAGCGGAAGACTCCAAGACCCCTAATCCGACTATAACGTTAAAGCATAAAAATCACAGCGGACGCATGAAATCTTGCGTCCTTCACAAAAGTGCAATTTATCCGTGGATAACTTGCAGGATCTTATACCGTACTAGTAGGCACCCTGAATGAAGTAAAAAGGATTATGTCGCATAATCTGTAATATCTTATAACGACAATCATCCTAGTAGCACACCTCATTCCTTACCCTTCCCCCCCCCCCCCAAAGTATTTATGAGACCCTTTGTTAACCAGAAAAGTAATTCAAGAAATAAAGATGATTAAGCATTTATTTTTTAAAAGGTTTTATGATGAACTCGACTGACGTTTGATGCCCTTTGATAGCACTATAGGTTTACAGCAGAGCCATTTATTACAAAAATAAATTGATATAGTATCTCTTCTGATACATCAGAGGAAACGTTTAGTAACTCCAAGTTAACTCTAAGATTTCTTCAAGGGAAAATTGGACATCCAAACTCTAAGTACTTTTGTTATTATTATTCTTTTTTTTTTTTTTTTACCAAAGTAGTAAACAGTGTTATTGCAAATAGGTCATACCTGTATTTGCTCTAGAATCCGTATCCGTAAAGCTAAATGTAAGGTTTTCATGAGCATGCATCTACTGCAATAATAATAATAATAATAATAATAATAATAATAATAATAATAATAATAATAATAATAATAATAATAATACATGTATACCACAGTATAAGTACGTGGGCACTTATCTTATTTCTCTTTCTATGCAGACAAACCTATTCATAATGTATAAAATGGCCTTAGACACTTACGGGGTCAAAATAGTTCAACTTAAGAAATCTAGAGAACACTAGACAGAATCCTCTCTCTCTCTCTCTCTCTCTTCTCTCTCTCTCTCTCTGGGACCCAAATTCCAATACTTGCAGACAATTCTGACGCACAATCAAGAGAAAATTGGAATTCACAGAGAACCATCAGACAACAAGTCCATTTTTGGCTCTCTACCAAAAATCAGCACCTGGGGTGAAGTGAAGCATTCTTCCCTGAAAACTGAAACTGACAAAAGCCAAGTTGTCATCGAATACTTCATACGATGATATAGTTATCGTGACCGAAACCACCAGAACAAGTTTTCAATTGCTTTATTTACGGTGCATGCGACCAGAGCAAGCGACTCAGCTGTAGTGGATTATTCAACTTGTCAGCGGATAAATAAACTATTGTATTTTTGAATTGGAATTGGGATATGAAATTTTGGGCAAAGGCCAAACTCTGGGACCTATGAGGGCTATTTAGCGCTGAAAGGAAAGTTGAGAGTAAAGGAGGATTTAAATTGTTTGTTTGTTTTGTTTGCATGGTGTTTTTACGTTGCACGGAACCAGTGGTTATTCAGCAACGGGACCAACGGCTTTACGTGACTTCCGAACCACGTCGAGATTCGTGAACTTCTATATGAAATTTGCAACAGGAGGATAACCTCGCAGTTGCACTATGAAACAACTATCAGGAGAGGGTGGAAAAGTAACATAGAAGGAAGATAATACGGACGGAGTTACAGTAAAAGGAATGAAAGCGGTCGCACCTACTGACGCTATGTATTTTAGACTTTTGTTTGCAAAGAAAAAATAAGTTACCTGACATTTATTCACAAATTCTTTTCTTCCTTACAATAAACTCGCCAGCATTTAATCCCTCTCCTCGGTAAAAATACGTTCCCCTTTTCTCTAGTTTCTTAAAGTTCTGCTCAACTTAGGATTAGTGGACCAGTGTTTTTGGGAAACTGCCATGAATAGTAATGAGCTAAAGATCTTGCAAGCACCACTTCGTGATCAACTTTGCTCCATCTCGCAAGCACGGAAGTTTTAACGGTCAAAGTATATCCACCACGGAGAAAATAATGCACGTAGTAAAAAAAAAAAAAAAAAAAAAAAAAAAAAAAAAAAAACAAAAAAAAAAAAAAAAAGGTGGGAGGGGGGGGGGGGGGGGGGGTGGGGGGGGGGGGGGGCAAAAATTGGAGACACTTTCTAAAGCTGCCATACACTCAGGAATAAGAAGGAAAGGCTGAATCCTGAAAGGGGAAAAATACTGCATTAAAAATATCAAAGGAATATAAAACAAGTCACTTTTCATCCTAAAAAAGTATTTCAGATTTCCGCACTGTGAAAAAACAACACAAGGAATAAAGAGGGTGAAACAGAGGATTTTTTGTATTCATTTTTTTTTTTAACGTTGGAATGATAATAACATATCTTTGCGGCCTAAAGCCGTGCCTAAGGTGGTCTTACTTTTATCCTTAAGAAGCATGATATAAAAAGAATCAGGGACACATGAAGAAAATATGAAATAAATCGTGTCCTGAAGCTATTACCGTGATTACTTCATATAGCTCAAAAGTCGTATACCCTGGCTCGAATTAATATCTCAGCACTTCACAAAGACCGTCCAAATTATTTTACGAAGACCTATCGATTAGTTTTTCAGCTTCCTACCGAGACAAGCAAGCAAAATGCCAGACCGACCTCCAAAATCTGGAAGACCATTTTACCTATGTCATGACCATCTGGTCAAGGTTGTTTATTCATTTTATTTTTTAATTTTTTTTTTAGAAGCTTACAAGCAAACAAACGTATAAGGGACATAATTTAATGGGTATGCAATTGGCTTATGCCCAACTTTCCACATCAATTTTTCTTATATTTTTTTTTCTCGAAAAAATGCGTTCACAAGCATCAAGCCAAAATTACTAACTAAAATCAAAACATATCCATTTTTGTCTTATACTAAAAAACCCGTCATGTAAACAACAACAAATGTTCCAACGAGAACGCAAACAAAGAAATTCAAACCACAATTCACAAAAAAACATAACTTAACTGAAGGTCTAACAAAACCAAGACAGTAAACAGAGCAGACACGGAAATACAACCTTGGCAGAAATCTTACGAATCAAGCTGCATTATCCCCCCAACAACGATATACCTCAATGAACCAAACATGAGACCATTTAACCCCAAGTAACATAGGTTATGAGCCCAATGAAGGAGGGGATATGGAAGAAACGCCGTGAATGAAGAGCTAAGTGAAGGACCCAGCGATCCATATTACGTAAAAGCCCACCAGACATTACGTAAGATGCTGATCTACATCCCAGGTTTACGTAATCGAGTCGACGATAGTTAAAACAAAGTCTCCGTTAGAATTTAATTGGAAATTAAAACGAAACCAGAGATGATTAGTGTCAGGTGACACGGGGCGTTTACTTAGGAATTTATTAAGAGTGACAAGTATTGGTTCGAAAGTGACTGGATATCTGTGGTTAATTATTACCTTACTTGAGTAAAATATAATAGAAAGTAATAAAAGAATGACTTGACTAGTTCACCCACTTCATCCTTGGGTATTCAATTTGTTATTTTTCTAACTAGCTATTCAAATGCAAACCTGTTATTTGCATAAAGATGTATTCCACTGTCAGTTGGCTTGACACTGCAATGTTTTTTCTTTGTTTAAATCATAATCGTCCCCACACCTCCATTCATTCTCTCTCTCTCTCTCTCTCTCTCTCTCTCTCTCTATTATATCAATAAGAAATCTTGTCTAACCAGAAAGCTAATATTTGCATAAGTTTTTATATATATAAAATATATAACATATATATAAATTATATATACACATATTATAATATATATATAATATGATATATATATATATATATATATATATATATAATATATATGTGTGTGTGTGTGGTGTGTGTGGTGTGTGTATATGTATGTGTGTGTATATAACATCATACTCAGTTAATGATTATTCATTACCAATATTTACTGCTGATTAAGAAAAAAAACGAACATAAAATGGACATTAAGGGTAATCTATAAAAAAAA
>NC_061095.1:16691682-16711682 GCF_015104395.2 Macrobrachium nipponense | reverse complement strand
CGTTAAGACAGGCAGACGGACAGACAGAGAGAGCGATAGGCATTTACTACAATAACCTATCACTTTGTATATATCCCCTTTAACCTCTGAGAGAGAGAGAGAGAGAGAGAGAGAGAGAGAGAGAGAGAGAGTAAAACATCTTACAAGTGAGTAAATTTCCTTACTTAATGCATTTTTTTTTTTTTTTGTTTTTTTAGAGAGAGAGAGAGAGAGAGAGAGAGAGAGAGAGAGAGAGATCCTTCAATGAAAACCTATTAAAGCAAATCCGAGATTGTGATTGTCAGGGAGCCAGACCGCTGTGAGGCAGAGACAGACGGAGTGCCAACGCAGGATGAGAGAGAGAGAGAGAGAGAGAGAGAGAGAGAGAGAGAGAGAGAGGGGTGGGTGTTGTCCTACCTCAGGGCGTAGGGAGTCTTTAAGAAGGACAAAGGCCAATTCTCATTCTTTAAATCAACGTTATCTTTTAAGAGGGAACTTGGGATTTCAGAGCCTCAGGTATCCCAGTACTACCTGGTATATTTTGGCATTTCTGGTAAATACCGGGTAGTTTCTGGTATAAGATAAATTCTTTATAATTCCATTTAAAAATAATTTTCTCATTTACCAAATAATTTTCTCAAATTCCTGGTAACTGGTACATGGCCGGTGATTCCAGGCACTGAAGTAATGCCATGTGATTCCTGGCACTGAAGTAATGCCATGTGATTCCTGGCACTGAAGTAACGCCATGCGATTCCTAGCACTGAAATAATGCCGTGAGATTCCTGGCACTGAAGTAATGCCATGTGATTCCAGGCACTGAAGTAATGCCATGTGATTCCAGGCACTGAAGTAATGCCATGTGATTCCTGGCACTGAAGTAATGCCATGTGATTCCTGGCACTGAAGTAATGCCATGTGATTCCAGGCACTGAAGTAATGCCATGTGATTCCAGGCACTGAAGTAATGCCATGTGATTCCAGGCACTGAAGTAATGCCATGTGATTCCTGGCACTGAAGTAACGCCATGCGATTCCTAGCACTGAAATAATGCCGTGAGATTCCTGGCACTGAAGTAATGCCATGCGATTCCAGGCACTCAAGGAATGCCATGCGATTCCTGGCACTGAATAAAGCCGTGCGATTCCTGGTAACTGATACGTGCCATGAGATTCCTTGTGAATGCCAACAAAAAGAGGGTCAGTCTCAACGTCCCAACTCGAGCGATTGATTAAGTGATAAGACGAACTGGCGTCGCCACTCGGTTCTTAATCCCACGTTGGCATTTCTTGAAGGGATTAAGAGGATCTGTGACACGTATGATAATATTAAGAATCTTACCCTGCGCATGCGCAGTAGATATCAATATAACCAAAGCAAACGAACAAATTCGTTAGCGCGGATAAGGCAGGAAAGAATTAAAGGAGATATCAAAGTGCAAAAGATTAATTTAATAAAATTAAAGCAAAGGCAAATAGAATTTAAAGAGAAAATACATAAACAAAGAGAAAGAGAAAAAGAAGTCTGATTCTACGACGTATAAAATGGAAGGCACCAGTAATAACACCCACACAGAGAGAGAGAGAGAGAGAGAGAGAGAGAGAGAGAGAGAGAGAGAGAGAGAGAGAGAGAGTTGGTAAGCGTGGGTTTAGGATGCGCACATTTTTGCTATTCCAGAACAATGCATCTTCGCGAGGAGAAAAAAAAAGAAAAATAATAAAATAAAAATTCCGGTACAATCATTATTCTCTTTCGCTAAATCTACGACACTTTACGAATGGAAAGGACGGAGGTCAACGAGATAAAAGCAATATCCCCCTCCCCGCCAACCCGCCCCCAACCCACCTACCCTTCCTAATCCCCCACAAAAGAAAAAAAAATATTAATAGAGCAACACAAGCAGGACAAACAAAAGGAGACGAAGAGTGAGATGGAGTAGGAGGCGAAATTTTGAGAGGCTGATGATCCAAGGAGGTTAGTAATGAATGATGGAGGAGGAGGAAGAAGGAGGGAGGGAGGGAGGGAGGGAGGAATGAAGGAAGGAAGGGGAGGAGGAGGAAGAGGAAAGCTTAAGAGAAGCTGGTTCAAACAAGTTCAATTAAGGGGGTTTAGAGGAACAACAACAATAATAAGAGGAAAAAAAGAAAGGAGAATGGACTAAGAGATGTTTTTATAGGAGGGGGTTAGAAGAAGAAAAGAAGAAGAAGAAGAAGCACCATAATGGGACGAAGAGTTGAGTTGACAAGGGGGTTGAATCAAGAAAAGTTGATTCAAAAGAGGTTGAATGCCATGAGAGTTATACCCTTGGATTGAATGAAACTGTCTTGAATTGTACGTGATGCGTTTTTCGAGGAGAATAAATCCTTGCCTTGCCATAAAAAATAAATAAATAAAAATCTGAGCAATAAAAATATTATACAATAACTTTAGGTTGCGTAAAGGATCACCATTATGACTGGTGGAGATAAGCGACGACTGTAGAGGGCGATGATAATAATAATAATAATAATAATAATAATAATAATAATAATAAAATAATAATAATAAAAGGGTCAATACGTAACGACGGACGATGAATAATAAACGCAGAGGCTGGAAAACATAAATACGATTGAGAACAACGACTACAATACTGTCATCTAATCACACGACCCAGTTCTTTGGTGCTGGTTTTGACAGATAGCGATGCAGACGGACACGCCCACTGACAGTACCATGACCAGACTCTGAGAGAAGCTTCAGAGACAGAAACAACAAGAGCAAAACAACGACGACTGCAACAAACAACATCAGAAGAAGTACAAGAAGGAGGAGGAGGAGGAGGAGGAGGAGGAGGAGACGAAGAGGTGGAGGAGAACACGAAGAATGGATTCTTAAGACCACGCACGTCAGGTTTTATTGTTCAGCTTTTATACTCAGGGCGCCAAGGCTGCACTTTGGGTAGAATGAGTACAAGAGGGACTCAAAAGGTGAATATGATACACAAAATAAAAAAGAAAAGAAATACAAAAAAGAAATGACGAGTATTCCAGGCAATAAGAGCTATAAGGTTAAAAACAAGAGAGGTAAGTAAAAAAAAAATTCATGTCAATCTTTTTCCAAGATGTTCTGGAAAAAAGTACTGACAAACAAATGTACATTATCATTTCACCCAGGCTAATAAAAGTATGGTTTATTTATAAGAACCAAAAATATGATATCCAAAAGTGAGACCAAATAATCTCGAGATGCAAAATTCCGACGCACAAAAAGGTTGATCCTTGTAGGTTTATGTTCGATTAGGATAAATGAACCTCAGTTTGGACTCAATATTATTATTTTTCATTATTATTTAGCAGATGAACCCCATTCATATGGAACAAACCCAGCAAAAGGACCACTGACTTGAAATTCAAGAGGATGTCAAGAGAAATACAGAAAAAAAGAGATCTCACTTATTTGAAAAGAAAAAAATTAATTAATATGGAATACAATATATAACAAATTTATTAAAATGCAAGGATGTAAGCAATCACCAACCCGAGCTTGGAATTACAATCCAGGCTTGTAATGGAATTACGACCGTCAATACACCTGCGCTAGGTACCTGGTGCGTTCAAAAATGGAGCAACAATTAAATTAACGATACTGCTATATCAACGTAAGCTAGCATAGTACGTGGAATGATGAGGATATGAATAAACTGCTCAGCGTTCTCTCTCTCTCTCTCTCTCTCTAACTAGTTTATTTGCAATACTTTATATATATATATATATATATATATATATATATATATATATATATATATATATATATATATATATATATATATATATACTATATATATATACATACACACACACACACACACACACACACACACACACACATATATATATATATATATATATATATATATATATAACTGTATAATGAAATACTTTACAAATTACCAAAATCCCACTGTAGTACAAATGGTAGTAAATAAAAAAAGCAACAAAAGAGACTAGTCAATTAAGTAAAATAAGTAAGTAAAAGTAGCCAAATCACAGAGAGAGAGAGCGAGGAAATCCAAAGACATCCTTCAGATGACGAAACTGAATAAACAGACGAGTCTTCAGAACCAAATAAAAGTCCTCACATGGGCAAAGAAGAGAGAATCTAAGCAGATTCATCCCTCTAAACAGTGACACGACAGAACAAACAGCAAACATCGCTTTGCAAACAATGGCAGGATCACTTGACACAATAAATAATGCCTGCTTCACTTTCTCTTCCCCTTCGGAACATCCCACGGAATAATAGTGTCTATTATTTTGCTATAAATCGTGTTTCCGTAGTTCTCTCTTTTTTTTTTATGTACGACGTTCATGACAGGAAATGGAGAGCAGGTGTACAAAAAATGTTCCATGACAGTGATGATGAATCACAGATACACATCTATGATTAAGACGCGTTGGAAGGGAGGAAATTGAGGAAGATACAGCTTGGGTTGGATACATCTTGCAGCAGAGGTACGGTAAAAGATGAGCCTTGATATCAAAGACTGAGAGTAAATGGAAAATATTTGGGGGTGGATGGCGCCCTATATATTACGGGGCTAGACGTGCTACTTATGGGCTGTCTGAAATGGCTGATACGGGTGAAGTTTTGCGCACATGGGACTCATCCACGATTCAACAGTTAAGATGTGACGGCGGCTGTGACCACTGTTGTTTTTACATTCGAAAAACACACGTACATTTATACGTAAGTATGTGCATGTGTGTGTGTGTGTGCATGAGCTCTTTTCCCGTAATATCTTTTGTAATCACATACAATTTCAAGTTGACATTTTTCTGTTCGTCTGCAGACTTTCCCTCTATACGTTTTCTTCATATTCTTAACCCGTCTCAAGAACGCAATTCTGCTATCAGTCGTGCCTTTATCATTAGACATTATCAACTTTCATAGGGGTAAATTTGTCTGTGTCGGTACCATTATAATCGCATATGCCAAAACATGGTAAATGCAGCCCACATCATTTCGTATCTCTCTCTCATATCTACTTCGTCTTAATGTCATTCAACTTTCTTTTAAGAAAACCATCTCAAGGTTAAAGTTGATGTCCTCTGATACAGTAATAATGGTATAAATGAAGATTTTACTATTATTAATTATGATACGTACACATCCTTATAGAAAGTAAAAAGAACACTAAATACCAAATACAAAATAAAATTGTATTCATCAACTGACATAGGACGTCTAGGCACTAAAAACCATAGAAAATATTTAGACTTTCGTATTTCTCTATAAGCTATATCATTATGCTTTTTTTTACCTTTAGTAAATTATATACACATTATACATAGTACACATGATTAACCTATAACGTCAACCTGTTGGTATGCCTGCTTAACCGATGATACCACCATTTAAACGATAATGCTATTTATATGCACGTATCCTCACTAAATTACCTGATCGTTGCAAACGCCGAATATGTGCCTATATCTACATACGTAGAGAAAACAAATAAATAAGTTATATATATATATATATATATATATATATATATATATATATATATATATATATATATATATATATTATACAACTTTATCCTTTCCACCTCCTTCTTTCCAAAGCGTAGGATCATCCCACGCTGATAAATTCCCGAAGCCTCTTTACGACCACTGTTATATGTGTGGGATTTTATCTCGGAGCTGGACAAATGAGAAGCGGAGGAGGAGAAGGATGGCTCCATCCTACGATAACAACGGCCTACTTTTCCTTCCCACCCTACCCTCCTTTTTTTAGGGATGGAGCAGGAGAGGGAGCAAGTGGGGTGACCTCCAACATAAGTATGAGGTACACATACCTCATATTCCTTATCCCCTGCCCCCAGCGCTGGCCAGAGATCTCGTATATATGATTGACAACCGCTGCCATTCACGTGGAGCATCACAATACTCAGAAATCCGATGGAATGTCAATTCATGGCCGCGTTTCGCAAGGCCGTCAATCAGCTGATAATGACAGATCACTTAAACGTGAATTTTTAGGTAAGACTTGAACTGTTTAAGTAACTGATTTTAAAGTGTCTTGGGTATTTATATGGGCTTTTGGGAATTGAATCTTTTTATTAGAAAGCATTTGTTCATAATTACCGTGACAAAAAACGCAAATCTTAAGTTCAACTAGTGTGAAGGAGTTATAAGATCACCTTACAAACATTTCACCAAGTCACAGGCTTTTCAAGTTAAAATATCACAACTGAGCCACAAAATCCCATTACAAAAACTAAGCAGTCACTGATGTACCTATCAGCCATTTAATTTCATGATCATTATTACCACCAGTTGCCTAAGAGAATAAATCCCCCACACCTACAGTTTACGAAACACAACATCCAGAAATGAGAGGCCGCGTCACAGCAGATAATTTAACAAAACAAAAAGACATCAAAACTTCACAACAGATGGCGAGATTAGGCTTACGTAGACACACCAGTGGACTATAAGAACAGGAGGAGGAGGAGGAGGAAGAGGAGGAGGAGGAGGAGGAGAACTTAAGCTGGGAGTGATTTGGAGTATCTGAACAGCAGGATTTTTTTTTTTGATGGGGTGGGGGAGAGAGAGAAGGATAGGGTAAGGAAGCCTTAATAGAACTTGAGACCTTAAATGTTGGAAAACACATATACAAGTCTGTCCAATCTCTCCCAGTCTGAGGGATTTCATTTATTACTTTTTCCTTCCAAGACTTCATACTACTATCTCTCTCTCTCTCTCTCTCTCTCTCTCTCTCTCTCTAGGCAAAGACTTAGTTTTGTCCTGTTTTAAATCCATCCCCATTTCACTGTAATTAATTTGCTTTTCCCCTGGAAACATAATTCTCTCTCTCTCTCTCTCTCTCTCTCTCTCTCTCTCTCTCTCTCTCTCTCTCTCTCTCTCATTTTTCCTCTGGGCGAAGGACTCTTTTCTTTTTAATTTACATCCTTCTCCATCTTAATATAATGTATTTGATATATTTTTCTCTCGCTCCTACAAATTAATCTCTCTCTCTCTCTCTCTCTCTCTCTCTCTCTCTCTCCACACCCACACAATCTATCCCCACTGATAGAGAAGCCATACCGTACTCCAAAGCGCACATCAGGTACAAAAGACAGAGTGTACAAAATTAGGCAAGCACAGAAGATTGACGTACAAAGTCCAGACACTTCAAGAACAGGTTTCTGAGAAACGACGCCAAGCATCAGGTCGGGAGGAAAGAATAATAAGAAGGGTATTTGAAGAATATAAGAAGAATATCGTATGAGCTGTTGGGGCACTGGTACGACCTGGGCACGGAGGTGAATAAAGCCGCTGATTACAGGAGGAGGCCAGGTTAAGAATTGGGTTGGACGATGGGCTGGTTGAGGAATGGGATTGCAAGGAAGAAGAAGTTCCCATCATCAGCAAGGTTAAGCGTTTAAAACGAAGTAGGAAGATTAAGGTGGTGGTGTGTGCGGCCGCCATTACGTCAAAGACCGGTTAAGGTTTTGGTTTGAAATGCAGTTTTTTATTTTTCAATGCAGAAACTGTTTGTAAAAAATTCAATTAATGTTTTCACCATACAATTATTTCAATCAATCATGATGTTATACCATTTTTGGTGTGTAAGATAATAATATTTTTTTGTTTTTTTGTTTTTTTTTTTACAAAAAGTAATGCAGAAACTGTTTGTCAACAAAAATCAACTAATTGTTTTCAACTTACAATTATTTAAATCAACCGTGATGTTATACCATTTTGGTGTGAAGTACATATAATGTATTTTTTTTGACAAAAGGTAATACTTTAAATATATAAAATTTAAACAAATCAGTCTTGATGGTACGCACAACCATTTTGGTGTGAAGTCTAAGAATCTTATTAGGTAAAGTTAATGTTTTCAATATATAATCATTTAATGAATCTTGATGGTATAAACTAACATTTTGGTTTGAAATACAGGCTTTGTTTCAAAAGTTAGTGTTTTAAATACATAAATATTGACATCAAACTTGATGTGATATACACTTATTCATGTTAGTTCAAGAGTAAAGATTTTTATTTGACGTAAATAGTTTATGCAGGACTACATAATGAAATCAGACGGGGTATAAAGATGTGAATATATCGTAATTAGCTCGAGAATGTGGACATCCTTCAACATTTCCAGTGACCAAATAACGGAAACAAACCTCATGAAATTCAACCATTGAAGTTAGTCCAAGAATGTGGAGATGTAGCCCTGTAAATATCAAGTAACTGCACACTTACAAGCTACGAAGTAGGCGCTCTTAAGCACAATTCTGGACGATTTACAACCGAGCGGACCCATATTTACAGCCAAGATAATTGGGAAATCACCACATAATTCAAATACCGGTGGAGTGCAGCTTCCCACCAATCATATCGCATGACATTAAAGTACTACGGCACGACTATAAAATCATATTTGGTTCTACATCAACGAACGAATAAGGCACAAAAGTACTGAGGAACGAAGAGGTAATTTATCCTGTTATGAAACGCGGGTGATTTGACCTCAATTTCCCGCCAAGTCAGCCCGCGAACTTTTTTGGTCTGATTTTAAAAGATGATTCGATCTGAATTTCACGCCAAATTAGGCAGCGCGAACTTTTTAACGTTCATTATCGAACTTCGGAAACCGGGAATCATCTAAGACGTAAACAAGCTCGGCAATCAAGTTGGAAAGCCGAATCTCATACGAAGGTATCGATTAAGACTTACACAGCCAATTATTTCCTTATTTCCATTTCGCCTTTTTAGTTGGTGATGGAAGGGTAGGGGGGAGGGGGTTAGGGAGAGGGCTCAGTTACCCATGGACTATTACAGAATTATTGCTACAAATTCAGTCTGCGTTAAAAGAAGTTAATAAGGGTTGCAAGTAAGGAATATTGCACATTTTGTATAGTACTGTTACTTTATTTACTCCCGACCATAAAATAGTTTCCACATGAAGATGAGCTGATGATGTATTTCTGTGTCCATATTTGAAAGGTTGCAAACTTGGAACTTAATATCCTCTCTCTCTCTCTCTCTCTCGTCTCTCTCGTCTCGGTCTCTCTCTCTCTCTCTCTCTCTCTCTCTCTCCAGGGAGTTTCCTATATGATCTTGTCTAGTAAGAGAACTTTTGTATCATGATGGTAACTCTCTCTTCAGTATACAAATCATAACTCAGAAACAACACACAAAATTGCTTTACACTTCCTATAATAAAATTTAAACAATAAATCCCCCCCCATCCCCCCCCCTCTCGCTCTCTCCTCTCGGATCTCCTCGTCTCCTCATCCTCTCCTCTCTCTCGTTCTCTCTCTCTTCTCATTATATATTATATATATATATATTATATTATATACAATATATATATATAATATATATATATATATTTTTATATATATATAATATAATGAATATATATAATATATATTCTTATAATAAACCCTATCTACATAATAATATATTATATATATATATATATATAATATATATGTAATATATTTGAATCACCTGGTTGAGCTGTTCCTACGTGACCTACTGTACTAGTGGTTTTAACTGGACTTTGAATACTTGTTTTTCAATTTTTTCAGTTTTTATGTTTACTTTGTTAGATGTTCTCTGTGTTTTTTAGCATTGTACCTCGAAAATGTGTTGAAATAACACGAAAGCGCTCGTACTCCTTCTTTTTATTATTCCTGTGGCCTTGCTAAATATATTGTCACGCTATTTAGTGACATATAAGCATATATATATATATATATATATATATATATATATATATATATATATAAATATACATATATGTATGTATATATAGTATATATATATATATATATATATATATATATATAATATATATATATATATATATATACACACACACATATATGTGTGGAGAGAGAGAGAGAGAGAGAGAGAGAGAGAGAGAGAGAGAGAGAGAGAGAGAGAGAGAGAGAGAGAGAGAATCTACAAAACAGAACAAAACCGGACCTCCTTCAACACCCCTACGAGCACCACCCTAAAATTGTTAACCAATCAGGAACCGAACAGGTGACGATGAACATTCGTCACAGAGGCCAGCGTCTACGACGATGACACGACTACCAGGTGCTTACTGCCTGAGCAGTGTATATACGTACTACTATATATCTCGCCCTAACGAAGACCATGACAGTTTCAAATGGCACTGATGGGGACCTTGTGGAGGAGAGAAATTGGGCTTGGCCCTAGTGCCCCTTAACAAGAGCATTACGGGGAGTTGGTCCTCCAGTGCTGGGGAAGAAGAAGAAAACGAAGAAGAAGAAGAAGAAGAAGAAGAAGAAGAAGAGGGAGAAGAAGAGGGAGAGATATACTGTCCAATATTCCATTATACGCCATCTTTAATACCAGGGGGAAGGAGCAAGATATGCTATTCTAAATTCCATGCAAGGCCCCGTTAGCATCGTATGAGAGAGAGAGAGAGAGAGAGAGAGAGAGAGAGAGAGAGAGAGAGAGAGAGAGAGAGGTTGAAATTTAAGAGCGGAACCAAATTCTTAATAAACTAAGCTTTATAAAAGAAAAAAAAATTAAGAGCAAATATAATTTAAAATGGAGCATAATATTCACAACAATTTAGTATCTAAGAAAAAGTCTTCTACACTAGTTTTACATGTAATTATATTCCGATCTCTCTCTCTCTCTCTCTCTCTCTCTCTCTCCTCTCTCTCTCTCTTCTCCTCTCTCATTTAAACACATTTACCGTACACGAAAGCACAAAAGCTCAAAAACGTATGTAACACAATTAGAAAAGCCACTCTCCAACGACATATTCAGATTCGGTGATCGTTGTAACTGTACAACAAAAAGAGACCATTTTAGCGTTCAAACATCTAAGTGATGAGTTGCAGTCATTCTAAGAAGAGGATATATGCGTTCTTGGAAAGGTGACACCGTGCAAGACTTCACAATTGGGTAAAATTTAGTCACTTTCGTTCCTGAAAGTCTGTGTCACCCAGGACCGCCCACCCCTCTCCAAAAAGCTTTTTTTTTTCCAATGATAGAAAATCAGTAAGGGTTCTATATCATTTAATATCTATTTCTAAATTGGTAAATAATCTAATCTCCATTCCTTCCTGTGTCATAAGACCCTTTGTTTTTAGTACTTTCCAGTAAACATAACAAGAAGTCGCTTTCTATTTCTCTTCACCTTTCTTATTGAGTTAATAGACTATTCTCTGCTTACCTCAAAAGAATAAACTTCCGATGGCCACACCATTGCATCAAGCCACAAAATCGACACTTACCTGGAAAGAAAAAAGAAATCATTATTAAAACATAAATTCACAGTAACGTAATTCCAATTAGAAATAAGTAAATTGGAACTTAATTAGAATAAATAAAAAAATACTTTATCTGGTCTGATTAAACCTCTTAGATTACCAACGATTAAGGGACCAACAGGCTGGAGAAAGATATTGAAAGATAAGCGTAAGCAAATAAGACCCATAAGGGATAAGCTTACAAATGGCACTTGGTAGTAACTTGCAAACGACCAATATATACTCTTTTATTTGCTTCAGCATCAACGCTCCACTCCCTCACAACATTCATGAAGACATCTCTCAAAACATTCAGTACATATAATATTCAAGAAAATATTCTCTTTCAAATCACCAAGAAAACATTTCTCTCCAGACGCTTAAACCTCAGAAAAAAAAGTTCCATTACTGGAGTATTCCAGACAAAGCGGTTTTGTTATCGCCGCTTAACAAAAGTTCAATCAACGGGCACGAAATTTATAAAGAGCCTAAAATGATAAGAGGCCAACGACCCCCGATCGCAGAGTTATAATAATCGGTTTCGGAAAGAAAGGAATCTTCTCTCGCACAGCCAATACCTTTTTGGGTAAGTTTCCGAGCTAACCTCTTTGTTGATTATATAGATATTCCGTTCTATATTCTTCTGCCGCAGCGCCCTTCTTATCTGTTGCTCAGCGAGTTTTAGCAGCCCTTGGGGCACTTAGTTCCTTATGCAAGAATCTGTGCTCCTTATGAATAATGATTTGCGCTCTTTTGCTCTTCAAAAGGGTTCTGTACCTGCATAGTTACTTTTTTTTGTCATTTTTTTTTTTGAAGCGTTGTTACGTATCATCGTCTTCGTTCTCGAGATTTCACGAACCGTTAACTTTAAAAGTGTTCGGTTACGGCCTTTGGCAATTTTTCTTGATATTGTGTCTTATTACCAGTTTCTTCTACTATCAAAGCAACTTGAAAAATCTGTAGGTAGTATACCATCTTGACTTCTTTTAACACATAATACGTCTTCTATTTTCCAACATATAAAACCCCCAACATTAACATATGTGAGGAACCCTTTCAGAAAGAAAAGGCAGTTCCTAAATAACACATCTAAAAACGTGACGTCAGTTTACAGAAAAACTATGGCTTACATTTTTATATATATATCCACACTCAAAACACTAGAATATGTAAGAAACCCTTTTCGAAAAGAGTACATCTTCTAAATCACTCAACAGCTTACTTATTATCTAAAACTCGATTAGGTAAGCAGGCTCAACTCTCTCATTACCGTCAGTAATGACATTACAGAATTTAGCCAGCATGGAAAAACTGGTTTAGCTGCTGCTGTTATTGATAATAATTATTGATAATAAAAAACTAAAGAATAAAAAACAGTCGGGTACAACCCCAAAAAGCACCGAGAGGAAGTATCTAGCTTCATAAGAAGAATACAGTTAGGACACCAATCAAGGGAGGAAAATTTCAAAAAATTATATACAATTTCTATAATGTATAAACATTGCTCAAATTACACTATTATTATTTATTATTATTATTATTATTTTATTCTTTAGATATTATTCAGAAAATGAAAAACCCTATTCACATGGAACAAGCCCACCACAGGGGCCACTGACTTGAATTCAAATTGAAGCTTCCTAAGAATATGGTGTTCATTAGGGAGAAGTAGGAGGAGGGGAAGGCAAATAAAAAAAAGGAATGAAAAAATTAATAAATAGATAAAAATGGATAAAATGCAAGGAAAATAGTATTAGGATAGGAATACATTGCTTCTTCGCCTGAACTTTAGAAGTTCCAATTGCACGACATTCTCAGGGAGACTGACTGACAGACCGATATATATATATATATATATATATATATATATATATATATATATATATATATATATATATATATATATATACTGTATATATATATATATATAAAACATAAAGACACTGAAAATTAATCCTTTTAACAGCCGTGCAGGAATCTATATGAACACATTCAAAGCTTTCATAAATTACAAAGGAATTAAAAGCTTAATACAAGGGAAGTAGATGGTAGGTATGAGGACCGAGAAGTGAACAGGAAGAGGAGAGGAAAAGGAGGAGGAAGAGGAGGAAAAGGAATAAAATACAGTAGGAATCACCTCACGCAAGATGGAGAATGATAGACAGAGTAGATAATACTACTACTACTACTACTACTACTACTACTACTCTACTACTACTACTACTACTACTACTACTACTAATAACTAATAATATAATCATAATAATAATAATAATAATAATAATAATAATTCATTGAAAATAATGGCAGAATTTACAGAATTGATTTAGTACAAAATTCTCTCAATTCTTCTAATGACTTGAATGGGGGAAATTTTGTATAAAATCAATTCTGTAAATTCTGCCACTATTTTTGAATAAAACATGTTTAAAAGAAGGTCTATTTTCAGCATACACCACTAATAATAATAATAATAATAATAATAATAATAATAATAAATAAAAAATAATAATAAAATTAAATTAATGATAAAAACGGCAGTGACGATGGAAAAAGGAAGAGGAACAAGAAGTACGAAAATAAAGCAGTAGTGATATATATATGTACTAGCCGCTTTGTAGAAGGGGAGTGGAAGACGACGTCGTTCAGATACAATCAAGAGGATTATATTTAGACCAAATATGGATGACAACATGCCGGCCTGGTCCACTCACCGTAGCGAGAACGCTTTGGCCGGGTGGCGAGACTTAGATCGAGCCCCCAGATAATGGTTTGTTCTTCGAAAAACAGAGAGAGAGAGAGAGAGAGAGAGAGAGAGAGAGAGAGAGATCTGTTCAGGGAAAAACGGCGCCTACTCAGAGCTCACTCAAGAGATTATTATTATTAATTTATAGAAGTAATCAAAACGCCTGAAAACTAATGACGTTTAGCATTGATTTATCAAAAAAAAAAAAAAATTTGTCCTGGTTTCAGAAAATTTGAAGAGCAGGGCATAGTCGTCTTCTGAGAGAGAGAGAGAGAGAGAGAGAGACCTACTATAAGGGATCGTGATTTATCACAGCATGATATTCTTACGTTAAATAAGACGCCCCTCAAACGACAACAAAAAACATATCCACAGAAGTATGGCACCGTTTCTGAATAGTGTCACACAAGAATATCTCGTACATCTATTATCGATACTAAGAGGAAGGAGGTGGGGGAGGGGGGGTTGACTCCCCCCCGAACTAGACGACCAAATCCCCTTTTCCATTCCTCTCTCTCTCTCTCTCTCTCTCTCTCTCTCTCTCTCCAGTTATTCAAAACCTAATCCTTGACAAAGGGACTCCTTTGAATGTCCATCTTGCCTTGTATAGACAGTTTTTTTTTTTTTTTTTTTTTTTTGCAGATGTTACTTTTTTACGAAGGGTTTCCAATGCCAGTTCCATATCTGTGAAAGAGGGTCGGGTTTACTGTTTCGTATCCAGCGGTGAGCAACAACAACTTAGAATATTGAGCCCATATGAAACGCCTCCAGCAATTTTTTAATTGGGTCCAAACACAGGGTGTCCATAAAGTCCCGGTACCATTCTGGGCAATAAATACTTGTAATGGTACTGGGACTTTATGGACACCCTGTGGAACACCAACGAATTAAGAGGCATTTCCAACATTTTAACAATGAAAAAAACCCATCTCGAAGATCATTTAAAAAAAAATAACTAGAAAAAAAATTTAAAAAATCATAATTGAAAAATCCTGTAAGGTTCCAAAAAATCAAGGTGCATCTTCAAATATTTTAAGAGCACTCGGAGCCCCGATTCATTAATTTTACACGCTATCATCTCCAACATCATTAAAACGAATAAACAAACTGCCAAGCAAAGGAATTTATTTGAGAAGATTCTATCAAGCATACGAAAGAAATTCCACTAGCTGCTTCGTCTTTTCTGATGAACATTTTGAATAAATTTAACAAAAATCTTCAGGAGATTTTTTTTTTTTTTTGCCTAACATGCCCAGGAACTTTCACTAATGAATATATTATTGTTTTACCGATTTTTATCATATTCTGAAATTTACATTATCTTTGTTAATATTGGTACTGTGCTTTTTAATATAGACTTTACAACAGCAAATGGACTACTTCTAGAGAGAGAGAGAGAGAGAGAGAGAGAGAGAGAGAGAGAGAGAGAGAGAGAGAGAGAGAGAGAGACGCAAAGCAAGTAAAATTTTTTAAATAAAGCCATTTTTAGACCATTCTAAGTTGACAGAATATTGTAAATATTTAAATGGCTGCATAAAGATACACTAGATATGACAAGACGTGTGTGTGTGTGCGTGCGTATGTCTGTGTAGGAAAGAAGAGAGAGAGAGAGAGAGAGAGAGACGTGGCACATATGCAGTTCGGCACGCGCACTTAAGTAAGAGAGAGAGAGAGAGAGAGAGAGAGAGAGAAGGAACATGAAGTTGTTTTGTTATAATTAAGGGCACGATGAGAGGCGTGATGACCTAAGGCGCCTTCACGCCTGTTTGGGATTCTTTCCTTACCTTGCCTCGTGGAAGGATATACGAGGTAATCCTTCCAAGATATATTTTCTTCCTTTTTGACTTTTTCTGCGAGCGATTAGTCACTTGCTTTAGGAGATTTTGTACTTTATTTTTATTTTACTGCATATTTTTTTTTTCACTCCACGAATGAGAAGTCTTTTGATTGAGTGAATGGAAAAAAATATGGAAAATAATAAAAACCTTTTTAAGATATCATTCAAAACTACACGAAAGCTCCGCTACTCATGAATGTTTCATAGTTTATTAAAAACAATTAAAAATATTACATTGATTTTCAAATTTTTTTTACAAACTAGAAAAAAGTCATGAGTAGTGTAGTTATCGTGCATTTTTAAAATTATTTTTCACAATGATTTTTCCATATTTTTTCCATTTAGTTAAGAGGAAAAAAGTTAAGAAAATTAATGTGATAATATCAACAAAAACATAGCCATTATTTACTTTTAAAATGCAGTGAACCCAACATTTTTTTTTTTTTGAGGCCAGACCAAATTACTACAGCTGCGAGGCACGTAAACAGTCGTAAACATTCATAAGACGCTTGTAATAAAATAAACAAAATCCCTCGTTATGCAGATTTCCAAACACACGCACATCCTCTCTCTCTCTCTCTCTCTCTCTCTCTCTCTCTCTCTCGACGTCAGTATACAATAAAATCTCTCTGGGTTACATGAAACCAAGTATATAACAAAATATCTGTATCACGACAATGGTATATTCTATAATTTCTCCATGCCAGTTTATTCTGTAATCTCTTCCCAGTCACTTTATCAGTATACTGTAAGGTCTTTCTTTATACCATTACACATATATATTCTAAAACCTCAATTTCACGTTATGTGTACAGTATTTTATAATCTCTCTTTTAAGCTTAATCCCAGTGCATGCCAAACTCTGAATCTCAATAAGATAAAATATTCTAAGCTACTTTTACTGCATTCGCCAGCATTTTCTAAATATTTTTTTTTTCGACGCCAGAATATTCTAATTCAACAGTATATTTTGAAGCCTATATGCGCCCCCCCTACACACACGCTAATGTATTCCTAAGTATATAACTCGTATAAACACACAACACAAAAAAAAGCTAGAGTCTGTATATATCATAATATCAAAGCGAAGACCTTTGCTACAGAGAGAGAGAGAGAGAGAGAGAGAGAGAGAGAGAGAGAGAGAGCGTCTAAAGGTTATCTGAAGTTAAGCAAACCCCCAGTGGGGAGGCTATACACACAGTATGAAAAGAGGTCCCACTGCCCCCACGAGGTGAAGGTGACCTTGTCGTACACTGACTCAAGCCGACCTTTGGCCATAGAGTCCTTCCAGATGATGGAAGGGGAACGTAGTGTGAATACGTTGTATATACACAAACACAAGCCTCCATAGGTTTACCATTTTTGTAGACGGAGGTACGTGCATCTGTATCTTTCACACTGTTAAATTACACTTGCCTAGAAAGTAACGGTCGATATTTACCTTAAAACTTCCAATCGCCATAACAGTTGGTATGACCACGCTTGAATATGCAACGTAATAATACTAGTGAAAAGTCTTTTGCATCTGCCAACTTTTCAGTAACTTCAGTTACCACTCAAACCCTCTTATGGAGAGAGAAGAGAGAGAGAGAGAGAGAGAGAGAGAGAGAGAGAGAATTATGTCGAAACTGTCGATATGGTATGAAGCCAGCTTGCCTTTATCTAACTGCATATAAGCAGTCATACGCAGACGGCAGGAGGAGGAGGAGGAGGAGGAGGAGGAGGAGGAGGGGGAGGGAGAGCGTATATACGCCAGCATCCTTTCCTGCCCTCTATTATGGATGCAGTGCTAGGATAGGAATGGCCCGTGGGACAGAAGGGATGCAACAGATTTGCAACAATATTGCTTTTCCTCTATGACTCACCGCGGGAACATTCCATCGTTTTTAATCTCTCTCTCTCTCTCTCTCTCTCTCTCTCTCTCTCTCTCGTTCAATTTATCCACTGCTTTCTCCCCCTTCTCTCACATTCTGTTCACTAATATTTCTTTTGACTTATCCACTGGTTTTTCTGTTTCTCATTTCTCAATTATCCATTATTCTTTTCTTTCTTTGCTTTTCTATTGAATCCATCTTTATTCCTTACATATACAATAGTTCCTTCTCTCGTCCTTATTTCATGAAGCGTCATGTTTATTAATATTTTAATGTATTCTTCATAACCTCTGGTGAACGATAAAAAAAAACATTAAATTTAAGTTCATCCCGAATAATTCTCTCCACATCGTAAAGAGCGAAGCTGTATCACTTTTAAAAGCCATTAAATTAACTGCAATCTTCTCAGTCTATCCTTGACACACACAGATTACCTCACCTGACGAATTCGGGGAGAGAAGAGAGAGAGAGAGAGAGAGAGAGAGGTGAGAGAGAGAAGGAGAGGCAGAGAGAGAGAGAGAGAGAGAGAGCATAACCTCTTCTTATGAATGTACTATTAAATCCAAAAGGAAAATACACAAAAACTCGTTTTTTTTTTTTCTGACACGAGACTGACCTGACCACATGTCGTTTTCTATAACTTTAAAAGGCGCCATTCTTATTAGCCAAGCGAATTTTATGGTATGACTGCAGGTTAGACTCCAAAAAACCAGTCTTTATTATTTCACAATTTATCAAAACTTTCCTTTCGGCGTCTCTCAGTAAAATTGGGAAACATCTCTGGAATTCAAGGGTTCCAATTAGGTACTATCTTACCCTGACGCATTTTGCTATGTTGAACGGTCAAAATGTTTTTATATCGAACTGTGTAGGTAACACCGTGTGATATGTCTAAATAATATTTACACATTTACTCTTGAAAATGTTTAAATTAATCAAATAGAAAATAGAAATACACTGCTGTATATTTGCAAACGCTGAACAAAAAAATTAATACAAAAAATATAACTGATGATGTAAAAATAAAATAATGTAGTCTTGTATATTTGCAAATGCTGAATAAAAAAATTGAACCAATAATGTAAAAATAAAATAGTGCAGTCTTGAGCATGTGAACGTAACATTCACAAATTATAGGGAATATAACTTTCGATGTTCAATACTTCACTAGTGGTTGCCTGCATAGAAGGAAAAGTGTTGATGGTTACGCTCAAATTCTCTCACAAGAATTAAGATGATGTTGTTCCCATGTATTAATCTTGACACCATCCAAAGATATACAACAAAAGATTAGTATGAGTTTATAGTTTTCCTGAATGTAAAAATTATTTGAAGATGATCAAGTTGTCAGCAAATCACTTCAAAAGTCTTCGATGCAATTATTTCATACATGTGATCATTAAGAGTCAATCTATCTCTTTCATTCATGCTGAAACTGTAACCTATGTAATTAAAATAGCAGTCTAAATACAAAACTTTTTTTTACTAATTTATCCCTTTAGACTTCAAGACTGAGAAAAAAATGATAAATATATATGTGTGTGTGAGAGAGAGAGAGAGAGAGAGAGGAGCCATGCAAAATCCAAAATAAACAAAAACAACGCGCCGCCCCAAATTAGACAGCCGTCAAAAGGAACAGGAAACATCCCATCCCTCAGTACCTTCCACTATATGCCAAGACCACCGGGGGAATCAACCTTGCTTTGAGGGAGGTCATCACCATCTCTCCCAAACGGATAGATAAATAGATACCTTCCAGTCCCAGAGAGAGAGAGAGAGAGAAGAGAGAGAGAGAGAGAGAGGTCTGACCACACTGAAGACCCAAACAACAAGCGCCCCAAGTAGAGGGTGAAGGATCACAGTTACTTTCACAAAACTCAATTCATACAGACTTACATACATACATGCAGCGTACTGCAGCAGGCACTCATGTGTGTGTGTGTACGTGTGTGTGCGCGCACGTCTCGCGCGCGCGCGAATGGACGGGGGTATGAGTCATCGACGTGAAACGCAAGGTAACAAGCCTCTACCCCGGCCCCCCCGGTAGGAGGAGAAGGGGGAGGAGGTTTATCCATTCACTCTAAAGGCAGGGGGGGTCAGCTGACTTCACCAGCCACCCAATTATAAAAGGGCCAATGGGGGTAGGGGTGAACGAATGTTCATGAAAATGTCATGAACGCCAATTAAGTGAAAATATATATATATATTTCTCGCCTTTTTTTTTATTTACACGAACAAACTAGTTCCATTTGGACAAG
>NC_061095.1:16661682-16684182 GCF_015104395.2 Macrobrachium nipponense | reverse complement strand
TGTATAACTAGTCTAAAAGTTTTTTTCCTTCGTGCAAAAACCTTTAATTATACATAGCATCACGTTTTATATACTTCGTGATCAAGTTATTCATATATATAAATATAAAATATATATATATTATATATATATATATATCTATAATATTATATTAAACCCTAGCCATTAATATGAGCTCATTCTTTATCTACTAATTCACAAGGTTAAAACATAATTATCTCGATCATGCAATAATAATTATTACTTCTCAAATACCCTCCCAACAGCTGAGAACTTCTCATCTTACAAATAGAAAGTAACTCTTCCATTATCATCGCTATTACACATCTCAAAGTCAAAGCGATATTCCAATCTTGAATTGCACGTCCCATCGACACTCAAATAAATAAATAAATAAATAAATAAACAAACAAACAAACAAATAGGAAAATAAGAGTATCCTGCTGCCATGAGAGCAACTGCTAAGTGGCGCCATGCACCATGGAGGTCCAAATGCACTGAAAAACAGCTTCATATCAAACAACAGCTGATATCGAGTCTCCGTACCTCAGCCCTGGCCAAAGCAAACCATTAATAACAACTCGTATACATATATAACTTCTCAAGTATGACGTGTTTTCTCCATTTGTCCATACAGTGAATAGCTCATACGTCTTCCAAACTCGTAGCTTTGATGAATAACACGAGAGGTGTCAAATGTATAATATCAGTTCGACTGTACAATGAACTCTTGAAATGTTATATTCATATCCACCCAAGGATATGCTGTATTGAACCGTGTCGTTAAGTGCGTTCGTCTGTCTGTCTACAAGATATACAAAATCCTGTAGGTGAATATTCCTGGCTATGGTCCAAAAGAATGCAGGATTGATTTTGAGTTGGAGCTGGACCCAGGATATTGCTTTAAACAGGATTTTTTATTACTTTTTTTCCTAACACTGCTGGAATTCTGTTGTATCATAGAATAATATCAGCGGTTTGATTTTCAAACGAATTCTTCAGTTCATTTTAGTTCACACAAATTCCTTGGTGTCTGCTGCTATCTTTCTGTAAACTTCAGCCACTGTTGAAACACAAGCCAAATATTTATCACGCAATCATCATAACGTACAGTCAATTCCACAGGCTACTCTCAAACTTATATTAAATTAGAATATAAGACATCAAATCAAATCATAAATTATAAAAACACCAGGTAATTCAAATAAAATTAAACCACTGCTATGGAAACATTAGATTAAACTCAAACCAAGCAGAATAACATTAAAATAGGATTAAACATAAACTGCAGCATTCAAACTGTTAACCCAAACCCAACCTCTACGACGTCACTCATACTATAGAAACCCAACCTCTAGGCTTTAATCTCAAACCCCCGACTCCCTGAGGTACCCAGACTGTAAACTCAAACCTCTAAATTGATAAACTTTAAGACCCAAGTCTTCATGGCACCACCATCTTTAAAGTAACTTCACCGACACAAACCCTAATAAAAGTGCCTCCATCCAACTCCGCCACGCCCCCCTCCTCCCCACAACGTAATCTGCATTACACCAAATTAGGAGGACGTGAAATACTGGACGCGCGTCCGCGATTAACTAACAATGCACCGGCGATATAAGGATTATCCACGCTATGCACCAGCAGCAGAATGGTCTCATTAAAATGCATAGTTAATTGCAGTCAACAAATGGGATGGACATAATTACTCTTTCTGGTTAGTTCTGAACGATGCGCCTTCATTAGCGGTTCGCTCAAGCTGCAACCTTGAAGTCTCTCATAATTACTAGATGGCTGAGGGGAGGTGTCTGTGAGTGCATACGAACGTATATAATTTGACGCAGCATTAATAATTTCTTTCATTTTCCAGCAACCAGTAACATAAATAAACGCTTAATTCAACAGAGGCTTCCCGAATTTTCAACAGAAACGAGACAGGGCCGTTTCCCCAGCGACAGGTTAAGGGATCGATCGCGGGTTTAGTTACTTGTTTGTTTGCTTGTATGGTGTTTTTACGTTGCATGGAACCAGTGGTTATTCAGCAACGGGACCAACGGCTTTACGTGACTTCCGAACCACGTCGAGAGTGTGCACTTCTATCACCAGAAATACATATTCTAACATCTCAATGGAATGTCGAGAATCGAACTCGCGGCCACCGAGGTGGTAATCCAAAACCAAACCGACCACGCCACTGAGGCGCTGTTAGTTACTTCTGAGCTGACAGTACTAATACCTGCGGCGTGAGACCACGAAAAACTATTTCACTGTAACCGTTTATCTATCAATCTACAGATATTTAAGCTCACATTGAGAGAGAGAGAGAGAGAGAGAGAGAGAGAGAGAGAGAGAGAGAGAGAGATTCCAAGGCGCTCCAGGAAGCGAAAAGCAAACTTCGGAAGTATCCAAACCACAGCAAAAGCAGAGGTAGCAACAGGCATTCCATGGACAGTCCTCCTCATAAGCAACAGGTCTGTCAGGCTTACGTGGCCGAAGAAACTTCTTTTTCTCAAACTTCACCTAAACTTCCGCGTTATTCGACAAACAAGGGCCAAAGCTCCTTCGCGTAATTATAACGAAGTAAGACAGCCACCAGCATTTAGCTATTTGCAAAGAATTACGCGAACTGCCTTCCTTAATTCTTATCTTGATTGATATATGTACTATAACCACCATTATAGTTCAAATGTGCTTACAACTCTCCCCTGGTAACTTCTAAATATCGATATATTTCGCTTATTACTGTCCTCCTTTGGTAATTTTCCAAATGGCAATGAACTTCTAAATGTTAACGTTGTCAATATTTTTCTCAAAAATGGCAAAAATTCTTTCAACTCTGGCATATTGCAGTCCCTGTTTCGAAAATAATGTTTAAAGGAGACTTTACAATTCACGTTTATTAAAATTTTCTTGCATAAAGGTGGCAGGGTTATGAGGCTTGTGCAAAGAAAAAACGTTTGTGGTTTGCAAAGAAAAACCGTTTGTGGTTTGCAAAGAAAAAACGTTTGCGGTTTGCAAAGTAAGAAGCCTGCAATTAATATAGTCTAATATTATACATAACGTCTAACCAAAATACTAAAAATTATTGCTGGAGCTCTGTCTTAGCATTGCGATAAAAATGGTTTAATAATGAAGATTAAGGATTAGGAAAGTCTGCAATGTAACATTAAGAAAGTCACATACAAAGCTGAAGAAGAAGAAGAAGAAGAAGAAGAAACACACAATGTTTATGACAATAAGTTACTCAAAAAAAACTAGACGTTTAGGGTGAAATGGCGTCACGGCCTGAAAGGTCAACAACAACAACAGCAACTCAAATGTCATATATGTGGAACCGAGCGGAATCCGTTTCTTCAAGATACTTCAGTTAGTTTTGCATCGTCATCTCCCTCATTTTCCTTCTTGGGGGCACGCACGCACGCACGCACACACATGCACGCACTCCGCTGAGAAAATGTAACCGAGAAACCTTTTGGAAAGGGCAGCAGAGGCCAAAGAGGAATGTAAAACAAACTTATTCATTATATTACATTCTCCTTTTGGAGTTAACTAGATATTGAAACGTCTACGTAAAACTGAATTTATCATTTCGTAAATATATCCATACAGCTCAAGAGTATTATAATATAATCCTTTTTAACCAGGCTACCACGGTTCTCTCTCTCTCTCTCTCTCTCTCTCTCTCTCTCTCTCTCTCTCTCTCTCTCTCTCTGTTTACATGGCTCATCCTTTTCATAAACACCTGGGGCAGCTGTTTACTCATCTTTTCTATTTACCATTTTCGGAAAGGGTCGGTTGAATTCTTGCACATTCCGATGATCGACATTAATTTTTACGGGGGGGCTCTGCTCCTCTAGATCTTCATCATTAATCATAACAATTTTAACATTCTGTATTGGCAATGGCGGCTTTCTTTTTTATTTTTCCTTTTTTTATAATTACATTATTCGTAATAGTACTTTAGACGTTCACCAGAAGCTTCCGTGTCTTCTTCTTCATTCACCACTCAATCTGGACTTTCCTAGGAAGACTTTAAATTAAAAGCGTTGGTCACTTATCATTTCTAAATTGCATTCAATATGGAGACTTCACAACACCACCATCGTCAATCATGATTTTGGAAATATTTTCTATACCATCGTCAACCATTCATTTAACTCTGGAGGAGTGTTTAGAAGCGTTCGTTAATCAAGTTTTCATTTTTTTTTGTTTTTGGGACGGACGTTGGAAACATTCTCAATATAACCGTTAAGATTATAACACTTCTACAAAATTAAATGAATGATTAACAGTTGTATTGAGAATGCTTCCAACGCCGTTGTCTCATTCATCCTATTTCGCATTACTAAAATTGTTATTATCAATGTTTCTCTTCCCATTTTTTTTAAAATTACGAAGATAACCTTCGCAATTCGTACTCGTAAATGACTTAATTTACTAACTGCATCAGAATTACACGAGCATCGTCAACAACGGCTGGATACAGACCTGCAAAAGTCGACCTTCGCTCACCCTCACAATGCTGTTGTTAATATCGACTTAATTCTAGATTTGCGTGGGAAGCTCTCATTAACTACGACCGTTCCTCCGTTACTGGCGGCTCCGGTCCTATATACTCTGCAAGGGAAGCCTTCAATAACAATCAAGTTATTCTTAATTTCCTGTTGGGATCACACATGCAGCCATCTGCCCAAGCTGTGACAGTATTCCTGTCAGCATAGATACCAAAATCATAAGCCAACATCAATAGCCACGTGAAATTACATACTGCAACACATCTTGAATCCCGTAGATCAGTATTCCTAAATTTCAAATCATTCTGACGCATTGGCGCATAATTAAATATATCTCAAGCCTGTTATTTTCAGATACAACCAGCTTCTAAGCTGCAGAGTTGACTAAAGTAACGTCTTCGTTAGAATTCAAAGAGATCTCAAACCGAGCATTGAGCAATATCATCCCAAAACACCAACTGTTGGTTAAAGCACACATTTGGATATATCACATTTGACCTTAATCCACGGTTCAGATTTCTGAAAGCTTCTCGCAGCAAAATAAACAAAACAAACCCACCAGTCCTAGATAGAACCCTCTCATTTAAGAAATGAATACAAGATAATTTGTCCTCATTACAAATACAAAAGTCCCTCCCAAATCACGACAACCTTGTGATACAAAAGGCCGTGATTGACCGCTAAGCAGAAGTGAATGAGACTGTCCCGTTCTTTACCCTATTACCAAAGCTCACTTTCCCTTTATCCCCTCCCTTCTAATTTCATAAACTCACCCTTTCCGAAGGGGAGCTGAGCTCCATTCCATCCCATTATAACCCATTACACTTACAAGATCATCTTGTGAAGTTGAAGCTAAGCTAATTTCGACCAAGCTATTTATTTGGAAAAAGTATTAATAGTAATGACGTTTAAGTAAATGCCATAAAAATGGAAGGTGAGTCATCCTGACAATTATGAAACCTATGTATGTCGAGTATCATTATCCCCAATAAATTATGTCAGTGTTAATGTATTTTCTAAACACCTGTGAGCAAGAAAGCAATTGAATACATATACATCATATACATTTGAATTATATACATTTACACGAATTTACCCCTATAATTCTAAAACAGGGAAAATTTATAGAAGTATTCACATGTTGATGCCATCGATTAAATGGATACGGAAAAGAAGAAGATGAAGAAGGAGAGAGAGAGAGAGAGAGAGAGAGAGAGAGAGAGAGAGAGAGAGAGAGACCCAACACGATAAAAACTCTAGGGTCTTAAACTGCCGCAGACGGCAGCCATTACCTCCTTCAGGGAGAAAAGTTGGTCCACGAGGGATAACAATAAAATTCGACATCTCTCTACGATACAACAAAGAAACGAGAGAGAGAGAGAGAGAGAGAGAGAGAGAGAGAGAGAGAGAGAGAGAGAGAGAGAGACTCTCTATACATATTCATTTTCCGCATGATGAACAACAGGATTACAGTGATAGGATACGGTAACAGGGTCAATTCCAATAAAGCTTCAAGACTATACAGTTTACTGTGAGGGAAATATTTTGGGGGTATTGGGTTGGGCTGTTACTACGAAAATGTGATAACATATGCTTCTCACAGTAGCAAAAGCTACAGTAATAACAGTAGCAGCTGTAGTAGAAGTAGTAGTAGTATTAATACTGGTAGTGTATATGTATATATATGTATATATATATACATATATATATATATATATATATATATATATATATATATATATATATATATAATATATAGTTGTTGTTGAACTACAGCCATAACTTCAACAGAGAAGGCCGAGTATTATACGTCATTAACATTTCCTGAAACCAATAAAATAACAGCACGTCTGAAATCTCTGTAATACATAAACAAAAATAATGACGACTGCTGTATCTCCACGTCGATATTCCGCGCGTAGGAAAAAAAACATTCCATGAAAATTCAAACATTATTTTGCTCAGTGCATGCCCGCACCATATACAAATTCAATGTATTGCAATGTATTGGCTGATCAGCGTGGACAAAATGCACGAACGATTGATTCGCTTCACTTACTATAACATAAATATACAGTAATCTAATTGGCAATCTGCACCTCGATCACGCATTCACCGTTGCAACCGGCAACCCAGACACTTTGTGCCCGAATCTGATGTAAATTCATGACTTAATTACCAGTCTGTAATGAAACCTGGACCAGCGATCGAGTTCGATTCCAGTCTGCGAAAAAAAAAAGGATGCTCGGAGCTACGGATATTTATAAATGAATTCACGTATTATGCTAACTGTATACCCGCACTCAAGCTCGGAGCTACGGATATTTATAAATGAATTCATGTATTATGCTAACTCAAGAATAAACTAAAACAACAACAACAACAACAACAGTCTAATAACAACAACCTCATTCCGGACGATGCATGCACCAATACACAGCTTAATGACCAATTTGCGCCTTTATCAAAAGTAGTCTTGGAAAAAAAAAGAAAAAAAAAAAAAGCTTTTAGATACTATAATAGTGTAATGGTTTTCCCTGGGGCTATACCATCCACGTCGATATATCTCTTCCGTATTTCTACCCCTCTCCTAAACCCCCCACAACGTGACCCCTCTCTCACCCTTCATCGACACATCCCAACCCCTCCCCCAGGACGTCCTGCCCCCCAAAAAACCGCCGCGCCCCTCCCTCCTAATAGTTCGGGGGGGGGGGGGGGAGGGGGGGGGGGGGCGCATTTCCCTCGCGACTACAAACAACTCGTCGCCGGGCTTTGTTCGAGTCTAATCACTTCAAATGAACACTGTTGGAAACTGTTAAATAAACGGATAGGGGAAAAGGGGGGGGGGAGGGAGGGGGGGTGGGAAGGGGTGGGTGAGGTGGGAGTATAGTAGGAGGCGAGGAAAACGAAAGGAAGGCAAAGGAAAAGGGAGAGAGAGGATAAGGGAAGAGAAACGGATAAAAAACAGATAAAGGAATTAAGGTATATTGTAAAAGGGAAAAGGGGGCGTGGACGGGGGTGAGCAGGGAGGTATAGAAGGAGGCGATGAAAACGAAAGGAAGGCAAAGGGAGAGGGATAGAGGATAAGGGTAGAGAAACGGATAAAAACAGAGTAATAAAGGTATATGTAAAAGTTTATTTTTGCGACCTTCAAATTCGATGCCAAATTTTTATTGACCTTCAGGCTTTTAAGTTGCAAAACAAAATGAAGAACAAGTTGAATCTATTATTATTATTATTATAATTACATATATCAAATCCATCACCACACTCAAATTTCAATTTAAAATCTACATCATATTATTGTATACATTCCACTATGATCTACAGTCACATCTGTGACCCAGAATTAGGGTTGAGCACAGCCTCAGCAAACCAAATGGGACTGACCCTCTATTTACTATCCTATAGCATTCAATATCTTTAGTAGAGAGAGAGAGAGAGAGAGAGAGAGAGAGAGAGAGAGAGAGAGAGAATATAAAACTTTAATGAGACAAGTAAATCGCTAGTAGAGAGAGAGAGAGAGAGAGAGAGAGAGAGAGAGAGAATATAAAACTCTTTAATGAGACAAGTAAATCGCTAACACGACGGAAGGAATTGCATCTCTTCACAGATTAAAAACCTTCCTAAAGAGAGAGAGAGAGAGACCTTACCTTACAGACCTTACATCTTGTTCGGGTTGCCCCAGGTTCCCTCAGTGTGAGGCACCTCTAAGTCTACCAGAGAGTTGCTAGTACATCTTCCGGTATATTTTGCATCTTCCAATCTTGGATGGTCTGGGATGCAGTTTAGATATTTGTCGAGCTTATTCTTAAACACATCTACGCTCACTCCTGATATATTCCTCAGAGAGCTGGCAACGCATTGAATAGACGCTGCATTATCGATGCTGGTGCGTAGTGGATTAATGTCCTGTGTGCTTTCCTTATTTTTCCTGGTATAGTTTGGCACTATTAATCTACCTCTGCTTGCTCTTTCTGATATTTTAGTTCCATGATATTTTCTGCTATTCCGTTCTATCTGTTTCCATGCCTGAATTATCATGTAGCGTTCTCTTCTCCTTCTAGACTATATAATTTAAGAATTGTAGTCTTTCCCAGTAGTCTAGGTCCTTAACTTCTTCTATTCTAGCTGTAAAGGACTTTGTACACTCTCTATTTGTGCAATATCCTTTTGATAGTGTGGGTACCATATCATATTGCAATATTCAAGTGGACTACGAACATATGTTTTATAAAGCATAATCATGTGTTCAGCTTTTCTTGTTTTTGAAGTGCCTGCGTAACAACATTCCCATTTTTGCTTTACATTTTGCCAACAGAGTTGCTATTTGATCATGCATAACATGTTCCTCATCATCACACCAAGGTCTTTAACTGCTTCCATATTTGTGATGTCTCATTATTAGGTCCCTATATGCATATAGCTTTCTTTCTCTGTCTCCATAATTTATTGATTCAAATTTATCAGAGTAAATACCATCCTATTTACCTCTGCCCAATCATATACTTTGTTAAGGTCTCTTTGTAGAGCGTTCCTATCTTCATCACAAGTAATTTCTCTACTTATTCTTGTGTCATCTGCGAAACTACTCACTACCGAATCCTTAACATTATTGTCTATGTCTTCAATCATAATAACAAACAGTATTGCAGCTAACACCGTACCTTGCGGCACACCGGATATTACCTTGGCCTTCATCCGATTTCTCGTCGTTTGCAATAACTATCTGTTTTCTGTTGTGTAAAAATTCTTTTAACCATCTTCCTACTTTATCCACGATATTGTGTTTTCTAATTTTCTTCGCTAATATATTATGGTCTACTTTATCAAAACCTTTTGCAAAGTCTAAATAAACCACATCTGTTTCATTTCCGCTTTTCATATTTTTGAATATGTTTTCACGGTGGACTAAACAGTTGGGTTGTGTACTTTTTCGGGTACGAAACCATGTTGTCCTTTATTAAACAAATTATTTTTTATTAAATGTTTCATATATTTTCTTCATTACCCTTTCATACACTTTCATAATATGTGATGTTAGACTCACAGGCCTATTAATTATTGCCTCTAGTTCTTGATCCACTTTTGAAAGTAGGGGTAATATATGCTAATTTGTGCTCATCATATATCTTGCCTGTATCTACACTTTGTCTTAATAATATTGCAAGTGGCTTTGCGATAGAATGAACTACTTTCTTTAACAAAATAGCAGGAATTCCATCAGGCCCTGCAGCAGCTCCATTTTAATTTCATTAATAGCCTGCACAATATCAGCTTCATTAATATCTATGTCAGCTAAATATTCACTATTTTCATCCCTTACTTCTATATCATTATCTTCATTATCTATTCCTATGGGGTGAATTCTCTCTTATATCGTTCTGCCAGTATGTTGCAAATTTCCTTTTTTCATTCGTTAATCTCCCTTCAATTCTTAGAGGGTCCTATTTCTATTTCTTCTTTTATTCATCTTCTTCGCATTATGAGTATAATAGTTTGGGGTTTTGCTTGATATTTAATAGGGTTTTTTCTTCCAAGTCCCGTTTTTCATTTTCTTTTGATTGTATAATCTTTTGTTCTGCATTTTTTCTATCTTACTTTTAGTTCTATAACTTTCCATGCATTTTTTTCTTTTGCAAGACCTTTTTTCCACTTTCTGATTTTCTGGAACAAGATCCTTCTGTCTCTTGGTTATGCATGAATGATGTTTACTTTTCTTCTTCGGTATATATTTTTCCACTATTATCTCCAATATTTTATATAATATCTCCGTATTTACCCCTTATGTCATCACTACGAAAATGTTATCCCAATCTTTGTTTAATTCTTCATTAATTTCTGACCATTTTATATTTTTACTGTAGAAGTTGTATTTTCCATATCCTTCCCACTTTTTCATTTCTTGCTTGTCTCTATTTTTCACTTGCTTTGGAATGAACTGTTAATTCTATGACATTATGGTCTGAAATACTCGCATTATAAACTATTATTTCTTTAACATAATTCATCTCGTTCACAAATACTAGGTCTAAAAGTATTTTTCCTTTCTTGTTGGCAGGTGATTTATTTGTTGAATGTTGTATTCTAGTAGCATATCTAATAGCTTTTCAAATTGCCTCTTATCTTCTGCACTACTATTACTCTCTTTTTTATATATAAGAGAGAGAGAGAGAGAGAGAGAGAGAATATAAAACTCTCTAATGAGACAAGTAAACTGCTAACACGAGAGAAGGAACTGCATCTCTTCGCAGATTAAAAACCTTCCTAAAGAGAGAGAGAGAGTTGCTCAGTAACAGCCCGCTGGGAAAAAAAAAAAAAAAAAAAAAACGGTGCCAGGGAAAAAATGCAAATCAATGGGGTACGGTTCAACAACCGCTCAAGGGCCGTTCCCGGAATGGGCGGCACACGAGTGGCACTAATTATAGAAGAGGGGGAGGGAAACGAAAAAACAGACAGCCGCCGGCTGGCTGGCTGAGTTCGCTCCGAGCCTCATTTACAAAATGCATTTTTCAGCCATTTGACAAAGAGGCTCATCTAAAACCCTGTATCAAAGTATCGCGTTTGTTTATCTTAAGAGTAGATGTCTAGAGAGAGAGAGAGAGAGAGAGAGAGAGAGAGAGAGAGAGAGAGAGAGAGAGAGAGAGAGTTTTACCAGATATGTGCAAACGTGAATCAACAATGCAGCAATGTCACACCCAGACAGGATCCTACAAATAACGGAATATAAATTGCAAAGCAACTCTCTCTCTCTCTCTCTCTCTCTCTCTCTCTCTCTCCTCTCTCTCTCTATATATATATATATATATATATATATGTATATATATATATATATATATATATATATATGTATATATTATATATATATAAATATAAACATATATATATATAGATATATATAATATATATATATATATATATATATATATATATATATATATATATATATATATATATTACGTTATATCTTTGGGTTACATTGTTACGAGATAGGAGACACAATTTTAGATGAGTAAATATACGTATTATATATACATATATAAGATGGGAGCCCAGCCACCTCCCCCCACCCCACCCCCCAAAAAAAAATAAAGTCACGTCATGAGCAAATCAGCTGTAATTCGCGCCGTACCAAAGTGACCTTCTACTATCATACACTCACCCTCCCTCCTCCTCCTCCTCTACTCACGTTCTTCCTATTCTGTAAGTAGGTGGAGGCTGAGAGACAAATAACAATAAGAAAGAAAATAAATCTATGATTAATTACAGTTTCGTCTTAACGAATCGCCATGCAGTTACCAACTGACAATTTAGGTGACTGTGAAACTGATCTTATGTTATATGATGTAATTGAAGGAAATTATTTTTAATTTTTTTTTTTAATATTTATTTTATTCAAATATGGTATTCAGTAATTGGTATAGCTAATTAGCAATTATGTCTATGCCTCAGGAGGGAAAACTGCATTGAGTTCTAGTAATACTGTTGCACTCATTATTCATTGTGAAACCTCATAGCCCAGATATAGAAAACAAAATAGCCGCAAAAATAAGATAAAATAACCAAGCACAAATAGAAAATATAAAAAATGCTTGAACAGTGGATAAATATGAAATGATGCAATAGAGGATGTAACGAAGAACCGCAACATCCAAAATACGAAGACAGGAGAGAGAGAGAGAGAGAGAGAGAGAGAGAGAGAGAGAGAGAGAGAGAGAGAGAGAGAGAGAGAGATACTCTCGTTATCACTTATTCATCCTGAACGCCTCAGAAGAACGATTGGGGTTAGTGGATCATCATGACGTGATACAGGAGTTGAGAGAGAGAAAGAGAAATAGCTAGCACAGGTGTTCAATATCATCAGCTGTGAACTTAGCAGGGTAATTCAGGTCGGAAGATGGATGTGAGTTGCTTTTTGGAGAAGTATTATCAGCTTGCAAGCATTAATCATTCCGGTTTGGACTTCTAAGGGTTTCCTTAGCAAAACTGTCAGTAGGAGTAGTTTCGTATTTGCATCGTTCGTCATTTTTGGCGTTACTACAATTTTTAATAAATTTAAATCTGTCTTTCATTTGAAACTCTGCATTGAAAACATTCCATTTGAAAATTTAAAAGACAGCTTAAGAAGTAACTTATATAAACTTTTAATATAAATTTCTGTCTTTCCATTTTGAAACTGCATTGAAAACCTTCCCATTTGAAAATTTAAACGACAGCTTAAGAAGTAACTTAAATAAACTTTTAATATAAATTTCTGTCTTTCAATTTTGAAACTGCATTGAAAACCTTCCGATTTAAAAGTTTAAAAGACAGCTCAAGAAGTAACTTATAAAGAGCTCAACCTAATCACAAGCGAGGTTTATTACAGAACAGTGACCTGAACAAAAAAATCATCTGGAAAATATTATAAAGTAACTTGGAAAAGAAATATAACAAATATTTTAAAAATTACTTGATAACATTATATGCACTTTTACACATCGAAAAAAATAATGCTTGTTAATAAGAAAATGGCAAAAATCTACAAAATTCTACATAATCATTCAATGTCTCATGGTATAATATATTCACAAAACCTTAAAAATTATAGTAACATAAGAGAACAGGAAAGATCTTGAGGAGCACGAGAAGAAATGATTGAAAAGAAGAAACCAAAACAACAATAAACCCGACGTCAAAATTACAAAGACATAAAAGCCTACTAAAATAGGCTACATAACACGTGAAAAAGCAAAAGTAAATAAATTGAGAAAAAAAATGACACCCGCTTTCCGGTATGTGAATACTGACACATTTTCGAGTCTTCGTTTGTGCCACATGTGGCTAAGTATACGTGTCACTTGCAGGTCAGGTGGTTACCTCTAATTAACTCCAACAAGCATTAAAAGGCTTAAATAGCACACTACACTTCAATGAAAAATAATCAATTAGATTATTATTATTCTTATTATTATTATTATTATTATTATTATTATTTATTGTTATTATTAAAAATATAGTTAATCAGTACATTCATTAGAGCTCTAAACTGCTTTACTTATCTTTTCGTACAATCACTACTACTATGGCTCCAGTCTGAATTACTGGTTATGGAAATATAAAAATAAGTAGTATTAGATGACTAAGTATAAATTAGTGAGAGTAAAATGCGATGGACAAAATCACATTCTTGCACAAGACACTTTCTCTGAACGAAATATAGGTGTGACGTGGTCAAAAACTGCCAAAATCGTACTCAGATGTCAGTTTTCGGTACAGGTGTGCATGACATTTCTGCAGGTGTTATGGGGTAGGCCCTAAATACCTGCAGATCAAGGTAGAAAATATTTGGTCAATTCTGGATTATTAAGAACCAGGTTTCACTAAATACATACATAAATATATACGTTATAGCTATAACATGAAAAAATATACATATACATATACATATATATATATATATATATGTGTGTGTGTGTGTGTGTGTGTGTGTGTGTGTGTGTATATAAATAAATGAAAATTCATACATAAAAAAATAAGCAGTCGCTCCACTCAGACAAAATGTGACCGTTTGAGATAACTGGTCCATTACGTCTAATAATTCGTTATTTTCGGTTGGTTCCAACCCCAAAATATTTCCTGTGGATAAAGTACGCCATTTGTTTCCAATGGAGATCAAAGAATCATTAATACTTACGTATTCTTTATGAGACACGGGTCCAGTTGAACATCTGGTTGTTTGAACGTCGTACAAAAAAAAAATAAATAAAAAAATAAAAAAAAACCTTAATTTAGAGTTTAAATTTCTCTAACCACACGAATGTGGAATGAAATCTGAAACTGAAGCCATATAATGCTTACAGAAAATCTGTAAGGGAATTATTTTATCTGATTTATTACAGCAAAAATCATTTTTCCCCAAAAACTGAAATGTAGGTAAACACAGATATCTCAGTTAAAGAAATCTTTTAAACATATTGAAAATAAACGACTTTGAGCAAAAAAAAAGAAAGTACGGACGAAAAAACTTCGCGAAAAATATGGCCACCTGCTGACCACCCACTTCCCCACCCAACAAGCCGCCCACCACACGCCCAAATTCACCCATCCCTCACCCACCCTCTCTCTCTCTCTCTCTCTCTCTCTCTCTCGCCATTTCATCCGTATCAGACCACACCCAACCACCTGTACAATGATTCATACATATTTTAGCCAAAAGAAAAAAAAGGAAAAAAAGTCTGATGAAATACCAACATGTTTTTCTATCGTTATCTTTCCGGCCGGTGCTCTCTCTCTCTCTCTCTCTCTCTCTCTGTCTCTCTCTCTCTCTCTCTCTGCCACTTAATTTGAATTTCAAATCTGGGGAAATACTGCAAGAAACACCTGTTGCATCAAATGTATCAATAATAGGGAAAAAGTGTAGCAGAATGTTTTCAGTCAAAAGATAAAATGCATCTGAATATACGAAATCAAACTGATATGGTCTATTGATTGATTGATTGAGTGATTATTATTATTATTATTATTATTATTATTATTATTATTATTATTATTATTATTATTATTATTCGGAAGATAAACCCTTATTCATATGGAACAAGCCCACCACAAACTTCCAAAGAAGATGGTGCCCATTTGAAAGGAGTTACAAGAGATGACAGGTAATACAAAAAGAGGAAATCGGTTATTAATAAAGAAAAAATGTTATAAATAAAGCAAATTAATAAATAAGCATAAAAATACAGATTAGACAAATACAAGGGGAGTTGCCTTAGGGTAGTAAATGAACATAATTATCTTGTGAAATACCTTTGCTTGACACCACAAAAAATGCGCATATCCGTGAGAGAGGAGAGAGAGAGAGAGAGAGAGGAGAGAGAGAGAGAGAGAGAGAGAGAGAGAGAGCCTATTCATCACTAAATCCGGAACTTGACCTTATCACCTCCTTATCATTTTAGCCACTTTGGCTATCGTGACATAATAGGTCGTAAATCATTCCGCTCTATACTTATGACGAAACAACTAATACCCAAAGCGTAACAGAACAAACAAAGATGTGAGAGAGAGCATAATTCAGTGCTGTCGTGCCATACGGACGTTCTGTTTCTGTGAGAACTTGCTGTACTGTAAAGATTAATAAATTTTGCTACTATTCAATACGACTGTTCTCTTATTTTGAGGAAAAAACAATGACAACAACGATCAAATGCAAATTCAATAAAACGTAAAAATAACCAAATAAAAAAAACACGAAGGATAAATGTATGGCAACAGAAAGATAAGGGGCAGGCATATGAGAGAGAGAGAGAGAGAGAGAGAGAGAGAGAGAGAGAGAGAGAGAGATATATATTTTATTATAAATACATACATATAAATGTATGTAGAGAGAGTTAGAGAGAGAAAGCAACAAAAGTAATTTTTATTATATACATATGTATGTATGTGTGGAGCGAGAGAGAGAGAGAGAGAGAGAGAGAGAGAGAGAGAGAGAGAGGAGTAACTTAAGACACCCCCTACCCCGCCCACCAAATCCCCCCGCCCCCCCAAATCAAACATAAAACTGCATTCATGATTCCTTTGCGTTCCCATGACATTTCATCCCTTCTTTCACTCACGTGACATTCTTCCTTTTGTATCGCAAATTTTTTGTTCCCCTTTTGTCAGGGCATATATACATACTATACATACAAAGCAAGGCCGGGCCATTCTTCCTAACGCAAAGAACGACATGAGATTTCATTGGAGGCTTCCCGTATATAATTTCCGTCTGTTGCATCCGGGGGCGACGGCAATTTTTTTTTTTTTTTTTTTTTTGACAACGCTGAAATGGGCGAACGAACTTTAACCCCATTCATTCACTGAGAAGAGAGAGGAGAGCGAGATGAGAGAGAGAGAGAAGGAGAGAAGAGAGAGAGAGAGAGAGCAGCAAAGAAGAACAAGGCTAAAGGTGGCGAGCAGAATTTTAAAAGGTTCATTTATAGGAAGAGAGAGAGAGAGAGAGAGAGAGAGAGAAGAACAAGATAAATTGTGATAAACCACAATTTTAAAAGGTTCATTGATAGGAGAGAGAGAGAGAGAGAGAGAGGGAGAGAGAGAGAGAGAGAGAGAGAGAGAGAGAGAGAGAGAGAGAGCAAAGAAGAACAAGACTAAATTGTGAGAACCACAATTTTAAAAGGTTCATTTATAGGAGAGAGAGAGAGAGAGAGAGAGAGAGAGAGACGGAGAGAGAGAGGAGAGAGAAGAGAGAGAGAGAGAGGAGCAAAGAAGAACAAGACTAAATTGTGGAGAAACCACAAATTTTAAAAGGTCATTCAATTTATAGGAGGAAGAGAGATGCGGAGAGAAAGACGAGAGAGAGAGGAGGAGAGATGAGGGAGAGAGAGGAGAGAGAGAGCAAAGAAGGAAAGAACAAGGACTAAATTGTTGAGGAAGACCCGAATTTTGAAAAAGGTTCATTTATAGGAGATGAGAGAGAGAGAGAGAGAGAGAACGACCGAGAGGAGGCGGAACGAGAGAAGAGAGAAGGAAGCGAAGAGTAATTGTGAGGAAGCCAGCAATTTTAAAAGGTTTCAAGGCTTTAAATGGGTGGAGGAGCCAGAATTTAAAGGTTCAGTTAAGGAGGACCGGAGAGAGAGGAGATCGGAGGAGAGAGAGAGAGAGAGACGAAGAGAGAGAGGCAAAGAAAAGAAAACAAGACTAAAATTGTGAGAAACCACCAATTTTAAAAAGGTTTGTCATTTATAGGAGAGAGAGAGGAGAAGAGAGAGATAGGGGAGAGAGAAGGACGGAGCGAGAGAGAGAGAGAGAGAGAGAGAGAGAGAGCAAAGAAGAACAAGACTAAAATTGTTGAGAACCACAATTTAAAAGGGTTCCATTTATATTTGAGAGAGAGAGATGAGAGAGAGAGAGAGAGAGAGAGAGAGAGAGAGAGAGAGAGGCCACAGCAGTAAAGGAGAATAAGGCCCCAAATCGTGAGACCTGGTATTAAAACGTTCATTGAAAACGTGCATCTGTGAAGTATAAATGATGGAAATACAAAACAAATTTCAAGAAAAAACGTTGCATAATGATAGAGAGAAACATTAGGTCAGAAGAGACAGCGGAAAGAGAGAGGGAAAGGAATCATTCGCATATGTGAAAACAGCTTCAACCGCGTTCACCAAATAAGTGGCTCAAATTTTGGGAAAACACGAGATCCACAATTCAAATTAAACGTTCGACATATATACGCATTCAAAGAAAATTGGACCAAAATTCACAACAGCTGAACATTTCACGCAAACGACATCAGCGATTCAATTCTGTATCGTCCATTTAAAGAGGAAATGCAATTGCTCAATCAAAATTACGCAAGCACTAGACGAGAGAGAAAATGGACGATGTGAATTACCATCTTTATTTCTGGTACGACCAACAGGATGGACATTTACTGCGACACACAGCAGTTATAATGAAATCAATATCATTGCGTGGGAAGACCACGAAGAGATTTTTGACCTCGATGCAATTCTAAGGTCAGCTGTGGGTTTGTAGAGTTTCCTCTGAATTTAGCGTTTCTGTGGGTTTGCCCCGTCTCTCTGTGTGAATTACATATTTACATTTTTCGTTAGATACAGTTTCAGTGAACTAGTGTACCCGTTAATTTCAGACGTTACTGTAATGCGTCAATTACTCGCCGCTTCTATGCGAGTTACATATTTCATGAGATAGTATAGTTTCTGTGCATAAGTGTTCCTGTTCAGTTCAGACGTTACAGTAATGTGTTAATTACTTGTGCACCAGTCTCTATCATTACATAATTGACAAAGTAGAAGGTACTAATTTCGTGATTAAATGCGACTTTCCTTGTTAAAACTCTGTTCAATCTCACGTCTGGGAAATTTACTGTTCATACTACATCAAATCTCATACTCATTTTCAGAGAGCAAAAAATGTGCAAAGTCGTGAACAAAACAATCTATCTTCGACGATGATACAAGTTTTGTATATATATAGTATATAATATATATATATATATATATATATATATATATATATATATATAATATATATAGTGAACATTTTTACGTAAGAATTCGAGTTTCAAATTCTGAAAATAACATGAACATTTACATTCACGAACATAGCAAGGTCAATTGGTTTTTCAATAAGTACGTATAGTCAGTTGTGCAATCTGCCAAAGGCCAACTGGTGCAACACCAATTTTGGAAATGGCATATCTGTCAATGACCGACAATTCGACGCTGAGGTAAGATTGAAACCCAAACGTGAAGAAATACGACTTCTAAGAACAGCAGTAACGACGAGGATCTTAACGAGATAAAACCGAAATATATAAATATAAACGCCAAGTGTTCTGCCGAGTCACTGGTCCATGAGTCAAAGACCATGAGATCAATTTTGTCGCTATTCTCTCTCTCTCTCTCTCTCGTATCTTAAAAACTACTGAGGCTAGAATGTTGAAATTTGCTACGTTGAGCATCCACCCTCCAATCACCAAACATACCAAAATGCAGCCCTCTATCTTCTATAGTGTTTATTTTATTTAAGGTAAAATTTAGCCAAGATCGTGCGTCTGGCACCGCTATAGCTAGCCAAGAACACAGGCCGTGGCTGCATTATATACACTGTGCAGAAAACTCGATTGCTCCGAAGAAACTTAGGCGCATTTTTTATCTGTTATTATTCTTCTGGAATGACTTTACGCTCCACGAAAAAAAAAAAAATGAATAAAAAGAAAACCTCAAGAAAAAAAAATAACTGAAACTGCATCGTCATTATTTTCAAGGTCAGCGGAATGACGACTGAGATGTCGCTGAAGCCGAATTTACGACGGGAGAATTAGAACGACGATCTGTGGCGCTGAGAGAGAGAGAGAGAGAGAGAGAGAGAGAGAGAGAGAGAGAGAGAGAGAGAGAGAGCCTAGACTTCAGTTTGTGGAACAGGATGGAAATGGTAACGTTTATGAGAGAAATATATATATATATATATATATATATATATATATATATTATATATGATATATATATATAATAATATATATATATATATATAAATATTTACATCCTGTATATATATAATTAAATATATATTATATAATATTATATATATATAATAATATAGAATAATATAATTATATATATAAACCATTTACGTTTTGTATAAATAACGTTATATATAGATATATACTATATATATATTATATACTATATAATATATAATTAATTAATAATTTATTCATGTATACATACACATACAAAAAACGTGCAAACCACAACACGGCATATTCGTACCACGGAGATGTAGATTATACATACGGCGGCAAAAATGAATATACCCATGCATATGCCGGGATGCCAAGGTTTTATCTCGCATTCCAGAGATAAGATGCCCAGATAAGGTATTCCACTGGGAAAAATATTGCACGATTCGCTGTAACCTGTCATGCCAGATGGTGGGTTTGCTACAGTAAAAAGATGCTCTTAAGTTAACTAAGTCGAAAATAATTTTAAAGGCAAAATATATATAAAAAAATCAACTGTTGCTAAGTCCACTGGTTTAGCTGTGGCCTTTCGAAAAACATGCATATGTGAATAGATGTGATATATATATATATATATATATATATATATATATATATATATATATATATATATATATATATATATATATGCTTTTAGATATTCGTTCCTATGAAACTAATTTCACATTTATTTATATATAATTTTGTAGTTTCCTGTTTTAATTGATAACGGCGTCAATAACGTAGGTGTTGTGACGCCACTTTGAGGGTTATGATCAACCAATCAATCAATCCCCCTCCCCCTCTCTCTCTCTCTCTCTCTCTCTCTCTCTCCAAACATCTTCCCGAAGGCCACATGACCTAGCCTAGCGTCACGGGCCTCCGTCGGGGATGGTTCAGCTCGCCATGCGTGGCTCGCTGGTTCAGGTGTGTGTGTGTGTCCTTGTTTGGGTGGCGGCTCACGCAAAAGGGTGTTCTCAATGCTAAACTGCGCAATAAGTTTGCTTGTCGTCGTTATGGCATTTGAGACTCGACCAAGTTCAGGGACGATTATTGTGGAGAGGGTTACCGAGTGAATTTTATCATATATAATAATACTATGTATACTATACCTGTCCTGGCGTCGCCATAGCTTAGGTCAAGAACGTTGATAATGATTACCGAGTGATTTTCATTACATATACCTGTCCTGGCGTCGCGATAGCTTTGGTCAAGAACGTTGATAATGGAAGCGAGTGATTTTTTGTGTCCTTATGATTGGAGAGGGTAAGGGGATATTAAGATATAATGTATCAGTAAAGTGCAGAGAGGTATGGACCCATTAGTGATATTCAGATAAGCAAAATGCACACGGAAAAAACACAAGGGATATTAAGATAAATATAATAGTAGAATGTAGAGATAAAACCCCATAAGAAATATTAAGGTAAAATGTATTAGTAAAATGCGAAGGAGTATATACCAATGAGTAAAATCAAAATGAATATATTAGTAAAATGTGGAGAGGTAAAACCCCAGTACCTATCAGGTGTATTCTTCCTGATTCTTATATAGTTATACAAATAATCTTTCCCTCTCTCTATTCGGTCTATATCTCTTCCCTTTCCCGTCTCTGTCTCATTTACATAATTCTGTGCTAATCAACTGAGCTTCTTCTTCTTCTGTCTCCTCATATTACGTCTTTTGGGTAATTTCTCTGGGATTTCTTATATCCCTTTCCATTCTCTATCCTCAAATTGTTATTTTCTCTCTCACGCGTTTCTCGTTGCTCAAGGGAAATCTTAGAAAACGGATGGCAAAAGTCTCTCTCTCTCTCTCTCTCGTAAACGATTTTATTTGCTTTATTTTACAACATTAATTCCTAGCACACACAAACCCACAGATTGTTCAGTTCGGGATCTTACACTAATCCCTCTCTCTGTCTCTGTCTGTCTGTCTCTCTCTCACACACACAGACACATATCCCAGACATTCTATTTAATTCCAGAATATTCTCTCTCTCTCACTCTCTCTCTCTCTCTCTCTCTCTCTCTCTCTCTCTCACACACACACACAAAACACATACACCAACATGCAATTTTATTGAAGTTCATGGACTATCAATTATCCAGAATATTCTCTCTCTCTCTCTCTCTCTCTCTCTCTCTCTCTCTCTCTCTCTCTCTCTCTCTCTCTCAGCTTCTTAGGGGATCCATAATCCCAAGGACACAGACCAATCCGCTGTAATGCATCACTCCGCCTTTCTCTGTAACGCTCGACACGGACTACTGATATCTTCTTTAAAATAATAATCCTCTAGTAACAAAGACCAGTCACTGATTGACTGGCTTAACTGGCAGGTTCCTTAACTGGCAAGTTGGCTGATTAATTGGCTTGCCTTGAACTGAATTAATCTCTGATTATCATACTCCATTTCTATAAGCGTAGATTTTCAATGACTTGAATTGACTGAATTTCTGATAAACTATAAAGTTTTGCTATTGAAATTCGTCCTCTCAGGGCTGCTCTGTCAAAGACAAATTATTATTAAAGACCTGTCCAATCTCGAGAGAGAGAGAGAGAGAGAGAGAGAGAGAGAGAGAGAGAGAGAGAGAGAGAGAACAATATTTACAGGACAGCAAAACTCACGCGGAACGTAACATTGCAAGTAAAAACACCACTTCTAGTCTCATAGAAATTCTGACTTCCCACAGAAAACGGGATTTGAAAAAGAAAAAAAAACATCGAATAAAAAACGGACCAGCCTTAACCCAGAGATTCTATTTCCTTTTAAAAGTTTTTCATGTTATTTTTTTTCCTTTAAAGTCTCGGTGGAGCGGCGTCTTTCTTTTTATCTTATCAAAAAGCCTTTAAGGCTCTGAGGGAGAAGAAGGGACGAGACTTTAAGACTGAGGACGGGGAGAGAGAGAGAGAGAGAGAGAGAGAGAGAGAGAGAGAGAGAGAGAGAGAGAGACCGACCCACAAGACAGAAAGAGGAGAATTTTT
>NC_061095.1:16644182-16656682 GCF_015104395.2 Macrobrachium nipponense | reverse complement strand
CCAGGTTGAGAGCAACTCAGGCTTAACTAATTAATACCATAAGAGAGTTTGTTCGTCAGTTATACACACTTACGCTTTGGGGAGTGTTGCTTAACGTTATATATGTTATATTTCTCACGGTTTCAAACCTCATTTTAACGGTTAAAACATCCATTGCATGCTCATTCCCAATAGTTGCTGTGCATGTATATATGTATGTATAGTGTTTGAATCCCTCTCCTCTCTCTCTCTCTCTCTCTCTCTCACAAAAACACACACAAATCACATAGACATTCTATATATATATATTAATATCTATAATATTATATATATATATTATATATATATCATATATAATTATATATTATATATTATATTATATATATTGTGAGAGAGAGAGAGAGAGAGAGAGAGAGAGAGAGAGATTCAAAACGCTTCTGATAAAAATGTGTGAATAAATAATGTAAGAATTCCCCACAATTTCTCAAAGGGCAGAGAGAGAGAGAGAGAGAGAGAGAGAGAGAGAGAGAGAGAGAGAGAGAGAGAGCATTTCCTAACTCGACACCCCCTGTTATCACCGAGCTTGGTTGAACAAGCATCGGCTCCTTTATAAATGCTCTCTCCAGTGCTTCAAGGAGGAGTCACGTAGTACTATTTACACACGAAACACAAGACTTTCTCTTTAGCCGAGTATAGCGATACACCGACTCTTCAAGTGTCGCGTCTGTGACACCTTCAAAATAAACTTTATTATTATTATTATTATTATTATTATTATTATTATTATTATTATTATTATCATCATCTATTTTCCTGTTTTTCACTGTTTCTTCATTAACTATCTTTCCACTTCTTAGCACTTTTTGATAAATGCAAGAAAAAACAGCATATATTTCAATATATAATGAAACGGTTCGGCATAAGAAAGTGTTAGGTTTGTTTGGGTAATTAGGTAAATATTAAATTAATTAATTTTCAAGCATCCGAAACTGATTATTAGAGTTCCAATAAACCATCGACGAACAGTAACTCACAGTATACACAATATACAGCCAGTATATTTGAACTTCTTCCCACACTAAATAATAAATGCTATTCTAACGAATAAAATACACAGGAATGTCTACTAGTAGTCACTTTGCAACATGTGGATCCCACCTCATAAATAGCACAACCTTTCCCAGTAAACTATTTATTTTTTTAACATGATCAGAGTTCCAATAAACCATCGGCGAACGGTAACACGCAGTATACAGAATACACAGCCAGTATATTTGTACTTCTTTCCACACTAAATAATAGAGGCTATTTTAAAGAATATAACACACAGGAATGTCTACTATTAGATAAGTCACTTTGCAACGAATGGATCTCAGATCATGACGACAACCTTTCTCAGTAAGTTTTATTTATTTATTTTTTTAAATCATTCCTCAAAGCCGCACATCAAAAACCACTATTGCCCTTATCCAACGTTCTTTCAGTCTCTCAGACTTATCAAGACCCCAATAGCCTTCTTATATACAATCTTGCATAGGAGGCGGTTTAATTTTACGGAGCGCTTCGCAAAATGGTGATGTTGAAGCCAGTCCCCCCCGCTGGGAGAGAAACTTTTGCAGAGGAGATAGCATCGATAAAATTTCATAACGTTAAGGGGTTTACGAGTTGGCAGACGGCGTACGGCTTTCTTCCTACCTTTCGGCTTTATTTTAGGGAGTAAATTACACGATTTTATTAGCAGTTTTTGGTTTTATTTTAAGGAGCAAATTACACGAATTTATTCGCAGCTTTTGGCTTTATTGTAGGGAACAAATTACACGATTTCATTAGCAGCTTTTGGGTTTATTTTAGGGAACAAATTACGCATCTTTATTCGCAGTTTTTGGCTTTATTTTTGGGAGCAAATTACACGAATTCATTGGCAGCTTTTGGCTTTATTTTAGGGAGCAAATTACACGAATTCATTCGCAGCTTTTGGCTTTATTTTAGGGAGCAAATTACGCGAATTTATTCGCAGCCTTTTGTGTTATTTCAGTGATGAAATCACAAGACTTTATTCCCAGCTTTTACCTTCATTTTAAGGAGTAAATTAGACTACTCGGGAATGTAGTCTGATTCAAAAGTGGAGTTACATTCACGAATGCAAGACTTCGTCTCTTATCCATTTAGTCGACTTTTAGTCCATTTCATTCTATTCATTTTAAATGACGCGTATATTGCTTTATCGCAACGTGTGTTGCTAAACTGTAAAAAGCAGCTTTACTAATTACGTATAAATACCTTGAACCTTGCCATTATATCAGTTCTCCTTATCTCACGTATTTCAAAGACCTCGCGGATTCTCCAAGACTGTGACTTTAAACAAAAGAGAGCGCGAGGCTTTACCCAGCTTTATATTCAAGACCACGTCCTCCCGCCGAGCACAGAGAACCATCCGAGAAAATATGGCGCATGATTATATAAAGTCTGTGGGTGATTAAATCCAAGATAATATTCGCCTTCAACCACAGAGCGCAGTTTCAAACTAGACTGCATTCACCAGACTAGATAATATTCTAATGTTCTAAATGAATTTATTCACGCTTCGCAAACGATTAATGGAACGTAATAAGTACATTCTCATTATACAGTCAGCTAGCGTGAAATATATTCAATAGGGGGGAGGGGGACATTTTACGCTCTTCGAAATTGCAGTGCAGTAATTGTATTCATTTCCTGCAGCATACATTGAATATATTTACTGTCCAAGTTATTTGTCTCAGAAAAACCTATTACAACTGATAAGATTTGACTGGACTGCATTAAATATATATTTATTCTCTATTATTATTATTATTATTATTATTATTATTATTATTATTATTATTATTATTATTAAGGACTGAGTCACAGGGAACAAGCCCCCCGAAGTAACAGAAGGTAATAGGAAATACAAAAAGAAGTAAATTATCAAAAAATAAAAAATAAATTAACAGAAAGAAGAGATCCGTTACTAGAAAAAAAAAGATAAAAATGTAAGTGAATGATTACAAAGCTATATTTTACACCAACTAGAGGAAACTTCTTTAGATAGCGAGATGGTGCATATATTATCAAACAATTTGGCGGCGTTTATAGTCCCACTAAATATATCCTCTGCTCGGTGGGGATGCCAACGGTGCATCTCAGAAATAATGGATTAAGAGTTGCGTAAATTATCTGAAACTGGCCGAACTGGAGCTTGAAAGGAGTGTAGTCAAGTTGAGAGAGAGAGAGAGGAGAGAGAGAGAGAGAGAGAGAGAGAGAGAGAGAGAGTCTTATTTAATATTATTCTAAACGCTCAAAGAAAGACTAAATTACAAATATGTAGCACTGACCGTTTTGAGAGAGAGAGAGACAGAGAGAGAGAGAGAAGAGAGAGAGAGAGTTGTCCGACAGGTTTATTGGGACAGCACAGAGAGAGAGAGAGAGCGGGGGGGGGGGGGGGGGGGGGGTGGACTTGCTTGAGTGAAACAAATCTGATAGAACCGGCTCATAGGAAACGTAAGGTTAAGACGCCCTACAACTCCCCCCACCCCACCCCACCCCATCACAACCCCCCAAGGGGGGGGGGGGGGCCTTTGTGAATCACCCACTACCCCACACCTCCAGAATACATGGGGTGTCAAGCCTAATATGGAGGGCTAGTCTTGGCTGACCACTTTTCTGAAACGCTATCTACTCGATAGAGAAAAGAAACCTGTACATCTTTATGAGAGAGAGAGAGAGAGAGAGATTCCCCAAAGCACTAAATGTACATTTAGTCAACTATTCACACACAGACACAAACATATACTATAAATTATATTATATATATAATATATATATTAAATTATAATATTATATATATATCATATATATTAACTGTGTGTGTGTGTGTGTGTAGTGTGTGTGTGTGTGTGTGTGGGTGTTGTGCGTGTGCTTTTTGTGCAATAGAACAGCAAGTAGTTTTTCTTCCTTCATACCAAAACACGGTATCAGAAAACCATACCGGTGTATTACCGTATAACCCTGGATCAATATTCTGTCTGCATTCGACAATTCTTACCTGAAAAAATAAGAAAAATAAAAACATTAGCATATCAGTCTTAGAATACGGAATATGGAGAGAGAGAGAGAGAGAGAGATAAGAGTGATCTTCTCCTTCTTTCCCCTTCAACTAGCCTCCAAATAAAGAGAATATTTCTTGGAAAACTTAGTAGCTCGAAAGAGCTACACCAAAGCGTCGACGTGTCTGGAGCGCTTGCATGACACCGCAGACTTCCTTGTGCTGGAGACGTGAATTCATTTGCCACATAAATGTCAAGGAAAAATGTCAAAGCAATTCTTTCTTAAAAAGAAATGTTATAATTGTTTAACTGAATTACCATTGGAGACGAAATATTATTTTCAATAATGAAGATGATTATCGTTTGTACTGCAATTAATTTCAATGCATGCATCTAAAAAAAAAGATAAATCATGAGATTTGTAAATTTTAAAAAATCAATATAACTTGAATAATTCTCCATTATTTAAATGAGAATCATCTTTCGGCAAGTATAAAATAAACTGATGTAACACTTAACACAGAAAAAGATATAAATCATCCAAACGTATTACTTTAGCCAAGGAAGCAATCTATCCTGGTATAATTGCAATCTGTGGATTAATTAATAAAACGGGTGATTCTCTCCAGGGTTAAAAGTGAAAAATGAATACAAAGTCCTTGCAAAATAAATAAATAAATAAATAAATAACGTTCACAACGATTCTGACAACCAATCAGCGAAGTTGAGCGACACTTAAGTCTGGTCAATACATGGATGGGTGACTGAAAAGAAAAGTGGTATGGTTCTCATCCTCATCCCGGTATGTAATTGCAATAAACAAAGGGTTAAAGATTTCTGTTATCCCACTTTCTTAGAAAAGAGAATAAATACGCGCGAGAGAGAGAGCGTTATGGCGCGCACGGGTGTACCATACGGTACGAGATCTTCCAGTTATGAATAAATGCAAAAATTTCCTTGCTGTCGGCACAACAAAGGGCTCCCAATTAACACCGTTCCAGGGGGAAAAAATTCTCCTATTATACTGACGCTGATTGCTGGAAAAAGGGAAAGAAAAAATGAAAAAAAAAGAAAAAAAAAACAACGCATGACAGGCAGCCGTTCCTCTCCTAACAGGGAGCAAAATATTATATCGTTATTTCGCTATAGAGTTAATGATCTCTGTGTTTTAACGTACAAAAAAATGGTTCCGTGCTGAAATACATCAGTTTTCTGTGTTATTAAATTGAATTCACTACATTAGAATAGGGTAGTTGTTTGTATAGAGAGAGAGAGAGAGAAGGCAACTACTCCGTCATAAAAGAATGTTTAAAAATTAATGTCTAACATCGAATAATAACATTACTAATTAGTGAACTAATAATAATTGCCTTAAGATTGGCGTAAAAATCCACTATGTTATTCAGAAGTTTTAAAAAAGTCTACGGGGGTTACTCGCTAGTTTTTGCAATATCATGACTTAAATATTGTTCAAGTAACCGTGCGTGCTCATAACACACACGCAGGCACACACACACACATACACACACACACATATATATATATAATATATATATATATATATAATGATGCATATTATATACTTATATATATGTATGATTATGTATATATATCTATATATCTATAAATATATACAGATGCTGTTGCTATCTATGTGACGTTTTCCACCCTGACTGTGACTCACAGCACTAGACCAACTACCGGGTGCGTAATTCACGGCTTTAGTCAACGAAGACACCCCGGATTTTAAAGAAAAGTGCCCAACTCTCTCCGCCTCGTCCGCGTATCGAATCTTTAGCTGATAACGAAACGACCACGACTACTCATTAAAAATACAAAGGAACAAACATGAGAAATATGTATATCGAAATATTATCAGAGAACGTTATCAGTTAATAGAATCATTAATGAGTGCCGACAATACTCCATGACAGACTGAGAGAATGAGTTGCTTTCTTTTATCCATTTCTTCAGTTTGAGTCAATCATTCATAAAATTAAAAAAAAAAAACGAAACGAGCAAATCGATGATGGCAAAACTCGAACTAGAAGGAGCGCGAGAGATATTTCAAAAAGATCTGAAGCGTACATTGAATATAGTCCAATAAATAAATAACGCAAATGAATAAAAGAGGCATTTAAGTGTCAAATTCCTGCGTTAATAACACCCAGGAATTTTAGATAGGTTTTATCATTTCGAGAAATGTTGATACCTGGTTGACTCACGTCCACTTTCAAAATGGAATATACTATAAAGACTAAAAACTTCGAAGAATGTACACGAATATAAGTGCCCGAGTCTCTCATGGCGAAATACACTTGAGAGAGAGAGAGAGAGAGAGAGAGAGAGAGAGAGAGCAATGGAAAGTCAACATTAAATTTGGGTGCTAGCTGATCCGTCGTCTTTAATAACATGTTGAAAAAATTGTTCAAAACGTTCCTATATATATTGGATATTAGTTATATATATATATATATATATATATATATATATATATATATATATATATATATGTGTGTGTGTGTGTGTGTGTGTGTGTGTGTGTGTTTATATTTATGTATGTATCCACATTACCAGAGATATATTCTTTAATCGATACACAAAATATCTAACCTTGTGCACCTAATTAGGCTTCTTAAATGAACCATAACATAAAAAATTAATTCCAGCTCAGGAACTCAAGAGGAAAGAACGTGACGCAAATTCCAGCAGACTTCCAAAACACAAGTGAAATTAAACAATATGATGACGCCATTTAACCAATGGAGGTCGTGGACGAAAACCATAAATATAACGAATAAACAGAGTAATAGGAATAGAGAGAGAAAGAAAGAAGAACGAACGGAAGGAAGGCGGCGGTGGTGGAGGAGGAGGAGGAGGAGAGAATAGCATTGGTCTTCGATTTTACACGCGTGGGTCATAACTTTTGTCCGCACGGCCGTTGGGGTACATGAATAGGAAATTCATGATGAATCTATACACGAAGAGAATAACTTTTCTGGCGAATGAAGATTTTAGGATTAAATTTCACGCCTCCCTTTTCCGTAAGTACGTGCAACACGTACACACATACATACATACAAATACACATCCTTACAATACACTATACATATAATATATATATATATATATATATATATATATATATATATATATATATATATATTATTCATCGTTTTTATACTTTGAAAGGGGGTTTGGCTCCACAAAGTAATACCTCTTCTGCGAAACCTAAATACTCCATATGAGCTCACCCATCCAAGCAGTGACCACATCCAGCGATACACAACTTCACAAATCAGACGAGCGGCAGTGAACTGAACCTATTCAATATTTTAGAAGAAGAGGGAGGAGATAAACGAAAAAAAAAAGTCTCTACAGTAAAATGCATAAAACGGTTGGTTTACAGCTGATTACAACGCAGTGTGAAATGTCATGATTTGACACAGGTTGGATTAGAGGAGATTCTCAAAATATTAAGCGTTATTAGAGTAACGAAACCAGACTTGCATACTTAATGGGGCCATAAGGTCATAAGAACTCGGAGGACGCACATGTTATATACTCTTAAAATTAATAAAGCAATGAAATAAAAATCTAGCATTAAATGAACGACAAGAAACCGATGTCTTGAGCATACAGTGACCAAACCTGAAAACTAAGTATAATGGAGGAATGCGAGATATGGGCATATCACATGGAGCAAAGCTTTCGAATAACAAATCACAACAGAAAAGTAATTCAGGACCACGGCGTTAGCTCTCGTTATTGCAAGTCACTAACAAATGGTGATTGACGTACGACAGGGCTTTCATTACCATAATACATTAATGATGGCAGAGAGACAGACACATCTCTGCTAACACACAAACTCACGATCTATCTATCTATCTATCTATGATCTATCTATCTATCTATCTATCATAAATATATATACTATATATATATATATATATATATAATATATATATATATATATATATATATATGCGTTTTTGTGTAAAGCAAGGCTACAGAACAGTTAATTAAAGAATAAATCATATCATCCAGTGCAGTAAACGAAAAAAACATGAAAAAGGAAGTATCCTAAGTACAAGAAAACGCATCCTACAATTAATAAAAGACCAGAAGGCACTTCACCAGCAATAAAATGGAAGCGACTGTTAGGATTTAAACAAAATAAAAAGCAAAGGGCAAACACTCCAAGGCCAACATCATTACATGCCCAAAAACTCCCTGGCAACAGAAGTCAACCAAAATGACTCGACAGTTATGGACCGGGGGGCTCTTCTCTGTGTATTGAAAAAACAATGTGATATGGCACTGCTGTATGAATTACACATGAAGCTAATACGATGACGCCTGGCATTATTGATAGCCTTTTTGGGGGGTGAGGGGGGCGAACAAAGTACCTTTTTTTCGCTCTCACTGCATCCCTGAGGCAAAAACCCCTACGAAAAATTCTACAATACATACATACATATTAACATACATACTTTTAAAATTCTACTCCATGCAAGAATAAGATTATGCAGACCAGTCAACATAAATGATAAATGAAGGTCGATATCCATTGCTTTCAGACGCTGCAAAAATAGCTGAATACCCGCAACAATAAAACTATCGATTACAATATTTCACACAGAGGTGGTGAACAAAAACCTGTCCCCGATGCAAAGCATGATATTGCAGACAATAAATGTCAGCTTTAAGAATCAATGATATTGGAGTTCGAACCAAAATACCATGTTTTACTGGAGACAAAGTATGTAGAAGTCAATCCAACTTCTTGCTTACAGGTTAAATAATAAAAAAAAATACTGACAGCAGAATTCCTTCACTGAAAAATAAACAAAACCACGAATGCTGCCTGTACGCGCGTTTTCACTCTCAGAACGAAGCAGCGAAGTGGGGGAAGAGGTGGTGGGGGGAAGGGGTTAGCGCCCCCCCTTCCATCCGAATGTCTTTCAACTTCCCCTCACCCCTCTGTCACCCCCACAATCCTTCCCCTCGAATCCATCATCACCCGTACTGCATTTAATACCGGACATCCACGCCCCTCCACTCACTCTCCCTCACTTCTCCCCCTCCTTTCTCCTATCCCCCCTCCCTCCCTTATCCCCCCCCTCCCTCCCCTTCAACGCCACCCAACATCGCCGCAGTTTCCGGTCCATGGCCTGTGAAGGTGATCTTGAACAATGTTACCTGTGCTTCAAACCTTCATGTTGCGTTTCTTGACAGTTTTCTGTTGAAATACAGTGGCTCTGTATGCACACATATCACTCTTAATAATAATAATAATAATAAAATAATAATAATAATGATAAATACTGACGCCTTATAATCGAAAAGTACAATGAACACTATAACACATATACAAATCATAATTAGCTTCAAGATCTATAAAAAAAATAAATCATTGATTCAGAACAGGTAAGATTGACCGTTTCGGTTTGATAAACTAACAATTCATTAGAGAGAGAGAGAGAGAGAGAGAGAGAGAGAGAGAGAGAGAGAGAGAGAGAGAGAGAGCATAGAAATTTCACGAAACTTTAAATAAAAACAAAAACTGACAAGATGCTTATTTCAGCTGTATGTCAATCTCTCCCCCAATTTCTTCTTATCTGTATCTATAAAATATCTATAATATATATGTATAAGATATATACATATATATACATTTAGTACATATAAACAACATACATATTCAACTAAAAGATGAATGCAAATACAAAGAAATAAAAGTTTGAAAATTAAATCACTAAGCACCATAAACACCAATACAATGATCGCAACATATACCTATTTAATACACAATTATTAACGTACACAATAGCTAACGTATATATACTTATATATTTACCGACTTTGGCAACTCACCTCAGAAAAATAAACACACTAAAAGGATCCAGTGACCCTTACAAGTACGAGCCATTTCCGACCAAAAAATAAAACAAACAAACCAAATTACATAAGGGGGCGGCCACACCAGTCGTGGTTTATTGTCTGGGAAAAATGATGAAAGGCGAGTTGAAGAGGAGGAGGCGGTGGTGGGGGGAATATAATTTTGGGGGTTATTTGGGCGAGGAGAGGTGGGGTTTGGGGGGGTTGGGGGAAGCCTATGTCTGGTGTTCAGGTGTGTATAAAGGATACGACTATAACTACGGAAGGGGGAGAGGGGGGGGGAGCAATGAAGGATGGCGGAGGAATGTCTTTTGTGTTTGAAGGGATTGGGTTAGGACCTGGATGGAGGTCGATGGGGGGAGTGGGAGGGATTGGTGGCGGGTGGGGTGGGGGGGGGGGGTGTCAGGTGTGCAAGGGTGACCAGGCAGATTGGTCCGGCAAGACACTACGAGGAAGTCAAAGGGATAGGGGAGTAGCGGGTAGGGGTATGGGGTAGTGTTTTCACACTTGAGTCATCTTCCTCCTGGCGATGACCTCTCCCCCCACCTACTCCCTCCCATTCCCCTTCACCCAAAAAATCTCCCCCCGAAAGGAACCCGTCGAAACTTGTTCCTCCAGAGGGAGGAAGATTCCTGACAATGACCTTTAATTGTGATATATATGAAATTACTCCTCTGTATTATGCCTGTTAATTAAATCATTTATTATTTCTTTATTTATCTTTGGATCAAATGACCAAACAGGCCCTGCACTTCCTATGCTCCTCTTTTGTAAAAAAAAATATTTTCACTTTTTTTCTACAAAATTCGCTCCAGGTCATCTTCCCCAAAACATCTCAATACTGTTGAACGCGAAGAATCTATGGCATACAGCTGGCTTCCGTTCCATCAGATACCTCTCTCTCTCTCTCTCTCTCTCTCTCTCTCTCTCTCTCTCTCTCTCTCTCTTCATACGTTTTCCACAATGACGACAATGTGCCATCTCTTTTAAGATGTTTCATCTAACATTTAGCCCCTTTATTTCCCAAGATTACGTCCAAGTATATTTCCCTCTCACATATTTTTCCTAAGATTCTGTAAAAAAAAAAAAAAAAAAAAAAAAAAAAAAAAAAAAAAAAGAAGGACGCCCATGGAAGATTTCCAAGGCTTCAAGTAGTCACTTGCCCCAGTCCATTTCAAGCATAAGGGGCACAGCATGACCCTCGTAAAATCTGTGCCTGGGTTTGGGGGACCCCCTCAGCTGCACTAAGAAGTAGTAACTGTTAGAGAGGCTGCACAGCAAGCTGAAGAAATGAATCTGGAATGAAGGTGGAGTAAATAAGCTAAAACCTGTGTCCACAATCGTCTTTTAGCAATGAATACAGTGCGCCACTTGAGACGAGTTCACGGCATTAGCCCTCTATGGCGATAAAGATTAGAAAAAGTACCTTGCCCATCATGTAACAGGTAGCAAAACAAAATGTACCCCTATTCATCAAAAAGGAAGAAAAAAACTACCCTACCTATCGAAAGGGTAGCAAAAAAATGTACCCTAATCATTAAAATAATGTTGCAAAATATAGGGAGCCAAACCATCAATAAAGGTAACAAAATAACAGTACTACCCCAATCATAAAAAAGGTACCTAAGAAAAGTACCCCAATCATAAAAAAGGTACCTAAGGAAATTACCCCAATCTTAAAAAAAAGGTACCTAAGAAAAGTACCCCAAACTTAAAAAAAAGGTACCAAAGAAAAGTAGCCCAAATTTAAAAAAGGTATCTAAGAAAAGTACCCCAAACTTAAAAAAAGGTACCTAAGATAAGTACCCCAATCATAAAAAAAGTACCTAAGAAAAGTACCCAAATCATAAAAAAGGTACCTAAGAAAAGTACCCCAATCATAAAAAAGCTACCTAAGAAAAGTACCCCAATCACAAAAAAGGTGTACCTAAGAAAGTACCCCAATCATAAAAGGTACCTAAGAAAAGTACCCAAATCATAAAAAGGTACCTAAGAAAAGTACCCCAATCACAAAAAAGGTACCTAAGAAAAGTACCCCAATCATAAAAAAGGTACCTAAGAAAAGTACCCAAATCATAAAAAAGGTACCTAAGAAAAGTACCCAATCATAAAAAAGGTACCTAAGAAAAGTACCCCAATCACAAAAAAGGTACCTAAGAAAAGTACCCCAATCACAAAAAAGGGTACCTAAGAAAAGTACCCCAATCACAAAAAAAGGTACCTAAGAAAAGTATCGCAATCATAAAAAGGTAGCCAAAAAAATAAATAAAAAATACCCTATTCAACAAAAAGGCAACAAAAAGAAGTCCACTATACCCATCAAGCAGGTTACAAAAAAAAGGTAAACAAACAACAAAATGAAACAGTATCAGGTCATTTCGCCCCCAGAAACACCCATTTCCACCGAGGACCAATAAGAGAGGGGCTGTTGTTGTCCTGATTACACACACACACACACACACACACAGGTGAAACCGATACCCTTGGTTTCGAGGGCGGCTTCAAAGCGCCACTCTTGACAGAGAGAGAGAGAGAGAGAGAGAGAGAGAG